>NC_133325.1:375591913-375920150 GCF_042186555.1 Aquarana catesbeiana
GTCTGCCAACACACATTTCCCATCAGAAAATCAGATTGTGTGTACGAGGCTTTAGTGTCCCTTCAAAAGTTGCCTCAGTGGGGTACAGACAGTCAAGCTTCCTGTTTAGGTGACCAGTTAACCCAGCCTCCCTATGTTTATTGGTTGACTGATCACCTAATTTTCCTCTGTAGTCATGCAGCACCAATATCAATGCCAAGCCTTCAGAATGCCACTGCCGCTTCTCCTTGCTTACCTTCACCCAACTCCTGTCCCTTTCTGCATCACCCAGCAGAACTATGTATAAGTGGGGTGAGTGAAGGGAGAAATAGAAACAGAAATAGAGAAGGTCATAGTCTGCACTACTGCCACTCTACTTTATTAACATAAGCTAAAAGCCGAGATAAGTCTGTCCTCAAGCTCTGTTCAGTGAAGTGGCTTATGGAGTTTTTGCCTGCTAACCCTTCACAAAGAAGCCATGCTATATGTTGCAATTACACCTCAATTTCAGCACCTATTAGCTGGGCTGAATTCTGTCAATATAATGGTAGCTTCCTCTTTATGCAATATTGTGAGAGTTCCACCATTATCAGGGCTGATTAATGTACATTTATTTATGCTTCCCCAGTTATATAAACCAAAACAGTGCTGCGCTACTACATAAATATAAAATATAAACTTGATGAATTCATAAGTGAAAACATAATTGATATGTATAATATAAAATATAATAAGTGAATCAAAGTTCATAAAAATAAACAGGTGTTTGAAGTAGATCTAAACATATATCAATTCACCCAAAGTGCAAAATTATATAGAAAAAACTTGTGCACACCTCCACCAGTATCACAAGCTGCTCACCTCACATATAAGTAAAATCAGCAGTGTTCCCCTCTGGGGATAATGAAGATTGCTGGTGTGGTGTGGACACTTAACCTCCTCTATCCCAGGCACCTTATTTGGGTTCTGCGGAACCCCGATCGCCTCACCAAATTAGATATAATATGCAAAAGAGAAGACAACATCTAGTGCTCTCCGTCTGAGAAAAGTTAATAGTATAAAAAATGGTAGGTACACTCACAAGTGTGGCACAATAGCCTATGCTGACTGTATCAGCATTCAGACAACCTAGTCTTGAGATGGCCATGATGTGATGTCAGAACGCAGGCTCCCCAGAGGGGAACACTGCTGATTTTACTTATATGTGAGGTGAGAAGCCTGTGATACTGGTAGAGGCAAGCACAAGTTTTTTCTATATAATTTTGCACTTTGGGTGAATTGATGTATGTTTGGATCTACTTCAAACACCTGTTTATTTTTATGAACTTTGATTCACTTATATTCAGCGGACTTTATTAACTATGTTTGCACGTATGAATTTATCAAGTTTATATTTTATATTTATGTAGTAGTGCAGCACTGTTTTGGTTTATATAATTCTGTAAGTCGAGTGAAATCACTTTTAAGTGACAGCAGCTATTTTTCCTATTCAATTTTATTCACTATCTATACACTGTAGATTTTGTTTGCACTGATTGATATTTGCACATCTATGCTTCCCCATGTAAGGTACACTATATTAACAAAAGTATTGGGGCACCTGCCTTTACACGCACATGAACTTTCATAGCATCCCAGTCTTATGCCCCGTACACACGGTCGGACATTGATCGGACATTCCGACAACAAAATTCTCAGATTTTTTCTGACGGATGTTGGCTCAAACTTGTTTTGCGTACACACGGTCGCACAAAGTTGTCGGAATTTCTGATCGCCAAGAACGCGGTGACGTCAACCACGTATGACGAAACTAGAAAAGGCCAGTTCAGAACCAAGCGCGGCACCCTTTGGGCTCCTTTTGCTAATCTCGTGTTAGTAAAAGTTTGGTGAGAGACGATTTGCGCTTTTTCAGACTCGTGGCTTTCAGATCGTTTTCTGCAGTTCAGTTTGTGCTTGTGGGTTTGTATCTGCTCTTCAGGGCATGCAGCGAGTACCATTGACTTGTCATTGTGTTCTTGTTCATTCGTTACTGTTTTTCAGGTCGCTCTTCACAGGCCTTGCTGTTCTTCAGTGCGTTCTGTTACTTCGTTCTGAGCAGCTGACTGTTTTCTAGCCATGTTGCGTATGCGTACTCCTCGCAGAGTTCATGCTGTGCGGGGGCTTGGTGTTGGGGTCCTGACCTTGACACAAGTCCAGTCCATGAACAGGGTGGGGAGGAGTTCATGGACCAAGAATTGGTTGCTCCAGCATGACCAGTTCTCTCATATGCCTTTGCTCCGTGAGATCCATGAGAATAATCCTGATGATTTCAGGAACTTTCTCCGGATGACGGACCCCGTATTTCACCATTTGTTGGCTTTGCTGACCCCCTATATCAGCAGGCAGGATACCTGCATGAGGCAAGCCATCACTCCGGAGCAGAGGCTCGTCACTACCCTGCGGTACTTGGCGACAGGGAGAAGCCTGCAGGACTTGAAGTTCTCGACAGGCATCTCCCCCCAGGCTCTGGGGATCATTATCCCAGAGACCTGTTCTGCCATCATCCAGGTCCTGCAGAAGGAGTATATGAAGGTAAGATTTTTATCCTTTAATATCACATTTTATTGTATTGAATGTTTGCTAATGTAAGTATTTCTTTCTTCAATCCCTAATTACCATGATTGTAATATGCTGTGAATGTCCCCTTTGTTCTCATGCATGCTGGATTTTTATGTAATTATTTTCTGTCTCCTTTATACATATTTGCCTTCACTTACCTCCCCAGCATGCTCTCCTGCCCCTATATTCACCTCATGTAGTCACTTAACAATGTATTTTATCAGCTCCATAGTAGTGCTTTACCCCAAACACCCCCTAAAATCTTTAGAAATGTGATTTGTGCTTTAAATTCAGGCAGAGTGCCAGAGGCTTTTTTTTGTGGTGTCCCCAAATCATTTTTATTAACCCTCCCTCCCCCCAACTGCTAAGTCAGCTGATACCAATTCTCTATCTATCCTCAATCATCTATCTGCTGACTTTGCCAAACCCATACACACTATACCCACGTCTTTTGTGGTCAGATTTATGGATGAATTCCCCAAAGCATGTAGTGCAAGGGCCTGCCTGTATACTTTCAAATGGTAATGTTTAAAGTTTTTGTATCCTATTATTATCTTGATAAGTAATAGCAGAATATCCAAATGTGCTCAAATGTGTACAATGTGTATTTATATCTTTGTATTATGACACTTCTTACCTGTCCAGTGGGCTGCCAATAGTGTAACTAAGGAGGGGCTGTTCAAAGTAATACCCATTATTTAGGCATTCATCTCTCAATGAAGTAAAGAGGGGTACCTGTCCAAGATTTCCCCCCCCTATGATGTTAGAAATGGCCCATGAGAGGAGGGGGAATATGATAGGTGTACCTTATACTTTGGTGTTGTAAAATTCCCCTTAATAAATGTTATCTGGATGTTGGCCAAGAATGTTTGTGTCTAATCTGCTTTCCATGTTTATGTGCAAAACTACTAAGTTTTTTTTGTTTTCCTCAACAGTTTCCTTCCACGCCACAGGAATGACAGACTGTGGCCTCCCACTTTGCCCAGCGGTGGGACTTTCCTAACTGCGGAGGGGCAATTGATGGGAAACACGTCCACATCGTCCCACCACCCAACTCGGGGTCGTACTATTATAATTACAAGGGGTTCAATAGTATTGTGATGTTGGCGGTGGTGTCGGCTAATTACGAATTCCTGTATGTGGACGTGGGGAAGAATGACCGGATGTCCGATGGTGGAGTCATCGCCCAGACGGAGTTTTACAGGCGTCTCCAGAATGGCAGCTTGGACTTGCCACCTCCAGAAGACAATGTGGAAGGACTCCCATTCGTCTTCGTTGCGGATGAAGCATTAGCGCTGGGGGACCATGTTATGCGGCCATTCCCGATGAGGACCCTCACCCCGGAACAGAGGGTTTTTAATTACTGGCTGGCCAGAGCCCGCCTATTTCTGACACCCATCCATATGGCGGAGTATAAACTTAATCATATAATCCTGGCGTGCTCTGTTCTACATAACTTTTTACACCAACATTCTGCCAACTATGGTGGCTCAGTTGGGCCTGAGGCCGGAATTCTAAATGAAACAAGCCTGACGGTGCTTGAAAGTGGCTGTCCTGGCTTGCCCTCCCTGTGTGCCCATGATGTCTGGTTAAGATACCTTGAGTTCTTTGCGGGTAGGGGGGCCATCAATATGCCAGACAATTTGTGAAGCCTTTATCAAATAAAAAAAAAAAAAGCAAATCTTTGGTGACATTTACTGCTTGTGTTTGTTTTAGCTGACCCTGACAGCAATGTGGGGAGTCCTGAAAATGGTGTGATTGTGTAACCTTATACAAAGCACTGTTGGGTGTTATTTACTAAAGGCGTAGACACTTTGCACTACAAGTGCACTTGAAACTGCACTGAAACTGCACTTGTAGTGCAAAGAGGATTTGCCCTTAGGAAATAACCCCCATTTTCACAGAAAGCAGCAATTACATCACCACAAAAGTGTTGTAGCGTTGAGACAATAATCCACACATTCTTGATAACAATCTTTTTAATACCTGCACAATCACATGTGTATTTCGAAAAGGTTTTTAAAACAAACCAACATGTTTGTTGTATAACAATTTTTGGGGTGGCATTATCAAAAATAGAAATGTCCATTTAAGATAAAACAGGCATGTGTAAAACCAACAAGAAAGACACAAATCTTGAACTTACAAAGTTCACATATGGTAAAACTTGAAGGCAATATTAGACATGAGTATTTAGGAACTATGTTTGATATAGCCTTCAGATGGGGTGAAGTCACCCCTGGAAAAGCCAAATTTTGAAGATGCACACCAATTTACGAATGTCAACATGTGCTAGCTGCCATCACGGGGGATCAAGGGACGTGTTTTGGGGGAGCAACCCCTTCCTCACAGCTACTTTATTATTGAGGAAGGGGTTGCACCCCCAAAATGCGTCCATTGATCTCCCGTGATGGCAGATAGCACATGTTGGCACACTGTGTGCATCCTCAAAATTTAGCTTTTCTAAAAATCGCTAAAACATTTTTAAGATTGTAGCACACAAAAAAACAAAGTGATTTGGAGGAGTTTTAAACTCGCCCCAAAACATCAATGATGTTATTTTTTTTTGAGTAACAACATTGATTTTTTTCTTGAGGTTTTCCAATTCTAAATTACACCCCATGATCTCCCCAATCAGGATCTGGGCACTTTCTGATGTGAAAGGATCTGGATCCACAACATCACGATCACCTAAAAAGAGAGAAACCAAACAAAAACAGGTATCAAAAATCTGCCGGCATCCATCTCTTACCTGAGCCTGTGGTCGCAGACACTCACCTGTTGTGGTGACAATTTCCACCATCTTCTTCCTCCTCCTGCTCTGTTGGGTTGGGGGTATTTCCCCTTCTTCCAGAGGTGGGGGGTCTGTGGTCTCCTCGGATGAGGGGTGTCCTCCGAGTCTTTTCTCCCCTATGTAAAACAAAAATGGTATAATTAGCACACAGATATTTGATGGCCGAAATATAAAGATGAAACATTGCTTGGAAGTGGGGTACAATTGTCTATTTTGGCAGAGTTCCAAGATGTAGCATTTTTATTGTCCGTTGTCAAGCTTCAAGACTTTACCTGTCTTGTACAAGCTTCACAGATGGAGACCCCCCTATAGTATACACCGGAGCACCTGTGTGGGCCCCCTAATAAAAAGGGTGTTCTTGTGTCCCACATTAGTGCTCCAGTGTCCAGATGTGAAAACAGCTGCTGAGTGTCCTCTCCTTACACAGAATCTAGTTTCCATTTCATTCTAGTAACAAACCCATCTACACAACCAAGTATTTTTCATAAAAGTAGGCCCTAAAAAATGTTGGCAAATGCATATGGCCTAAACAATGGTGTTTTATAGGCCGAAAGAAAAATTTTTGATAAGAACGAATAATGGGCCCATGAACATGAAAGTTGCCATTTTAAACTGTACACCACTTAAGAAAAGCATATGGAGCAGCACGAACGTAATAAAGACAAAAAGAATAGGAACACAGCACAACTACTTACTTTTTTGCATTTTCTGGCAGGTCAGACTGAACCCAGGTCATCACTCTCCAGTCTTCCTTCCACGCTTCCTTCCCCCCAGCTGAGGCTTCTGATGCCCAACCTGGGCCTTCCAGGCAGCAACATGTGGAGGAGCCCAGCTTGAGCCAGGTATAGCATTCCTCTAAATAGTTCAGGTTGTCCAATCAATGATGTTAACTAGATGTTAGTTTGGAGTACTAATTTATGATTGTGATTGATGATGCAAAAACTAAAGCCATGTCCCTTTTTCATACACAGGGACGTCTCAGCCAGGAGGTGGCCAGCCCGAGCAGGCTGCCTGATATGCAGGTCCCTCCCCTACACCTGCAAAGAGAAAGTGGCAGGAAGAGGAGTACCCTAGAGGAGGCTGCCATAGGCCTCTTTTGGAAGGCTACAGAGGCCCTGGGAGCACCACACACTGTGGAGGAGGACTTTGCTGCCATAATTGCGTGTAAAATGCAGCGGATGGAGGAGGGCCAACAACTCATGTGTGAGTCATTAATTTTGGAAGCTCTCAATAAGAGGTTGAGGGGCCAAATAACATCTGATACCCACATTTGTGACCTCACACGTGGTCCTCCTCCTCCTCCAGGTCCTTCTACTTCTCCTCCTCCTCCTCCAGGTCCTACTAGTCCTCCTCCTCCTCCAGGTCCTACTCCTCCTCCTGCTACATCTCCAACAGCAGAGCCACAGCCGGGAATGAAGCGTGGAAGGAAGACCAGAAAGTGATGACCCTGGATCCAGTCTGATCTGCCAAAAGATGCAGCCTCTTGTGGTACTACAGCCTGGGGACACAGATGTCATCTGCTGCTTTCTGGATCTCTGGGACTTCTGAACCAGACTGCACTCCCTTACATATGGACTCCTCAGGCCACCAATTTTTATGTTCAAGAATTGATGTCTGCCCTGGGGGTCCAAGGCTTCGCTAATTTCTGCTGTTTATCCAGTGTTGCCTCCCTCTTTGTTTGGTTCTGAGCCCTTAATAAAGGATTTTTGGTTTCCATTATACTTGCCTATGTGTTTTTTCCTTCAAAAAGGACAGTTTGTTTGTGAGGATTCAGGTACATTTCAAAAATACAATGTGAAATTAACAAGAGACACCAACACCAAACAATCTCCTTGAGATTAAATAATACAAGATAATAATGGTGTTGTGGTAACTTGACACACAAAACACACACAAAAATATTCTGGAGTAAAACTAAAAATAAAATAAAACAAAGATCAGCCTTGGAAAAAATACAAACCTAAAATATAAAAAAAATCTGCCTTTAAAAACAACAAAAAAAATAATAAAAATATTTTTGTCAGATGGGATAAATCAAAATATATTAAGGGAATCCCAATAAATAATAAAGAAATACGTTTGTGAGAAGTCTGTGTGAATATGAGCAGCAAAACTACTTCATTCTTCTCACATTATAGAGAAGAAGAGAGTGCGCTGTATTAAACCATTTTTAACATTGCACCGTGACGAAAGTGTTGTATCCATTGCGAATGCTAATTTTACCCGACCGAGCTGTTATATCTCGGAATTTCTTCTGAGCATGCGTGGCACTTTGTGCATCGGAACAGGCCACACACGGTCGGAATTGATGCGATTGGACTTTGTTGTCGGAAAACTTTATAGCCTGCTCTCAAACTTTGTGTGTCGGAAAATCCGATGGAAAATGTCCGATGGAGCCCACACACGGTCGGAATGTCCGACAACATGCTCCGATCGGACATTTTCCATCGGAAAATCCGACTGTGTGTACGGGGCATTAGTCCGTAGGGTTCAATATTGAGTTGGCCCACCCTTTGAAGCTATAACAGTCTCAACTCTTCTAGGAAGGCTTTCCACAAGGTTTAGGAGTATGTCTATGGGAATGTTTGACAATAGGAATATTTCTTTCAGAAGCGCATTTGTGAGGTCAGGCACTGATGTGGATGAGAAGGCATGGCTCACAGTCTCTGCTCTAATTCATTCCAAAGGTGTTCAATTGGGATGAGGTCAGGACTCTGTGCTGGCAAGTCAAGTTCCTCCACCTCAAACTTGCTCATCCATGTTTTTATGGACTTACTTTGTGCACTGGTGCGCAGTCATGTTGGAACAGGAAGGGGCCACCCTCAAATTTATTCTTCAAAGTTGGATGCATGAAATTGTCCAAAATGGTATGCTAATGCCTTAAGAGTTCCCTTCACTGGAACTAAGGGGCCAACCCCAATCCCTGAAAAACAACCCCACACCATAATCCCCCTCCACCAAAATTATTTGGACCAGTGTACAAAGCAAGGTCCATAAAGACATGGATGAGTGAGTTTGGGGTGGAAGAACTTGACTGGCCGGCGTCCCAATACTTTTGGTAATATAGTGTATTGGTGTATAAAGTATGGCAAAGCAATGAGGGTTTCTGCTGATGAGTCTGTGCTAGGGATGACAATAATGCTGGACCATTTGTTTCAGGAGCAAGGAGATTTGTAGCTGTATTTGGTATGTATTTGAAATTCCGCTTTAAAGTGTAAGTAAACCCCCCTATCGTCATTAGCCAAGGAAGCTGCCATCTTTGCCTCTGTTTAATCCAAAACTGCCATGATGCTGCACGTGTGATCAGTTATGATACCAGCCATTGGATGGTTTGACAGTTTGGTTGAGAGCACAACCAATGGGAGTGTTACATTTCTGGCACATGATGGAAATTAAACTGTATTATGGACGGGTTTACTTCCGCTTTAAGTAACCCCCCACCCTTTGAATGCAGCCCATTTGGGAAAATCCTCCTCATTCCCATAATCTTCATTGGGCAGTCCTGCCCAATGCCACACAACCATCGCACATAAAAAAAAAAATCCTGTCCGACTCCTTTTGCTACTGGGCACACATGCTATAGATTAATTCTTGATTAATCTGATCTGATTAATTCCTATGGATAAGCCATACTCCACCAGATGGCTATAGGCCACCTTGGATACTGCTCATACATAGGAATATAGGTTGCTACTCTACACAATACATTCCAGTGTGTGAGCACTTAACTTGAAACTTTTATTTTAACTAGTACCTCCCTAATATTGGGTACAACTCTATAAAATAAAACATGCTGTCTGTTTTATTTGGAGGTAGTTCTGGGTGTATACAATCACTCTTGCATATAATAAATACATATTATTCATTTATCACCCTCAGATTACTAGAAAGCAGTCACTAAGCAGTTATTGGTTGTGTGATTCTAATTATGGATAGGTACATGACCTACTGTTCTAATACAAAGTATGTTGAGTTTAATGTCATTATTTTAAAAATAATACATTACCAAAGTTTGTTATTTCAGTAAATTGCTCAGAATGCTATATGTAACCAGTGTAGCGTTAGGAACAGGAGTAAATAAAGTACCTTGATACATGACATTGAAACCTAATTGAATTTACACATCTTGATGATTAATGATAGAAAAATAATAACTGTATATACTTCCTTTAGTATTGCTTTTATTTTTTTCTCTATAGGCTGCTTTTTCCTGTCTTTTTCACTAAAACTTTTCAAAGCTTTTTCTAGAGAAAAGTAGCAGCCGTTTGCTGAATTGCTGCAGGTATCCAAGCTTGCTTTCTGTCTTTTATCATTATCTATGGTAAATAGATACTGTATATATAAATATATACAAAATATATACAAGTCTTAATTTTGTGGAAGTTTTCAACGATATTTAAAAAGTCATAATTCTGTGGAAAAGTTCTAATTGGATCTGTAAGTAACCAGTTTACCTTCTTTTCACATTGGAGACTACATTATACTATATATGTAGCAACACCCCCCCATAAAGGCCGCTGCAACATGACTGTCCCCAAAGGATGTCCTGACTTTGCTGGCCTCCCAACGCCTCTGACACCCTGGGTTCAGGCATAATTCAAATAAAGAATGCAATTGCAAAGACACCAGACTGTAGAAAAGTAAATTAATATTTTTCTACGGATTATTAAGGCAACAAAGAGAAAGGAATGATAATGCACATATCTTTCAATCTCAAACTTTAGTCTTAGCAAGTATACATATGCAATGCAAAGAAAGATCACAGTAAATCCAATGATAATAACCAGTAGGCCCTGGAAGAACCTATGACCCTATGACCTATGAAGAGAAGAGAATGACCTTTCTGTGTCAAACAGCTCCCTCAAAAGAGAACCCTAACGAACACAGATGTTATGAACTAAGTCCTTCGTGGGGGGGGGGGAGTAGAAGTAGAGAAGTCCTTGCAGTGGGGGTGTTCAGAATCTTCAGTAAAGATGGGCTTGATGTTCGAGTCGCAAAAACGAAGATATGGGGCACCCGCAGGACCACTGCAGAGCGTCCCATAATGCACTGCAAGATCGCAGTGCATTGAAGGCTGCTGAGTGGCCAAAGCATGCACCTAACCTGTATGCTTTGGCCAATCACAGCGCGATGTGCTGCTGTGAGAGCCATGATTGGCCAAAGGCAGGGTGCCTTTGGCCAATCATGGCTCAAGGGCTAAGTCCAAGCCCCACACTATTTAGGGCTGCTTCCACAGCAGCCTTGTTTAGTGTGAATTAAGAGAGAAACTAGGCAGGGTAGTTAGTGGATTGAGCGTGCAGTCAGTGTAGTATACATAATACAGTGCAGAGTATATAGTGCAGTCAGTGTAGTGTATATATAATACAATACAGAGTATATAGTACTGTCAGCGTAGTGTATAGAATGCAGTGTAGAGAATATAATACAGTGTGTTAAAGTGGTAAAGGGGAACCTTATGACAGAATTAAGAAAAAAAAGGTGCAGGTTCCCCCCCAATAATCCATACCCACCCCTTTGGGTCTGGCATAGGTTTTAAGGGGAACTCCATGCCAAAATTAAAAAAAAGGCATGGGGTCCCCCCAAAATCCATACCAGACCCTAATCCAAGCATGCAGCCTGGAAGGCCAAGAAAGGGGGGGTGAGCACCCCCCTGAACCATACCAGGCCTCTTGCCCTCAACATGGTGGGGTTCTTTGGGGTGCCCACCAAAGCACTTTGTTCCCCTGTTGATGAGGACAAGGGACTCTTCCAGACAACCCTGGCCGGTGGTTGTCGGGGTCTGTGGGGGGCGGCTTATCCGAATTTGAAAGCTCCCTTTTAACAAGAGGGCCCCCAGATCCTGCTCCCCCCATGTGAATGGGTATTGGATACATTGTACCCTACCCATTCACCAAAAAAGTGTCATAAAGTGATAAAACACAAGAGACAGTTTTTGACAAGTCCTTTATTAAAAAAGAAAAAAAGTGTCCTGCAATGTGAATACACCGTCAATCACGCTGCCCAACGGACCCGAAAAATAGCAAAAATGCAAAACGGTCTGCCACCATCGAAGGCCTCCCACCGACTGCTGTTTCTTTGCTTTGACAGCTCTTATATAGGCAAGGGCGAGGCCACCCGGTTGACGTCACTGGGTGACCCTATCCCCCCCTGACATCACGCGACATCACATAGGGGGGCTTGTTAAAGGGGGCTTCCAGATTCTGACAAGCCCCCACCCTCAGACCCCAACAATCACTGGCCAGGGTTGTCGGGAAGAGGCCCTTATCCTCACCCCCCATGTTGAGGGCATGTGGCCCAGTACAGTTCAGGAGGGGGGGCACTCGCTCGTCCCCCCCCTTTTCCTGACCTGCCAGGCTGCATGCTCGGATAAGGGTCTGGTATGGATTTTGGGGGGACCCCATGCCAATTTTTTTTTATTCTGACGTGGAGTTCCCCTTAAAATCCATGCCAGACCCGAAGGCTCCCAGCAATGTATTACTGGGAGCCAGCAATACATTTTAATGACAAGCAAGTTTAAATGACATTTTTTTCCTTTAGAAATGTCATTATTGGGGCGGCATGTTCTATTCATTGCACAAATGTATAGACTTTAGAGGCAGACTAAAGGGACCCCCCAGCCATGATATTTAAAGGAATATTTCATTTTTATTGTTTCACTTTAAGCATCATTAAAATCACTGCTCCTTTAAAAACAATTGTTTTATAAAAATTTTTTTGCATTGATGCATGTCCCCCAGGGCAGTACCAAGGCCCCCATACACTTTTTATGGCAATAACTTGCATAAACACATTTAAAATGAGGACTTTTGATTTTTCATGTTCGTGTCCTATAGACTTTTTTTTTTTTTTTTTTTTATAAGGAACATGTTTATTCGTAAATAAAAGCAAAATTTTTATATATTATTATTAATGACAGAAACTAGAAAGTATAGGCAGTTATTAGTTTTAGTGATGTACAGTATCGTTTTCCATGACACAAAGCTTTCCTGAACAACATCAAAATATAGTATGGCACAATACTTATGAATGACTTGGGACAACCCTTAACTCCTTTATGCAATAGGTTACGCATATCTATTCATCACATGTATTTGTACTATCAAGCCACTTACCCCAGATGTTGATGTACTTAGTAGGACATCCCCTGTGCTTATATATAACCTTTTTATATGGTAAGGACATATTTACCGCCTTAATCCAAGCCTGGAAAGTGGGAGGGGTGGCCCTCATCCAATGTCTAGCCACTAGCTTTCTTGCACAGAAGAACGTTTCATAAAGAAAAGTAGCTGATAATTTGTCAATGGTGACATCTGGAAGCAACCCCAGTACACACAACTTTGGCTCCAGTTGAACAGGTGAACCCATATCATCATGTAAGAATTTAATGATTTGTGCCCAGTAGTTTTGGATATCCGGACAAGTCCAGATAAGATGAAAAAAAGAGCATAAGTGACTCGTACACCGTGGACACTTTGGGTCTTGGTTCTGAGAAAATTTAGCAATTCTTGCCAGTATAAGATATGATCTATGTATTATGTACAGCGGAGTCGGGTGCTCCGGAAGCTTTGGAGAGACTTTCTTAGTGTTTTCTAGAACCTCGTCCCAATCGAAGTCATCCATTGGGTCAATATCCTCCTCCCATCTAAGTTTCGCTGTGTCAATGATACCCGCGACCGAACGTGCCCATATAGTGACGTAAAGGGTTGATATCAGTTTGGTCGGATCTACCCCTGTAGTGTCCTATAGACTTTAATAGGGTTTGCATGTTCGCTAGAACATTTTGCCTGTTCGAGGTGTTCTGGTGCAAACTGAACTGGGGGGTTTGCGCCCCATTCCTAACTGTCAGCTAGCTCAGCAAGGGCCCAGAGGGATTGCTGTGCAATGGTGACCAGCAATAGTGGATAGCATATGCAAAGTGTTTCCTGTTAAAAGCTTTTGTGTAGAGTTGGGTGAATGGTTCAGCACGAGCATCAGTTCGGGCTGAACATTGGCTGTTCGCCCCGTTCTGGGAACACCCATATTTTCAGGGTGTTCACCCCGCCAAACGCCCTGCAATGCACTGCTCGCTGCACAGTGCATTCTGCGCCCTGATTGGGCAAAGCTTTGGCCAATCAGAGTGCAATAAAAGCTGTTTTTTAAAAAGGAAAGCTGGTCGGGGCGTCCTTAACAATTGATGAGTCATCAGCTGTCAATGGGCTTTCCCACTGACAGCTGAATAAAAAAGAAAAAAATATTGCCGGTAAAAAAATAGTAGAAAAAAAACGCAGTCTTAAAGGAAACCCCATGCCAAAAAAAAACAAAAAAAACATACCAGACTCTTATCTGAGCATGCAGCCAGGTCAGGAAATGAGGGGATGAGCAAGCGCCCCCTCCGGAACCAAACCAGGCCACATTAACCTCGACATGGGGGCGTGGGTGCTTTGGGGATGGGGGGCTCTGCCCCCCCACCCTAAAGCACCTTGTCCCCAGGTTGATGGGGACTCATCCCCACAGCCCTGGCCCCCATGTCCCACCCCCCATATGAATGAGTGTGGGGTGCATAGTAACCCCTACCCATTCACCAAAAAAGTGTAAAAAAGTAATAAAGACCCAGAGACAGTTTTTTAACAATTCCTTCATTTAAAAATAAAAACAATGTCCCCAATGTAAATCCATAACCACCTTGTTAAGGGCATGAGGCCTGGTATGGATTGGGGGGGCGCTCACTCATCCCCCCCCTTTTCCTGATCATTACTTTTTTCTTTTTTTTTTTTTCAGTAGCCAGCAATTGCAACCGTGAGTCAATTTAAATGTGATTTGGCTCTTTTTTTCTTTAGAAATTTCATTTTTGCTGCAGCATGTTCTTTGCATGCTACAGATGTGATACTTTACAGGCAGATCAGTGCACTCTCACTGTGCCCATCATCGCAGCCTCACTGTGCCCATCATCGCAGCCTCACTGTGCCCATCAAATGTAGCTTTACAGTGCCCATGAATGCAGCCTCACTGTGGCCATCAATGTGGGCCCCACTGTGCCCATCAAATGCAGCTTTATGGTGCCCATCAATGCAGCCTCACTGTGCCCATCATTGCAGCCTAACTGTGCCCATCAATGCAGCCTTACTGTGCCCATCATTGCAGCCTAACTGTGTCCATCATTGCAGCCTCACCATGCCCACCAAATTCGGATTTACGGGGCCCATGAATACAGCCTCAATGTGGCCATCAATGCAGCCTCACTGTGCCCATGAAATGCAGCTTTACGGTGCCCATCATTGCAGCCTCAATGTGCCCATCATTGCAGCCTCATTGTGCCTGTCATTGCAGCCTAACTGCCCATCAATGCAACCTTCCTGTGCCCATCATTGCAGCCTCACTGTGCCCATCATTGCAGCCTCACTGTGCCCATTATTGCAGCCTCACTGTGCCCATCAAATGCAGCTTTATGGGGCCTATGAATGCAGCCTCACTGTGCCCATCAACGGAGCCTCACTGTGCCCATCAAATGCAGCTTTACAGTGCCCATAATTGCAGCCTCACTGTGCCCATTATTGCAGCCTCACTGTGCCCATCATTGCAGCCTCACTGTGCCCATCATTGCAGCCTCATTGTGCCCATCATTGCAGCCTAACTGCCCATCAATGCAGCCTCACTGTGCCCATAATTTCAGCCTCACTGTGCCCATTATTGCAGCCTCACTGTGCCCATCATTGCAGCCTCACTGTGCCCATCATTGCAGCCTCATTGTGCCCATCATTGCAGCCTAACTGCCCATCAATGCAGCCTCACTGTGCCCATCATTACAGCCTCACTGTGCCCATCATTGCAGCCTAACTGTGCCCATCAATGCAGCCTCACAGTGCCCATCATTGCAGCCTCACTTTGCCCACCATTGCAGCCTAACTGTACCCATCAAATGCAGCTTTACGGTGCCCATGAATGCAGACTTACTGTGCCCATCAATGTGGACTCACTGTGCCCATCAAATGCAGCTTTATGTGCCCATCATTTCTGCCTCACTGTGCCCATCATCGTAGCCTAACTGTGCCCATCATTGCAGCCTCACTGTGTCCATCATTGCAGCCTCACTGTGACCATTAATGCAGCCTCACTGTCCATGAATGCAGCCTCAACATTGCCTGCTCTGGATCACACACACAGCGGGAGCACTGTGTATCATGGAGCTGAGTCTGTGTATGTTGTCGGTGGCACTGTAACAAGGTACTGCCCCCTAGATCATCTTGTGTGATAGGCAGAACACTGGTTCAATCTGCTATCACATAAGATGGTCTAGGGAGGCTGGACCTTGTTACAGTGCCAAACACACACAGACCCAGCTCCGTGATACACAGCGCTCCCACTGTGTATGACAAATAAGAGGAGGAGGCTGAAGGTGAGCGCTGCAGCCACAGATCAAAGTGGCCCCAGGGCAGGCGGCCTACCGGGAAATATTTCTGTATCCTTGTAGGCCAGTCTGGCCCTGCCTACCATGCACTTAGCAATGCTGGGATTCGGCTGAGTCTGTAACAGTGACAACGAGGGGGTGACCCCTGACAGTCACTTGGTCAACAGGGAGCTGGTGATGATGGATATGCCTGCTGAAGACTTCATGCCATCCAGACCGCAGCACCTGCTCGTATTCCCAGAGCAACTGAGTCCCTTCTCTTAGCTAAAGGCCGTGGTCCCAAGAGGAAGAGCTCCTCCCCGGACCATTCGATTTATGTCCTCATCCAGCATTCGTCTCTCTCCAGTCGACTTGAACTTGTAGTCTGCAGCAGCACTGGCTCCATGGAAATCCTGGCACTCTGGACCACATGTCCCACGATCCCCTGCTTTCAGTAGTGGCCTCTCTCTCTCTCTGCTTTCAGAAAATCATGTCAAAATGTCCAGGCTGAACACGAGAGCGAAACAAACTCAAGGCAGCCCTTGTTAAGGAATGTCCCATGATGACACAGGCAGACTAGCCAGCGCCTGGCTAAATCTATATGATATATCAGACTCTATACTGCTCTTGCTATTATTTACTATATCATCTATCATTTATCTAAGCTATGTGTTAGTTCTTATTTTACATGCATTCATTATTTTATTTCATAATGGTTTGTACATCAAAATGTGAAATTCACAAAAATAAATACCACTTAGTTGTGAAAACATATTTAATGCTTGCAATGAACAATGAAAGGTTAACTCTACTTTTAAAGGATAAATTCACTTAAAAAAATTGAATAAATAAATGCACATTTTTTTTGCAGCTATTTTTTTGTAAAGCATTGCACCTACGATCAGCAGATTTTGGGTGCAATGTCAGGCACCTGCAGGCTGTCAGTACAGCTGTCTGCCTGTACCTCCCATATGCGAAAACAGTCACTGAAGTCTTGAAAGATCAATGAACTATGAGAGGGCTCACCAGCGTTCTTGCAGTTCATGGAGTAACGTGGTGCAGTGATGCCGACGTTACTTGTAGTTCATTAATTCACAGAACTCTGTGAATGATTGATGCAGCTTTGTGGGAGGAGCCCTACCTACATGGCTGCGCTGTATTTGAATTCTGACAGAGTGCAGGTAGAGGAACCCCCGCTCCCTATCACAATTTGTGACTAAGTTGGGTGTGAGCAGGAGCTTTTTTTTTTTTTTGCAAAATCTTTTTATTGATTGTAATATGGGCAAGCGCTTTTAGTAACATGTTACATGGTATAACCTGAATATAGGTGTAACATGTAACATGTCAATAAAGGTGAACTTATCCTTAAACAAAACAAGATCAGCCTTACAAACATTAAGAAACCTACATTTTTCTAAACATAATCAGTTAATAATGTTCCCTTTATCTTAAATCAGTTATGCATCCCAGATTCAGTCTCTTCAAATGTATATATTTTTAAATGACAATGGGAACCTGCAAATAGAAAAAAAATATGTTTTACTCATAAGGCTTGGGCCATATTTCTGGAAACTCCTTGGTTTGCAAAACATAAGATAAAACAGTGTGTCAATTTCTTAGACCTCACTAGCATTTTTGATTGGGCGAATCCAGGGGAGAAAAGTCCATGCCCCAATTCTTTCTATTGGAGGACTCGTACTCTCCACAAGACAATATCTCATGATTACTGCTGTGACAGTTGTGCCATTTATCTCCTCTGATGCCATCCATTAAAATTCCCAGTCTATGAGCTGCCAAACGTTGGTTTAGCCTTTTCTTCCTCCAGTAAAAGTGGTCAGTGACAGGCCTGCTGGTATAAGTGATTGAATGGCTTTGAAGCTGCCTAAATTATGGTTCCTGGGGTCCAGAACAGACTTATCACTGCCTGACAGGAGACTTCTCCTCCACCCACCTCCCATTGCTTTGACCTGACTCCTTACTGCCTGACTCCTGACTCCTAAGCAGCTACTATGCAATCAATGCCTGACACAGACTATCTGAAAACCTTTATTACAGGAAAATCAGTATTTTTATGCTCTAAATGCCCCCCTTAGTTTTTATATACTGTATATTGTCATATACTTGTTTGGAAATGATAAGTAGCAGATATATTATTACTATACTACCAATCAAATATTTCTTGCTTGGTGTATATCTGTCTTTTGATGCACCTTCCATGCCAGAATCTTTGCCCATATTCTCCATCTTGTGCTTCCAAATTTAAATGGATGTGCATTGCCACAGTCTTTACTGAAACTGTTTCTTTTTGCACTTATTTGCCACCTCTCTGTAAATGTGGGTGAAATATGGCAGTTTTACAAATATCTGAAAATCATTGTTTCTCTTATGACAGAGAGAGATACTTACATATATTGTATATAGAGGACTGGGGATTTTTTCTTTGTTCCCCCTATGTTTCAAAAGTAGCTTTCTTCCTCTTCTAAATATTTCAGTGAAATGGTGTCTTTTCCAAGGGCGTTGATGCTCTTCTGAGACTGTATTGATTCTTCCATGTCTTCTAGAGATTATGGAATTGCATCTGTTCTTCCTTCACTCATCTGTTGTTTTTGTCTGTCTTTACTGAGAATTTTTTTTGCAAAGTTTCTTTCTATGCTACCTGATTTGTCCATCGTCCATCAGATGTTTACTCCATCAGCTGTCCATCCTTTTATTTATAGAAGTTTCTGGTCTTTTCCTTTCCTTTTTGTCTTTTCTTTGTTTCTTTTTTGGTTACTCTACATATTTTCTTTGCTCTCCTTTGCTATATGTTTTCCACTGTTTACTTGGTTCTGCCATATTCTTATCCTCAACTTCTTTAATTCTACTACTGCTTTTTACATTCCTCATGCCACTGTATTTCATCTTTTCACCTTTATCTTTATTGTGTTATCTTTGTTTATATCTTTACAGGGGAAATATGTGTAATAATACGACTCCATTATTTTTCACTATTTTTCAGCATTAAAATACTTTTTTTCCTACATACTTTCTTGCCCCATTGGTCTGTATTCTTCTATTTTTTTATTATCTTTACACTCAAATTTCCCAACGCCATTGTAAAATCATTCTTTGTCCTTCCTGCATACACAGCTTCCTTCACTGCTTGTGTTCTTTGGCAGGAACATGAACATTAATAGTAGTAATATTCCTTGTTTATCCTTTCAGATGCAATACACATATTCATCTATCTATCAACACCAAAGTCAGCACAAAAATTGCTCCAAAGTACACATTGTTTCCATGAGTGTATTGCTTATTATAATCACCTGTTTGATTTGCCCTTTTTCCTCTTATATTAATTCATTTATATATTTTTTTGCTCTTGTTTTCTAAACTGGAACTTGAAGTGGTAGTAAACTCACATGTTTTTTTTTTACCTATAGGTAAGCCTGTAATAAGACCCAAACATCTCCCAGACATGCACTATTTAGGAGATGTTTACTTTAGCAGCAGTCAGTGACTTCACCAGCACATGCACACTGGGCTCTGAATGGACTGGGTCATCCATTCAGAACTCTGTGCCACGGCATACGGCTAAGGCCCACAAACCCAAAAGTAGGATGAAGGTGAAGTTGGAAGCACCTACAGTGGTGACAGCACACCGATGGAGGGCTTCTTTTTCAGGTAAGTCTGTCATAACATGCTAGTATGCATTGCATACTAGCACATTATGACTTAAATTACTCTGGCCTATTTTTTTTTTTATTTGGTGCGGTTTACTACCGCATTAAGCAAGAACATTTTATTTATTTTGGATACATTGGGGAAGGGTTACCATGTCAGTCAGGTCATCATTGTTACTTGCTTTATCTATTAAGGAGATTTCTTTTCACCACTATGTAATCCCTGGGACAGAAAATAGGCAGAGAGACAGAAATAAAAAACGGTTCTTGCTTTCCTTTTTTTTTTTTTTTATCCAAAACTAAAAGAATTGTTAAAAAATATTATTTTCATATTTTGCATGTTAAAATAATATTTTAATTCATACAGTAGATGTGTTTTACATATAGTATGTATACATACATGTACAGATGTATCTTACTCCTTTAGAAATGGAATTGTTTTCCTTTTGCTTCAAAGTCACCAGTAATACTGTATGTATAGTACTTATGGAACATAAGCATTTCCATAATAGGATTTTAAAGTGATACTAAACACTCACTGTTTAATTATCATTACCCCTTCTCTTTCTGTATATGGATGATGGCACTGTAATTATTTTTTATTTTCAATGGTTTTCACAGTACAGGTTAAAAGACCTCTGCATCCCTTTGAACATTGTACAGTATTTATAGTCCATCAAACATACAGTATAAGCAAGAGGAATATTCCTCTCGTTCCTTCAAGGTCATGTATCAAAGTCCTGGTGTAAACTTTGCCTTATCTACGTTAGCATTTGTGGTTTATGCACCGGACTATACGGTGGATTCTCCACCTTACACATTACACTATATTCTGTGGCCTTGTGCATGCTCTATAACTTAGGTCCCAGAGTATGTCCCACCTGCCGGGAGATATCAGCTCCCCAGATACCTATTGGGGAGCCTGGCTCTCCAAACCACGGAGAGGCACCTTCCAGACCTCATTAGGCCAGGGTCTTACAGAGGGGAAAGGGGGATAGGTTATAAAAGGAAGGAAAATGGGCTCAGAGAAAATAGAGGGCAAAGTTGGGGGGTGGTTTGGGGGGGAGAGGGGGACTCTACGCTCCTTGTCATGTCATTCATGAAGGGTCCTGGTTCTTAATTGTCCAGGGGTCATTTGTTAGGTATCTGCTCCATGGGTCCCATACTTTGTTAAACAACTTCACTTTATCCTGCATAACCGCTGTTAATGTTTCATTTAACATAAGCCATGACATTTTGCATTTAAGTTGGTCAAATGGTAGGACTGCAGACTTCCAGTTTCTTGCTATTGTGATTTTAGCTGATATGAATATGAATGTAAGAAGCCTTTTATGGGTTTTTGAGGCTTCAACTACCCTGCCACGTGTGACATGTGTGACTCTATACTCACATAGGATACTCAGATGTGATAGAGAGGCAATGCTCAGGACAGAAAATACACTGAAATCTGAGCATGTGCACTAGCTGCCAACACTGTTCTGCAAAATCCACAACTGCAGTGGGGACATAGACAGAAGGTGGAGATAGGGAACAGCTGGATCAACCATTTTTTTGCAGAATAAAGAAAACAAATCCCATAGTGACTGAATGAGTATGAACAGCATGTAATACAGCTTTTTTTGATGGTTTTTAATTATGTTGTTTTAGTGACACTTTAAATCTGGGCTATTGACTAGCCTATTATTTCCACTGCAATTTAGAACATCATTTAAAACTGAAAAGAGACATTGCATCCCTGATTTTCATGTATATTAAAATTGAATTTTAGTTAAAAAAAAAATTTTTATTGATATACAGCAGCAAGAATATAATGTACCACCAGTACATCCTGCTGGCTGCTGGTTACTGTAAAATTCCTACCTCCAATGATGGATGGCAGATTCTCTTCAAATCAGGAAGTTTTTGGCACTGCATGGGTCACTTTCCCTCCCCTATCAACCCACTCATTCATTCGCAATACTCCTTGTATTATTTTACAGAATGCAAATCTTTGTGAATCAAGGACAGCAATCTTGCCATTAATCCTCCCCTCTCTAGTTCACAGAAAGCTGTGCATTCTGTGAAAATAATACAAGGAGTTTTGTGAATGGAATAGTGGGGCAAGAGGGAATGGCAAGCTGAAAAATATGCCTCTAGTGCTTAGCCCCTTGACAAAGCTCTTAGAATGATGAGTTCGGCCAGTTTCAGCTATTAGTCTGAAGTCTAGAAGCCAGTGCAGGTAGCAGCAGTTGGACAGCTGTGATTGAGCTGTATAAACTAGTGCTATTAGTAGTACCTCGATATGTGAATGCAAAGTTTTTTTTCTGAATTTTCATAAAAAGTTTGTTTTTAACACTATCTAGAGCCCTTTATATGTTTTCTATACTGCACTACTGATGAGACTTTCTGGAGGAATAAAAGAGGATCAGAGCAGGATCACTATAAAGAAAGGCATTTCACGCCTTTCTTTAAACAAAAGTCCATTACTTCTGGTAAGTCGCCCATGGGAACACTGGTGTGGGCAACACTGCATTCTTGTCTTGGTTTTTAGGGTGATCCTTGCATTATGGTGTTTTTAGATATGACGAAAGAATTTTTTTAAAGTTTTTTAAGACATTCACTGTTTTATAGTTGGTAAGGTTAAATAAAGACTCTAGTCCATCCAGTTCAACGTGTGTACGTGTATTTGTGTCAATGTCGATACTCATGTCCCATATCCCTGTATGTTGTGTTCACTAAGATGCAAGTCCAAGAGTCTTTTAAAACTATTAATACTCCCCGCTGACACCACTAAGAGAGTTCTACATCCTTATTGCCCTGGCAGTAAAAAACTCCTTGTGCAGCTTAAGGTTAAACGGTTTCTCTTCCAGTTTTAATGGGTGGCCCCGTGTCTCCCTGAAACGAAATAGTTTTCTTCCTACCCTGGCACCACTATTGAGGTATTTGTATACAGTTAACATATCTCCTCTCAAGCGCCTGTTCTCCAGGGAGAATAAGTTTAGTGCTTGTAGTCATTCCTCTTAATTGAGTCCGCTTATTAATTTGAATTACATTGGAAGAGATTTTTAGGTTCACACACATTTATTATTTTAGACATTATATTACTTGTTACAATATTGGCTATGAGGTTTTAAACACACATCTATTATTTTTTTAGATATTATATTATTTGTTACAATATTGGCTGTGAAGTTTTAAACAAAATATATATGTGTATTCAGTTGTATTTGGTTTTACACAGTTTGTGTTTGTCTTTAGTTTTACACAAGTTGCGCTTAATGTTTTTTGTCACTGTTTTGGGTGTTTTTTTGCATTTTATTCCAGCAGCATCTGTGGCTACACACCTTTTTGTTTATTTTTTTTCTTTTATTTGTATATTTTTATACTAAATCACACATTGAATGTATCACTTTTTAGCTGAATAGAGATTGGGATAGAAGAATAGCCACTTCAGCACTTTTTAATCTTCTTGAATAGTTGCAGTAGATTTTAGTGATCTGCAGAGAAGCACATAGTTTAGCAATCATGATTCATGAAACATGATTCAAAGCAGACTTGACAAATCTGCTAGCATATATTTAGTAGAATCAAAACACTTGCAATCTGCCTGGTTTCCAAACCAAATTGTCACTATACAGTGGAACATTTATTGAGAGTTTCTCGTATACTTGTGTACTGCATGTTTAATATCCTAGTTGAACATTTTCACTCTTAAAAGACCTTGGTCTACTTTGCATAATGCATAAGCAAAAAACACTTAACTGGCTTGTATTTACTGCATCAACAGGTTTTCCTACCTAGGAGAAGGAGGAAAAAAATTGAGGGCATATTCACACTATGCATTGTGTTTATTGTGTGTTAAGCTGTGTTGCATAAAGCACCCTATTCTTTTCGACTAGGCTGTCTGCGCACTTTAATGCATAAAAATGCACACCATGTGCATTGTGGTGAATTGTCATGCCTGTGCATTAGCCATTACTGTAGTACTGCATTTGCCACGCGATACGGCTCATGCTTTAAAATGTGTTGTTTCAGCACATAGTAAAGTGCATATTTTAGAAGGCTTTACCAGAAAATGTCATTATGAATGTGCCTTGAAAGTTATCAAAAAATGTGCATAATACCTTTTTTTTGTGGGTGCTCCTGTAGCAATGGGAGTGAGACTTCATGGCAGCATAAAGCAGTCATGGGAATCAAGACTTCGCAGCTGGAGTCTCCAAATGGTAAACCATGGAGTTTTGCAACCCACCTACATTCAACTGCCATTGTGTGTTTTATAAAAACTAATTTTATGCATTATAAAAATGTATGTATCTTGAACATTACTCCATATTTTTGTCTTTTAATAATATAATGTTGACTCCAATTTAATGAACAGCTACTTGGCAGTTGTAGATATAAGCCAAACACAGGTGCTTGTATAAATAATCCTTTAAATGCAAAAAGGTATCCAGAACCAGGTTTGGGACTTTGAAATTTAATTTTACTTTAAATAATTTGTTTGGTCCAAATAAACTATTTCCATTACAGAACAATGTTTTCGTTTTGCACCTTGTTACCTATCTATCATTGTACGAACATTACAATGTATGCTATATTTCATCTAATTATATGCTTTTACCTATTTAATTACGCATGTATTGTTTGACTGTATGTACTCTACGGTTACAACTTGTATGCTTGAATATTATGTCAATAAATTCCTCTATGTTCATCCTATTACCCTCTTGCTGTCACATGCTTCATTTAAAGTCCCAACCTTCCTTTTAGCTATTCCCCTTGTTTTGTGATTTAGATTGGGATGGAAACACACGACCTTACCAGGTCATGGTTTCACACAAAGTCCCTAGGGATGGAAATGGGTGACCTTACCAGGTCATGATTTCCTCAAAGTCCCTAAAAAAACCCCTCCTTTTCTTGTATATATGCACAGGGATGGAAGCATGTGCCATTGCTCTATCTAGCCCCAATTCATTATCCATACTGCCCTTAATGACCTTTGTGATACCTCCCCTGTTTTTTATTAGTTTATCCTTCCAACCAACTTCATTTATTTTCATCCGTTTTATTTCTTCACATTTATTTTATAATTTTTCATAATTTTCCATATTTAATGTCATCTCACACATACTGAGGTTTAATCCCATGGGGCTGTGTCGCTGGTGGTGTGTGCTGGTGGGACTGCCTTGCCATCTGGTCATGTCCCCCTCCGGGAGCCGCGACGCACCTTGCGGGTCTCCTTCCTCCTCCAGGTATTCCTCTGGGGGGATGGACGCCGGTCTACTGTGCGTCGACGTCACGCACCACACTGTGCTTGCGGCGTCCTGTCTTGGCGCCGTCATGCGCAGTTGCTGTATCCACACTCGTGGGCTATTGGGGAGGTATCTGTGCCGCTTTGCCGGACAGTTGTCCGACTTGCGGTGCTCCTCCCCCCGCTACACGGCGTGACGTTGGTGGGCGGCCCCACGGCGGCGTTATATGGACACTCTCCGGGGCGGCCTGGGCATTCGAGGCTCTCCACACACCCGACCTCACACTATTTGGGAACTCTCCCCCCTCTGGGGTCCCAATCTTCCTTTTCAGGTACACCCATCACTCCCTTCTTGGCTGGTCACTGCACTGGTTGTCCTTGAATTTTCCTCACGCCTTACCCACTCCCTACCTTCTATCCGGTGTTGCCTTCCTACTTATGTCCTTATTGGCTCTCTTCTACTTCTCACATTATGTCTGCGGGGTTTCTTCCCTTTCTCCCCTCCCCCAACATTGTCTTCACTCACCCTCACTATCTTTCACCTTCCTAGGTACCCTCGGTCCCCATGCCTGCCCTGGTTGGCGCCTGCTTTCGTCCCTGCGGGACTTCCCGCCTCGGCTCCCGGTTGGGCTTTACCTGGATGGCTTGTGGGGTCCCGCCACCTATCTATCAGTGCCTAGTCCCATAGTGAGTATATATTTTTATACCAGCAGCGGGGGCCTTACACCACGCCCCCCCCCACTATTTTTGTTTTTTGTTTTTTATTTTTATTTTTTCGCTCATTTTATCCCTATATATTTCTAGATTTACACGTGCTTGCTCCTGACGAGTGGCATGGAAGCCACGAAACGCGTTGAGCCATCAATTGCCGTGTTCTACTGTCCTATCAGTTTTACCATATCTTAACTCCCCCCACAGGTCCAACGAGGCTTTAGGTCCAGCAGGCATTATTGTTTTTAATATTATGTTACCCAAAATTGTTTGTGGTGCACTAGGGAATTTGTGAATGTGGTATCCTGAGTCATCATTATTCAACTTTTTTAATGTTGTACCTTGTTACCTATCTATCATTGTACGAACATTACAATGTATGCTATATTTCATCTAATTATATGCTTTTACCTATTTAATTACGCATGTATTGTTTGACTGTATGTACTCTACAGTTACAACTTGTATGCTTGAATATTATGTCAATAAATTCCTCTATGTTCATCCTATTACCCTCTTGCTGTCACATGCTTCATTTAAAGTCCCAACCTTCCTTTTAGCTATTCCCCTTGTTTTGTGATTTAGATTGGGATGGAAACACACGACCTTACCAGGTCATGGTTTCACACAAAGTCCCTAGGGATGGAAATGGGTGACCTTACCAGGTCATGATTTCCTCAAAGTCCCTAAAAACCCCCTCCTTTTCTTGTATATATGCACAGGGATGGAAGCATGTGCCATTGCTCTATCTAGCCCCAATTCATTATCCATACTGCCCTTAATGACCTTTGTGATACCTCCCCTGTTTTTTATTAGTTTATCCTTCCAACCAACTTCATTTATTTTCATCCGTTTTATTTCTTCACATTTTTTTATAATTTTTCATAATTTTCCATATTTAATGTCATCTCACACATACTGAGGTTTAATCCCATGGGGCTGTGTCGCTGGTGGTGTGTGCTGGTGGGACTGCCTTGCCATCTGGTCATGTCCCCCTCCGGGAGCTGCGACGCACCTTGCGGGTCTCCTTCCTCCTCCAGGTATTCCTCTGGGGGGATGGACGCCGGTCTACTGTGCGTCGACGTCACGCACCACACTGTGCTTGCGGCGTCCTGTCTTGGCGCCGTCATGCGCAGTTGCTGTATCCACACTCGTGGGCTATTGGGGAGGTATCTGTGCCGCTTTGCCGGACAGTTGTCCGACTTGCGGT
Organism: Aquarana catesbeiana; assembly: GCF_042186555.1. NCBI lineage: Eukaryota > Metazoa > Chordata > Amphibia > Anura > Ranidae > Aquarana > Aquarana catesbeiana. Next base: position 375,618,461 of record NC_133325.1, read on the forward strand.
GCTCCTCCCCCCGCTACACGGCGTGACGTTGGTGGGCGGCCCCGCGGCGGCGTTATATGGACACTCTCCGGGGCGGCCTGGGCATTCGAGGCTCTCCACACACCCGACCTCACACTATTTGGGAACTCTCCCCCCTCTGGGGTCCCAATCTTCCTTTTCAGGTACACCCATCACTCCCTTCTTGGCTGGTCACTGCACTGGTTGTCCTTGAATTTTCCTCACGCCTTACCCACTCCCTACCTTCTATCCGGTGTTGCCTTCCTACTTATGTCCTTATTGGCTCTCTTCTACTTCTCACATTATGTCTGCGGGGTTTCTTCCCTTTCTCCCCTCCCCCAACATTGTCTTCACTCACCCTCACTATCTTTCACCTTCCTAGGTACCCTCGGTCCCCATGCCTGCCCTGGTTGGCGCCTGCTTTCGTCCCTGCGGGACTTCCCGCCTCGGCTCCCGGTTGGGCTTTACCTGGATGGCTTGTGGGGTCCCGCCACCTATCTATCAGTGCCTAGTCCCATAGTGAGTATATATTTTTATACCAGCAGCGGGGGCCTTACACCACGCCCCCCCCCCACTATTTTTGTTTTTTGTTTTTTATTTTTATTTTTTCGCTCATTTTATCCCTATATATTTCTAGATTTACACGTGCTTGCTCCTGACGAGTGGCATGGAAGCCACGAAACGCGTTGAGCCATCAATTGCCGTGTTCTACTGTCCTATCAGTTTTACCATATCTTAACTCCCCCCACAGGTCCAACGAGGCTTTAGGTCCAGCAGGCATTATTGTTTTTAATATTATGTTACCCAAAATTGTTTGTGGTGCACTAGGGAATTTGTGAATGTGGTATCCTGAGTCATCATTATTCAACTTTTTTAATGTTGTACCTTGTTACCTATCTATCATTGTACGAACATTACAATGTATGCTATATTTCATCTAATTATATGCTTTTACCTATTTAATTACGCATGTATTGTTTGACTGTATGTACTCTACAGTTACAACTTGTATGCTTGAATATTATGTCAATAAATTCCTCTATGTTCATCCTATTACCCTCTTGCTGTCACATGCTTCATTTAAAGTCCCAACCTTCCTTTTAGCTATTCCCCTTGTTTTGTGATTTAGATTGGGATGGAAACACACGACCTTACCAGGTCATGGTTTCACACAAAGTCCCTAGGGATGGAAATGGGTGACCTTACCAGGTCATGATTTCCTCAAAGTCCCTAAAAACCCCCTCCTTTTCTTGTATATATGCACAGGGATGGAAGCATGTGCCATTGCTCTATCTAGCCCCAATTCATTATCCATACTGCCCTTAATGACCTTTGTGATACCTCCCCTGTTTTTTATTAGTTTATCCTTCCAACCAACTTCATTTATTTTCATCCGTTTTATTTCTTCACATTTTTTTATAATTTTTCATAATTTTCCATATTTAATGTCATCTCACACATACTGAGGTTTAATCCCATGGGGCTGTGTCGCTGGTGGTGTGTGCTGGTGGGACTGCCTTGCCATCTGGTCATGTCCCCCTCCGGGAGCTGCGACGCACCTTGCGGGTCTCCTTCCTCCTCCAGGTATTCCTCTGGGGGGATGGACGCCGGTCTACTGTGCGTCGACGTCACGCACCACACTGTGCTTGCGGCGTCCTGTCTTGGCGCCGTCATGCGCAGTTGCTGTATCCACACTCGTGGGCTATTGGGGAGGTATCTGTGCCGCTTTGCCGGACAGTTGTCCGACTTGCGGTGCTCCTCCCCCCGCTACACGGCGTGACGTTGGTGGGCGGCCCCGCGGCGGCGTTATATGGACGCTCTCCGGGGCGGCCTGGGCATTCGAGGCTCTCCACACACCCGACCTCACACTATTTGGGAACTCTCCCCCCTCTGGGGTCCCAATCTTCCTTTTCAGGTACACCCATCACTCCCTTCTTGGCTGGTCACTGCACTGGTTGTCCTTGAATTTTCCTCACGCCTTACCCACTCCCTACCTTCTATCCGGTGTTGCCTTCCTACTTATGTCCTTATTGGCTCTCTTCTACTTCTCACATTATGTCTGCGGGGTTTCTTCCCTTTCTCCCCTCCCCCAACATTGTCTTCACTCACCCTCACTATCTTTCACCTTCCTAGATACCCTCGGTCCCCATGCCTGCCCTGGTTGGCGCCTGCTTTCGTCCCTGCGGGACTTCCCGCCTCGGCTCCCGGTTGGGCTTTACCTGGATGGCTTGTGGGGTCCCGCCACCTATCTATCAGTGCCTAGTCCCATAGTGAGTATATATTTTTATACCAGCAGCGGGGGCCTTACACCACGCCCCCCCCCACTATTTTTGTTTTTTGTTTTTTATTTTTATTTTTTCGCTTATTTTATCCCTATATATTTCTAGATTTACACGTGCTTGCTCCTGACGAGTGGCATGGAAGCCACGAAACGCGTTGAGCCATCAATTGCCGTGTTCTACTGTCCTATCAGTTTTACCATATCTTAACTCCCCCCACAGGTCCAACGAGGCTTTAGGTCCAGCAGGCATTATTGTTTTTAATATTATGTTACCCAAAATTGTTTGTGGTGCACTAGGGAATTTGTGAATGTGGTATCCTGAGTCATCATTATTCAACTTTTTTAATGTTGTACCTTGTTACCTATCTATCATTGTACGAACATTACAATGTATGCTATATTTCATCTAATTATATGCTTTTACCTATTTAATTACGCATGTATTGTTTGACTGTATGTACTCTACGGTTACAACTTGTATGCTTGAATATTATGTCAATAAATTCCTCTATGTTCATCCTATTACCCTCTTGCTGTCACATGCTTCATTTAAAGTCCCAACCTTCCTTTTAGCTATTCCCCTTGTTTTGTGATTAATGTTTTCGTTTTGTGTGTTGTAATGAACTGTATTGGCTACATACTGTGCAGTAAGTGACTCTGTATTCCAGCAGCAGTTTGGGCAACTTTCCATCTGTGGCTAGAATTAATAAGAGTCAGGCTAGCTGCTTCTCAGCTCAAACAACATATTTCAAGTGGAATGCAACCTTGAACTCTACTTTAAAGGAGAAGAACAACCAAAGCTTTTTTTGGCTATATTTCTCCTATAGATCACAGAAGTGCAGGAGATTCTGCAGTACTTCACTCAGCCGGTCCAGGCTGGAGAAAAATCTTGACTTTACAGTTGGGACCCCCCCAGATGCCTGGATCAGCAGCTGGCTTATTCTCTTAGTGAGCCACTGGAAGACTGGGCCAGCTGCTACCTCCCCAGCCCAGCGCTCCAGTAGTGCTGTAGGAGTAGACTGACTGACAGTCACCGCACTCTGCTCAGAGTGGAGGAGAAAACTGAGTGATCAACAGTTTTGATTGCTCAGTGCCGAGGCAGCAGGGGGCTGAGTATACGTGAGTTATATTTTTTTTGTAAACCCCATACTTCTCTCTTAAAGTGTCTGTTAACTCCAAAAAAACACATACCGTATATACTCGAGTACAAGTCGTTCCGAGTATAAGTCGAGGCCCTAATTTACCACAAAAAAATGGGAAAAACTTAGTGACCCCAGTATAAGACGAGGGTGAGAAATGCACAGCTACTGTAAGTGGAAAAGAGGGTCAACAATGCCCATTTGCAGCCTCACTGTGCCCATTTGCATGCCTCACTGTGCCCATTTGCAGCCATAGGTCCCCCGAACCTCAAACTCGGTAGTTAAGGGTCCCTAGATGCCCCCTAGCTGCAGCCAAAATTTGGGGTCTCTGAACCCAAATGGTCCCGAAATGACATTGCTGCAGATGGACACAGTTGACCTATTTTGGGGCCCGTATCTCGGGGCCATTTAGTGCTAGGAACCCCAAATTTGCAAACTCAGTGGAACTAGCACTATAAAATATCCAAAGCTCGGGGGCACCAAGTGTCCCCGAGATACAGGGCCCCAAAAATCCGTTCAGAAAATGTCAAGCACTTTTCTGCAGAAGAGAATGACATTTTCCGAACAGGATTTGGGGCCCCCGTATCTCGGGGCCAGTTAGTCCTAGGAACCCCAGCTTTGGATATATTATGGTACCAATTCCACTGGGTTTGCATACCAAATTTGGGGTTCCTAGCACCTAGTGGCCCTGAAATACGGGGCCCCAAATTCGGTTTGGAAAATGAATTTTTTTGCTGCAGAAAAGTGCTTGACTCGAGTATAAGTCGAGGGGGGGCACTTTCAGCACAAAAAAATGTGCTGAAAAACTCAACTTATACTCGAGTATATACGGTATTCTGTTCCTTTAAAGCATGTTACACAGCACAGTGATTGCACCCTGTAAAACCTGTAATACCTGGCTGATCCTGCCTGGCTATACCCTCTCCTCTGCAAACAGACCACACAATTCATGGCTGCTGAGCCCCTGACATTGTGGTCTGTTTGCGTGCCTACGTCATCTGCAGCCTGCTCTTCTGTGTCTCCTCTGTCCTCCTCCCCCCTCCCCTCTCTGCGTGTCAGCCCCCGCCCCCCCCACGCTCCCCCTGCTCCTGCTGCTCTATTTCATTAAAAAACATCCCATCTGCACTCTAATATACCAGTAAATGTCCCTGTGCCTGTGTTAGGTAAAAAATATGCTTATCTGTATGTAAAACAGCGCGTCTCCCTGGCACTCAGCTGACACAGCTCTCACTCTTTCCTCTCTCCTCTCCTCCCCTACTGGCGTCAGTGGGAGTGCTCTGCCCTGCCCACTGGGACTGCAAGTCGCAAAGAGAGGAGACCCGAAGAGGCAGCTGAGCGCTGGGAGCCATGCTGTTATAGATACAGATAAGCATATTTTCTACCAACACAGACACAGGGACATTTATTGGTTTATTGCAGTGAAGATGCAAAAGGAATATGCTCTACACATTGGTAAAGTGACCCAATGGCATTAAAATAATGATGCATGAAACAAATTGGCTATATTTTATCATACATGTGACCTTATGTGTGATACTGTAGTAAATACTATTAAAGTATTTTGGCTGTTTGATGCAACACTGCAGAGGAGCATGCATATTTTCATTATTCAGGCCTGTTGTATCACAATAATCATCAACAATTGTTCCAATACAACTTCAGTAGTAGTAGTACAAGCTTCCATAAAAATACTGTTAGTTTTCTGGAAAAAAATGTATTATTTCTGTTTGGCTAGCGTAAGTACTGACTAACAGAGGTGAATGAGTGTGAAGTTTTTGCACACAGAATAGGCATTGTCTTTCCAAGTTGCATCTTATTCAACTGTATACTCTTAGGTGAATAGCCTTTGAAACAGATTAGAACAGTTAGCTCCTAAATTATGAATGTTACACTTTAAGAGTCATAATACTCTAGAGTAGGTAGGAATGGTTTAAAACAGTTTCTTGACACCTCTGATATAATTTATAGATTATCCCTGGAATACCTGCTTGAGTTTTGTAATTTTATTTTTCAAAAGCCATGCAGTGAGTTGTAAGCTTTGACATTCTTATAAAATATTCCCCATGCGGTTGCTACGAAAAGCTGCAATACTTCACTATGTCTAAAATTATTTTCTCTTGTTGTGTGAATGGAAAATACAGATCTTAAATTTGCAGAGGTAAAGTACATAGTACTCCTATTTATCAAAGTATCCTAAATAAAAGATGTCCATTTAATCCTATAGCAATCAGTCAAAATAATATGTGCACTATAACTTTGCAGTTGGAGTATAAAAATCTCATTCTGATTGCTTATTTTAGGGTAATTCCGACCATTCTATTTTCAGGCAGTTTGATAGTAGAGACTGTTTTTTCAGCTTATGTAACTACATAGTAAAGCAGGGCATAGTAACACGTGGTAACTAATCAGATGTCAAAATGTAGGCTGTTTTGTCATTTAATACTTTTATGAAATTTGAAATCTGAGATAGAGATTGATTTATTAAAAGCAAATATACTGTTCACTTTGCGAAAAAAAAATTGCCCCAGAGCTTAGCGAACGAGGGGAAGCTCTGCTGACTTCCATCATCCAATCATGTACAAGCAAAAATTCTTTTTTTTTTCCTTGCTTGTGATTGGGTATTTGCAAAGTGAAACTTAACCACATTTACTAAGCTCTTGGGCAAATTTTTTTAAGCAAAGTGCAACTTTCCATACAAACAGAACAGACTATTTGCCTTTAGTAAATCAATCCCAAAGGCTCTTCTCTGTGTATTATGGTAAACTAGATTCCCCTTGTTTTAGTATCAAAAGAAGTCTACCTGTGCTGTTTTGTAATAAGGTGTACCCAGGCAGTTCATTGATGCTATTGTCTAGGTAGAATGTGGCCTTAGTATTACTGCATTTAATTTTACGAGCCACTTGTCTGTTAGAGTGCTTTGTTGCCTTGCTTTTTAGTCATGCTTTTCAGCAGTCTGATGTGAGAAACAGTACACAAGTCTATTAAGCGTATAAATGGTCTTTAATGTAAAAAATGCCACCTACAGACAGATACAAAAATAATTTGGTGACATTTACGTATAGAGAGCATATAACTTACGACATTTCCCTTTCAGAGCGGCATGGAGCTTACATACCTCAAGGCTTCAGGTGAGTAGAGGAGTGGGGAACAAATAGAAGGTTGGTAAAAAGTAGCTGGAGAAAGTATTGGAGTTAAAAGCACAGGATTACTTTATGAATGAAAGTGGAGTAAAGAAAGGGAATTTTGAGACAGCACAGTGGCTTAGTAGTTAACCCTCCTGCCTTGCACTAGTGTCACGAGTTTGATCCCTAACCACGACAGTATCTGTGCTTGTGTGAGTTTCCTTTGGGTACTCACATTTCCTCCCCCGCTATAAAACATGCTGGTAAGTTATTTGGCTCCTAGATCCTATAACTCATAAATAATAATAAAAAAAAACTGACAAGGATTGGGTGTCCTTTTGGAAGCAAAGGAGTAACAGTTAGATCGCTTGTGGGGATAATATGGGTGGGGATGTGGGTTAAATTGAAAAATTGGGCTAAACTGGGCAAGAAGATATTAAAGGGGTTGTAAACCCTCGTGTTTTTTCACCTTAATGCATCCTATGTATTAAGGTGAAAAAACACCTGGCAGTCACTGGCCCCCCAGTCCCCCCCCCCCCCGTTTTACTTACCTGGGACCAGGAATTTCACCTGGTGGAGCTGCGCTCTTCCTTTGTCCGGGGTTCTTGGCTCTTGATTGGATAGATTGATAGCAGTGCAGCCATTGGCTCCCATTGGCTCCCACTGCTGTCAATCAAATCCAATGACACGGTGCTGGGGCGTGGGGCCAAGTCCCGCATTTGTGTCTATGGACGCAAATTCTGGACTCAGGAGCCAGCAAGGTAATCCCCTGGGAGAGCGCTTCTCCTAGGGGGTTATCTGATAAGAGGAGGAGCCGCGAGAGCCACCGAAGGACCCCAGAAGTGTTTGGGGCCACTCTGTGTAAAACGAACTGCATAGTGGAGGTAAGTATGACATGTTTGTTATTTTTAAAAAAAGCAAACCTTTACAATCACGTTAAGCAAACAAAACCCAGTGCCTGGTACAGTGCCAGGTACAGATGGCAAAAGAGGATTAATTCGTTTTGATATATCAATAGGTCCCAAGACTGGAGATGATTAGAGGCTGCAGCCAAGTACAATAAATAACCCCTTCAGCCATGAGGCAGCTTCTGCTTTAGTCACAGACACAGGCACTGTTAGTGAGCCTACCTTGAATGATATTCTGACAGCATTGACTGCTTGTAACTCTTCACTTAAATCTTTAACCCATGGCCTTAACTGTATTGCTTATCAGACAAGACATGAAAAACTTCAGGGAAAGGGTTTGTTTTGGAAAATGTATAGATAGACAACACTTATCCTCATATTAATTAGTGGTTCCAAATGAATAACTACTGCAGTAGGGAACAGAGACAAAGATACAGTCAGCATCTTTCCAAATAACTGTTCTGTTTATTCTGCGCAATTGAAGTTTTTTGTACACATGATTACATAGGTATCACATTAACCACTGACAGACCGGAAGATTTGCCTGCCTAATGACCAGGCCATTTTTGCGATACGTCACTGCATCACTTTAACTGACAATTGCGCGGTCGTGCGATGCTGTACCCATACAAAATTGACGTCCTCTTTTCCCACAAATAGAGCTTTCTTTTTTACTTTTTGCTGTAATAAATATCCCCAAAAATGTTTTTAAAAATCAAATTTCTTCATCAGTTTTGGCCAATATATATTTTTCTACATATTTTTGGTAAAAGAAATTGCAATATGTGTATATTGATTGGTTTGCGCAAAAGTTAGTGTCTACAAACTATGTGATAGATTTATGACATTTTTATTATTTTATTTTTTTTACTAGTTATGGCAGTGATCAGCGATTTTTAGCAGTACTGCGACAGTGCGGTGGACAGATCGGACACTTTTGACACATTTTTGGGACCACTGGTATTTAGACAGTGATCAGTGCTATAAAAATCCACTGATTACTGTATAAATGTCATTGGCAGGGAAGGGGTTAACACTAGGTGGCCTTCAAAGGTTTAAATGTGTTCCCTCATTTGTGTTTCTAACTGTGGGGGGATGGAACTGACTAGAGGAGGAGACATATTGTTGTTCCTAGCTAGTAGAAGCAGATGATCTGTCTCTCCTCTCCTCACAGAACAGGGATTTGTCTGTTTACACACACACACGTCCCTGTTCTGACTTTTGTGCCCGTGATTGGGCGTGGGCGGTGGTCATTGTGACCATCGGCCACGTGCATCGGCTCCCCCGTCATGCAGCGGGAGTGCACGTGCACCTTCTATAAGCATTTAAAGGTACAGCTACGACGGTTTGCGGAATCGTGCTGAACTGCCGCCGTATAATGACAGCAGCTGGTTGGCAAGTGGTTAATATTACAATTGCACCACTATGGTAACAAGGGGTGTAACATAGGCAGGCTAAATTCTAATCAGGACTTGTAAAAATGCAAACATGTAATCAAAAGTGAATGCAGTGTGCAATACATAGGCAAAGCATACAAAATACAATACAGTTATATACAGAATGTACAATTTTTTTTACAGGGTCACTGCTGTTGAGGAGTTCTAATGAGGACAATATACATCCATTAATACAGTCCTCTAAATCCACTTCCCAGAAAATATCCTCTCATGATTTTAGAATAGAGGATTTGGAAATTAGACTCCGCAGGAACAATGTTCACATTGTGGACCTTCTGGAGTGTTCAGAAGGGAGATCCTTTATTGAAGGTTAGGCTAAAAGACACCATTAAAGCTGATAGGTTCACTCCCCTGTTTTATGTAGAAAGGGTACATTGTGTCCCATCCAGACCACCACTTGCTGGAGCGCGCCCTAGGCCCTTTCTCTTGAAACTCCTTAACTATAAGAAGTGAGATATCATCCTTCAGAGGGCCAAATAGCATAATGATTTGATTTAAAGCTTTCTTTCTTCCTGGATTTTTCTGTGTAAGTTCAGTGACAATGAGCAAAGTACTTTCCTGACGCCTTCATGGCAGCACACAATGGGTTGTGACTCCGCCTCCACAACCTGACAGGATTGGTCTAGCTATAAAATTTGAAGAGAGATGAACCCCACCATTCTCTTTTTTATCCTCACCTGACAAGATGGATGGACATCGCAAAGCCTCTTACCGCATCACCCCAGCAGGTTCAAGTCTCTCCTGTTTGGAAGTCCCTCCTGTACGGTCTCTAAAGGAGCTTCTATGGAGGGAACCCCATTCTGGTGGTCTCAGGGGCATCAGCACAGAACATCTGGCACAAAAGTAAGCTTTAAATAAGCTTCAAAGATTGCAGTGGTCTCCACGTTTACTTTCAGTTATTTTTCTCCCCCTTCTGCTATTAAACTTATGTATTTTCTTTCCTTTCTTTCCTACTGGGACCTGTAGTCCCACAGCACTCAGTCAGGTCTGTCATGGCCACAGCGTGTCTCGCCCTGCATTGCGCATGCACGGGAGGAGGAGATGGGGCCGTTCTGAGCTTTTTTTCAGTTTCCAAGATGGCGCCGGAGCCATCGCGATGCTTCTGCCCATGCGTGAAGCGTCATTTTGCCGCGACGGCGGCGGCCTTTTTAAAAAAGGACTCTGAATCTGAAAAAATAGTGTCTGTATTCTTGTCAAGTGATTCCAAGTCACACTACTGCACACCCTCACTTAGAATACACCATTGTGGCCAGGTAAATGGGTAAATGCTCTTAGGCTTCTCCCTTTCCGATATTCTAGGGATTTTTTTATGTCTTATTTCCTTAAAAAAAAAAAAAATTCTCCTAAATCCCTTCCAGGCTTCTTCTGTTTCCTACCTGCTCTCATCCTCACGGCTCATGGAGACCACTGCCCAAGCAGAACACCCACAGCCTATAAGGTAAGAGGCTGTCCGCCTTCAGTGGTAAGTATTGAAGAGAGAAAAAAAGAGAGCATATCTTCTAAAAAGACACCTTCTGACAGCCCTTCCAGGTCTAAATCAAGACGCAAAGAGCGGTCAAGCCATACCTCAAGCAGAAGATCCTGCAGAAGCCGGTCATGCTCCTCATCTCATCATAGGCACTCACGCCATAGTCATTCTTGCACACCTGTCCTGCAGCTAATACCTGCTGGGTATGTGGCGTCACCGCTTTGCCAGATAAATTAGCATGTCACACGTGCTTTTATGAAGCCACAAAAGAAAGAGAATCAGATGCCAGAGAAGTGACCAAACTAATTCGGGAATCTGTGCGAGAATCCATAATGGAATCAACAACACCCCTGCCGGCTGGGCCAGACCCAAGCACTTCTTCCGCGACTCCTCCTCGCTCAGCAGTCAATGTGGGGATGGAACCAGAATCCCCTTCAGAGAGCGAGGATCCAGAAGTACCAGCAAGTTTTGACTTCACTCTGGTTGAACCCTTTGCAAAATCAGTCAAAGAGGCCATAGGTTGGGAGGAATCTGAGGAAATTGAACCAGGGAAAGGGTGAGGGGAAAAAGAACAAGGAGCATTAAAGAGTGGTCAAATATGGGTGACCACAAAGTTCATGTTAAACTGATGCTGTAACCATAATAGTGCAAAAAGAAAAAAAGCACCCAGTACTAGTGTCTGGGTAAGGGGTTACTAAAGCAAAGCTATCTAGTAGTCAATCATTAATTAGCGGAGTTGCCGGAGGTTGAGTAATTCACTTTATTTGGATAGTTAAAAAACATTAAACATTAGGCAACACACTTAATTAAAATATTGGTAAGTTAAACGCAGTAGGACAAAAAAAAAGGCCCTATTACTGCGATAATGGTTGGTAATAAACCTGACACAACAAACAAAAAAACGCACTAAACAAAACAAAAACAATACATACAACGGATGACAACGCCCGGGCGCCGTAAGGATTTTGCTGGTAGCCGGCTGGTAACGAATAATCAATTTGTGTAACCCGTTAGGTATCTAATATTATGATACTAGTATTCGCAATTGGCCAAAAAATACCAGTCAGCAACGAGAAAAATCCTTTTGAGGATGGGTGGGAATGGTGGTGGGGGAACAAGATAGGTGGTTATTAGGTACTACCAGCTTCACATAAAGTGCTAAGCACTGAATTTATAGAGCTGTGGGTAAAAATTAATAAGCAGTAGTAGTCCACATGTGGTGATCAAATCCTGGGGATGTTAGTAAAAGGCTTGTTGAAAAAGAAGCGGTAAAGGAGTGGTTGGCCTTTGAGCAGTTTAGGTAAAAGACATTAATATTGACATGGTAGGTAAAGAGTATTCTCAAAATATGTAAAGTTATGAAATCTACCAGACTTGGCTCAGGTGAATGAAGGTATTAACACTTTACCATTAGTTGCATCAGTTGTCCTCTGAGATCCACTCAGGATTGTTCATTCACAAGTACTGTCCACCTGGTGAGAAGGAGAGCTGGTAAGGAGATATGACTCCGGTATAGACAGCATCGGCTGGAGGGACAGCGGGATCGTGATTTGTAAAGCCGCGGTCACTACCTCCTGGTCAGATCGCTGTTAGGGTGGCCGCCTGCTGATGAAAGTCCACCGGCTCCTTGTATTCCTCCTAGGGGCTTGAATCCATCGCCAGTTGGTAGGAGAAATCAGGTGAACGCAGATGCCGGATTAGCATCAGAGGGATGGGCTGGTCGGAGCAATCAGCTGTCAGCAACTACCTGACGCTTCGTCTCGTCTCCTGAGTCTCACACACACTCACTATGCCCGGCGCCCGCGGCGTGTCGGCGTTGATGACGTCAACGCGTTTCGCTATGCCGATAGCGTAGCTTCTTCTCGGACGACTGCAGGGCTGGTGAGGACGCTCCTCTTGTATCGTCGGCTGCGATCAATCACCGCCCTGTTGCTAAAGTTTTGACACAAGTGAATCTCAATCACATTTGTGTGTTGCTGTCAGGAAAGTTACATATGTTGTTTGTTTGGGGAAAAAATAAATGAAATAAACTATAGGAGTAAGAGTTTTTTTCTAATTTTGATGGTTCATTGAAAAAATTATACGTTTCAAGTAGTGACAAATACCTAACCTGATGTGGTGTCATAAAAGGAAGGAAAACAAGAGGAAAAGGGGAACACAACAAAAAACGAACAAACTAATGAAACTAGAATTTGGTTAATAATGCCGCATATTAAGTGAGTATAGAAATGAAATTAAATTAAAAAAGGGGGATATTAAATACTGGTACTGATATAGGGCTTCCTAAATATTAACAGATGACTGTACTTTGATATTTGCGGCCATATCGGTGTTTTGTTCATGTGTAGTGTTGATGCACTCACATGGATGGAATGATAACACTAAGTCATAATGCAAAGTTATTGTTTAGGTGGGTAGAAAGGGCTGAAAGTTTAATTCAGTGTTTAGCCCTGCCGGAACTAGCGACTTTAGGCGGTATACCCACCATTTTTCTTTTTGAAGTAATATGCGATCGAAATCGCCACGTCTGGGGGGTAATTTCAGGGCGTAAATGCCTTTAACCGTCATCCCACGCGAATTGCTCCCATGGAATTTGGCAAAATGCTTTGCCAAGGGTTTCTCAGGGATTTTTGTTTTATCATTAATTTCTCGCAGATGTTCCCCGATGCGAATTTTTAGTTGTCTTTTTGTTTTTCCAATGTAAATTTTAGGGCATGGGCATGTAATCATGTAGATTAATCGAGATGTAGAGCAATTGATTAGATCATGAATTTTAAAAGATCCCTTTCCATACGCGTCGGTAAAGGTGGAAGTTCTGTGTACATAGGGGCAAATTTGACACCTATTACACGGATACATACCAATAGTTCGCGGATAGTCAGACAGCCATGAATTTTCAGATTTTCGCGTAAATTCTGACTGTATCAGCATGTCCCCTAGATTTTTAGCCCGTCGGGCAACCATCTGGGGAGAGGTACCTACTATCGTGCCCAAACCTGGTGAATTTGTGAGCAGACCCCAGTGTTTCTCTAGAATGGACCGAATGTCATTCCATTGAGAGCCGAAGGTGGTAATTAATCTAACTGGGTCGTCAGTTTTTGGTTTAGGTAAGTCCGAGTTGTGAGTTGACTCGGTTAGGAGTAGGCTCTGACGGTTCCGAGTCGACGCCTTCCACCTAGCTCGCTTAATTTGACGATGTGAGTAGCCCCGCTCTCTAAAGCGTGTATAGAGATCCTGGCTTTCCCTTCGGTAGTCACTAGCTTTTGAACAGTTTCGTTTAAGACGTAGAAATTGACCTACCGGAATTCCATTTATTACCCAGTGGGGATGATGGCTGGTGGCACTCAGAAAGGTGTTTGCCGCCGTTTCTTTGCGGAAAGTTGAAGTATGGAGTTGTCCATTCTCAAAGTGAATTTGCAGATCAAGAAAGGACAATTTCTTTTGGCTGTAAGAGTATGTCAAGTGTATGTTGAATGTATTATCATTCAGCTTGTTGATAAACTCCAACATTTTAGTCTGGGTGCCCCGCCAAATCATGAAAATATCATCTATGTACCGTAACCAGGCGTGAACGTGGTCACGGTACATAGACGAAGGGAAAACCATCGTCTCCTCCCAGAAGCTCAGGTGAAGGCACGCGTATGAGGGTGCCCAAGCTGCTCCCATAGACGTGCCTCGAATTTGCTGATAATAGACCGCCAAAAATTGGAAGTAATTATTCCCCAACATAAATCTTAGGAGGTCAACCAGAAATTCATTTTGTGGTCCTGATTGGGGGTAAAGAGTATTCAGAAAGGTCTCAACTGCTCTAATCCCATGCTCATGGGGTATTGAGGTATATAATGACTCGACGTCAATGCCGACGAGCCAAATTTCGCCCAGCTGGTCAAGATTTTGAAATTCCGTTAGTTTGGCCAAGACATGGCGTGTGTCTTGTACAAAGGATTTTTGGCCAGTGACCATGTCCTTCAACAGGAGGTCAAGATACCTACCAATACGTTCAAAGGGGCCTTGACAGGCCGATACTATCGGTCTTCCCGGTGGATCTTTCAGGTTTTTATGCAGTTTGGGAATTACGTAAAAGGTAGGTGTGTTGAACTCCTGAACTGAAAGATACTGATATTCACGCATGGTCAATAGTCCCTCGTCCCTGGCAAAAGTGAGTATCCGATTAAGTTCTTGAATTAACATAGGAAAAGGATTGTGGTCCAATCTACGATAGGTAGTATCATCATTTAGTAATTTCTTTGCCATTTTTTCATAATGTGTGTCATCCAAGATGACCACATTGCCCCCTTTGTCGCTGTTTTTAATGACTATGTTTTTCCTCTTTTTAAGGTCATCGAGGGCGATTCTTTCGCCTTCGGTTAAGTTATCCATGCCTCTTTTGTTCCAATTTACTTTCTCGAGATCGGTTTGAACCATCTCAAGAAAGAGGCTTAGCCACTTGTGTTTGGACAGAGGGGGCATTTTTTGTGATTTGATTTTTAAATCAACCTTTCGTTTGGTTAATGTATTGGCCTCATCACTATATCCTAGATTTTCATCTAGTAAAGAGTTTAAAATATCGAGAACTTGTTGATCATCTGGGCGCCGGGCATAGTGAGTGTGTGTGAGACTCAGGAGACGAGACGAAGCGTCACTTAGTTGCTGACAGCTGATTGCTCCGACCAGCCCATCCCTCTGATGCTAATCCGGCATCTGCGTTCACCTGATTTCTCCTACCAACTGGCGATGGATTCAAGCCCCTAGGAGGAATACAAGGAGCCGGTGGACTTTCATCAGCAGGCGGCCACCCTAACAGCGATCTGACCAGGAGGTAGTGACCGCGGCTTTACAAATCACGATCCCGCTGTCCCTCCAGCCGATGCTGTCTATACCGGAGTCATATCTCCTTACCAGCTCTCCTTCTCACCAGGTGGACAGTACTTGTGAATGAACAATCCTGAGTGGATCTCAGAGGACAACTGATGCAACTAATGGTAAAGTGTTAATACCTTCATTCACCTGAGCCAAGTCTGGTAGATTTCATAACTTTACATATTTTGAGAATACTCTTTACCTACCATGTCAATATTAATGTCTTT
The DNA here is from genome assembly GCF_042186555.1 of Aquarana catesbeiana. Taxonomy (NCBI): domain Eukaryota; kingdom Metazoa; phylum Chordata; class Amphibia; order Anura; family Ranidae; genus Aquarana; species Aquarana catesbeiana. The sequence goes on from NC_133325.1 coordinate 375,633,920, forward strand.
TACCTAAACTGCTCAAAGGCCAACCACTCCTTTACCGCTTCTTTTTCAACAAGCCTTTTACTAACATCCCCAGGATTTGATCACCACATGTGGACTACTACTGCTTATTAATTTTTACCCACAGCTCTATAAATTCAGTGCTTAGCACTTTATGTGAAGCTGGTAGTACCTAATAACCACCTATCTTGTTCCCCCACCACCATTCCCACCCATCCTCAAAAGGATTTTTCTCGTTGCTGACTGGTATTTTTTGGCCAATTGCGAATACTAGTATCATAATATTAGATACCTAACGGGTTACACAAATTGATTATTCGTTACCAGCCGGCTACCAGCAAAATCCTTACGGCGCCCGGGCGTTGTCATCCGTTGTATGTATTGTTTTTGTTTTGTTTAGTGCGTTTTTTTGTTTGTTGTGTCAGGTTTATTACCAACCATTATCGCAGTAATAGGGCCTTTTTTTTTGTCCTACTGCGTTTAACTTACCAATATTTTAATTAAGTGTGTTGCCTAATGTTTAATGTTTTTTAACTATCCAAATAAAGTGAATTACTCAACCTCCGGCAACTCCGCTAATTAATGATTGACTACTAGATAGCTTTGCTTTAGTAACCCCTTACCCAGACACTAGTACTGGGTGCTTTTTTTCTTTTTAGGAATCTGAGGAAGCACCTCAGAAAACCCGGAAATATTTTCCAAACCTGAAGAGGGACCCAGAGACATTCCCTTTCATTGAGGAATTAGATGATTTAATCAAAGATGAATGGGAAAGATCCGACAAGAGGCCTAGCCTTAATAATAGACTAGCCAAATTGTATCCTTTAAAAGAGCCCAAGGTCAACTCTTTAATTAACGCTCCTATTGTGGATGCCTCCCTAATGTGCCTGGCAGAACATGTCACCCTACCCATCGAGAACGCTGTCTCCTTCCGGGACGTTTTAGATCAGAAGATTGATCTGGAACTTAAAAAAGCCTACTCCACGGCAGGAGGCACCTGTAGACCAGCAGTCACCACAGCAGCAGTTGGTAGAGCCATCTCGGGCTGGGCTTCCAATATCGAAAAATATCTTCAGGAAGGAGCAGACTTAGAGAAAGTAATTACCTCTCTGCAGGAACTTAGATTGGCAGGCGATTTCATCGCAAAAGCCTCCATGGATGTTATCAGGTGCTCGGCCCGGGCAATGTTAGCCTTGGTGATGGCAAGGAGAGCTTTGTGGCTAAAACCTTGGGTAGCTGACGCAGCATCAAAAACAAACTGGTGCAAAATTCCCTATGATGGTTCTAATCTCTTCGGCTCCAAATTGGATGCAGCCATTTCCAAGGTGAGGGGGAAAATCGGGCCTCATTCCCTCTGACAGGAGACCCAAGAGATCAAGAGGTCCTGCCTACAAGGATAATCTTCCCGAAAGATACAGAGCAGCCAAAACCTATAGACCAGGTAAAGAGTTTAAGCGAAACTGGAGGAACACACAGTCATCCTTCCTGAGGATGCGGAAAACCAAGACCACCCCTTCTGGCTAACTGCAGAAGTCTTTTTGAAAATACGCCCACCCATCCTCCGAGGGTGGGCACCAAACTCAAAAAATTCGCACAAATATGTTTAGAGAACATCAAGGTCCCTTGGACCATTTCCACAATCAAGTTCGGTCACAAGTGGAGATTCTTAAACAGAATTCCCAGAAACCACTTTCTTCCAACCAAACTCCTGTCTTCTCCAGGCAAGAGAAGGATCCTTCTAAAGTACATAACAGAATTAAAACAAAAGGAGGCCATCTTGGAGGTTCCGCTATGTAAAAGAGGCAGAGGATTCTACTCCTTTTTTTTGTAAAAAAGAAAATGGGGGATTTACGACCAGTACTGGACCTAAAGAGACTAAACAGAAACTTCAAATTAGAATCCTTCAAAATGGAAAGCCTCCAGTCCATACTATTAGCTGTGAATCTAGAAGATTGGATGCTGTCCGTAGATTTATCGGATGCCTATCTTCACATTCCAATACATCCTGCCTTTCAAAAATGTCTCCGCTTTTCAATCAACCAACATCACTTCCAGTTCCAGTGCCTACCCTTCGGCATCTTGTCGGCTCCCAGGACCTTCACCAAAATTCTTCTGCCCGTCATTGCATACCTCAGAGAGAGAGGTCTAAGAGTACACCATTATCTGAACGACATACTTCTTCTAGCAGAAAGTCGCCAGGTCCTGATGCAGCACCGAAAGATCTTACTATGAACCCTGCAAGTGTTCAATTGGCTAGTGAACTGGCAGAAGAGCAAGCTCCAGCCCACACAGAAGATGGTATTTCTGGGGGCGGAACTGGACACCATCCAGAACAGAATACAGCTTCCTCAGGAGAAGATCATGCCTCTGATCCAGAAAATTCAGAGGCTAATCTCAGCTACACGCTTACCAGCCAGAGTGTGTATGAGTGTCATGGGTTCCATGTCTGCAACTCTGTCCATGATCCAGTGGTCCCAATGGCACACGAGAATCTTGCAGAATTCCTTTCTGAAGCAGTGGAATGGAGTATCAATGCTTCAGACAATCTACATACACAGATATGTAAAATAATTGATGTGGTGGTGGACACGTTAATGACTGTGGCCCCACTGAACTGGGCTTTTTTTCCATGGGGAAGCATATTTACATATCTCCCTTTGTTCTGGGAGCACGATGCACAGTGTGCTCCCAGCACAGAGACAGGAGTCTCACTGAGAGCCCCGGGCCCTGTTCTAACGATCAGGACCCAGAACGTCCGATTCCGGGTCACCTGATCGCTGTGATAGCCTCTGATTTCTCTGTCCTTGCAGGGAGAGACAACAAAAAGTGTGTGTAGAAAAAAATAATAATAGTAATAATTAAATAATAAAAAAAAAATACCTAGATCAAGGTTTCATCTAGGTCAGCCCCAGGGTTAGTATTTGGGTCAAGGTCAGCATCCAAAGTCAAAGGTCCGGGTCAGTATTTTTGGAGAGGTTTTGTTTTTTTTTTGTTTTTTTAAATCGTATCAGTATTAGTTAATGCCAGTGTCGGTGTGTTTTAGGTAGGATAAAAAAAAAAGCAAAATGCGCACTATTGTTTCTGGCTGTACTACAAGTACAAAAAATGAACATACACATTTGTGGTATCGCTGCAATTGTCTGGAGTAGGAGAATTTATTTTGGGTTGTTTTTTGGTGGTAGGTTATGGTAGTAGCAAAAAATATACAGTTAAATTTAAAAAAATATATATATTATTTTGGGACAGTTTTCCTTAGAAAAATAAAACAAAAAACAGGAGTTATCCATTACTATTTACCACCAAATGAAAGCCAAATTTGTCCTGAAGAAAACAAGGTATAATCCACCTGAATGCACAAAGTAATTTTGATGATATGTACTGTTTTACTAACACATGTCAAAGTTGCAAAATTACTCTTCTGAGAGTTGCTTGTGTCTATCACCAACTAACCAAGCTTTGAGTCACCTTGCAGCTCTAAATTTCTTCTTATTAGACATCTGCTATTTGTTTCTAATCAAAAATTCTGAAGAAATTTTCATTATTCTGAGATTTAGATGTATCCAAATTTCTGAATCACAATAGTAACTAATTTCAACAAATCCAAAATAAATGATAACAAAATAATTATTTGAATTTGAAAATTAATAAGTAGGAATCATCTTATTTCACTTTTATACCATATTGTATTTTTTGTAACATGTTTTGAATTCAAATTTATTTTCAAATTCAAATACCTTTTCAAATTAAAATTAACTTTCAATTTTGATTAGAAAATAATGAATATACAAAACATATCCAAATATACTAAATGAATTCTAAAAACAAAATTATTATCTTAATATACTAATCCAAAATGAAATCTTTCTGTCGTGCACATCTCTACATTTCAGATATGTACAACAAACAGAACTTCTTTTGCTGCTACCTTGTATGATTCTTCTAAATGCTTTTTTTATATTCAGTGAACCGAACAAAACTTAATAAATATTACTTAGTATTTTGTTCTTTATTTTCACCTGGTGATCCAGCCTGTAATACTATTTGGGGTAGATTTACTAAAGACAAATAGACTGCCTCTTAGCTAACTCTAGCTAACATTTGTAAGCAGTTACAGAAACAGATGTTTTCTTTTTGGGATAATGGTTTAAAGGGGTTGTAAAGGTAAAAGTTTTTTCACCTTAATGCATTCTATGCATTAAGGTAAAAAAACATCCGACAATACCACCCCCCAGCCTCCCCATTTTACTTACCTGACCCCTCGAAAGTCCTGCGCTCGCTCCCGACATCCTCTTCGCCGCTCAGCCTGGCCATTGATTGGCTAGAGTGGATAGATTGAAAGCAGCACAACCATTGGCTCGTGCTGCTGTCAATCACATCCAATGATGCGGTGTGCCAGGGGGCGGGGCCCAGGGGTACAGTGAGCGGATATGAGCACCAGCTGTATCACAGGAGTGTGCCTGCATGCACTCAACACCATGCGAGGGAGCTCGCATGAAAGTGTTGAGTCCTTGTGGGGGGGAGCCGAGACAGCCGCCGAGGGACCCCAGAAGACCAGGTTTGGGGCCACTCTGTGCAAAACGAGCTGCACAGTGGAGGTAAGTATAACATGTTTGTTATTTAAAAAAAAAATAGCTCTAGTGATCCTTTAAACAATGTGAATAAAAGAGGACAATTGTAAGTACCTCTATCAATGGTAAATGGTTCGTCTCATACCTCTAACTGCCACTTTTTCTGGACAGCTTGGCCTATTAAAGGAAGCTGAAAACAGGTTTACTGACAAGATCACCAGGTGAGAATAAAGAGAAAAAAAGAAAATGAATGCAGTCACCTCATCTAAAGATTATGTATGCAGCAAAATATTACATTTTGTTTTTAAGTTTAGATATGCTTAACTAAAGATTTGTAAAACTGATAATTTTCCCTGAAATTGTTCAGATTCGGAAGTGGTTTAAGTGGTAAGCAACCTTATCAATTCTTGTTTTACAAATTTTCCAAACTTTTCAGCTAAGGAGTCTCTTGTAGAAATATTGCTCTCCTATGTCCAGTGTTTGACATTCTGTTAAAGTAACACTTAGGCTCCTTTCACACTGAGGCGCTTTGCAGGCGCTAAAGTGCTAAAAATAGCGCCTGTAAAGCGCCCCGAAAGAGCCGCTCAATGCACTCCAGTCTGAAAGCCCCGAAGGCTTTCACACTGGAGCGGTGCATACAAGTCCTGCAAGCCGCATCTTTGGAGCGCTGTAGGAGTGGTGTATTTACCGCTCCTAGAGCGCCCCTTCCCATTGAAAACAATGGGGCAGCGCTGCAAACCCGCCCGCAAAGCGTCGCTGCAGTGGCATTTTGCGGGCGCTTTTAACCCTTTTTCGGCCACTAGCAGGGGGTTAAAACTGCCCCGCTAGTGCCGCTAAAATGACGGTAAAGCGATGCTATATTTATTGCCGCTGTACCGCCAGCTCCCGCACGCCTCAGTGTGAAAGTAGCCTTAGTAAAATTGCCATATATCATGCAGTCTGTCAATAACATTAAGCATTATTCTAAATACCACTGTAACTATACTGTAGATCTATTACCTGTTGATCCTAAGTAAGTCTGTTCATTTTCTACTTTCTTTAAAAGGCCAAGCTTTCCAGCAGAAGTGGCAGTTAGAGGCTTGAGATGTACTATATAACCCTGCCAGAGATGGTCAGCTTTGATTTATTTAATGAAAAAAGCCTTTATCCCAAAAGGAAAAAGATTAGCTATTTAAAAGGTTTTAGTTGTTGGAAATATGGGCTAAGAGTGCTAAATAGGTTTTTCTAGTGTTGCACCTACATTGTTAAAGGAAGTCATTGTCATTCTCTTCTATGGCTACTTGCTATGTTGGTAATGTTTTCTGCATAAACCTGCTGTTTGGCATTGGGCTACGCCCCGTTAGCCTCTAACCCAACTCTGTACCGTTCATGATTATCTCTGTAACGTGTACCATCTTTGATATTGTATTTTTTGTTTTCTTATGCTAAAGTATTAATAAATATATATTGTTTGAAAAAAAATTTTAGTCAGAGTTAGGCTTTCATTTGTCAGCCACTTATATAAAATCCATCTAAATCTACCAGTCCATCTAAAACCACCCTCTTCATAGGCTGAAAATATATATAAGTGCAGTGCTACCCCCAATATAAACCATTATATACTGTATATATAAATGTAATAAATAATAAATACAATATATAATTGACAACCTTTTTCTCTAGTGCCATGCGCAAAATAATTATGCTCCTTTGAAGCATGGAAACAAGTGATACAGACATTTATTTTCTTAAGTCAGCCTTACCACAGTGGATGCTGTGAGTGGTGCCTGTTTTCAATAAAGCACATGGTGGTGACCACTGTGTGCCTGTTTGTCTGGTGTGTCTACCTAGTTAACCTGCTCCAATAATGACCACTCTCAGTCTGTTGGTGCTTAGATTGCTTTTTCAGAGCAGAACTTTTTCTACACAGCATGAGATCTAAAAATGTCATCAGCATAGTCCTTAAGGAATGAGCTTGATATGGGAAAGTTTATGGTGCACACTATCAAAAAAGTATAAATTCCAGCAGGAAAAATGGTAACTGACTGTATACTCATTTGTGACATTTAAAGTGGTTCTAAACCCACTAAAATAAAAAAAAAACAAACAAACCTGCAAGACAAAGGCATAATGAGCTAGCATGCATTGCATACTAGCTCATTATGAATTACTTACCTTAGATCGAAGCCCCCGCAGCGGTCCTTGTACACTGCCCCGGCTGGCGACATCACTCCCAGAGTTACTTCCGGGTATCCCGGGCTCCAGTGCTGTAATTGTCCGGAGCCGCGATGATGTCATTCCTGAACATGCACGCGGGAGCCTCCGGTAACGGCATACTAGCTAAAGCAATGGCATGGAAGTGTTGTTGCTTCAGTGCACATGTGCCGATGATGTCGGCACATGCTGATACAGGGAATATCTCCTAAACTGTGCAGGTTTAGGAGATATGCGGGATAGCTACAGGTAAGCCTTATTATATGAAAAGCAGGACACAAATTCATTCGAATCATCTCGAATATGGAGCATAAAATGCAAATACAAACTGCTTACCAGATCCGTTGGATCTCAAATAATAGAGATCAGAAGCGCTTGTGCATTAGCCTGTCGGCAGGTGAACTCACGGTGATTGAAAGCAGAGAGGAATCCACCTGTTTATCCAGGAATCAGTAAGGACAAAACTTCACTCTCCGGGACACTCTCATAAAAGCCAGGATCTAGGTATTCTCATGTAAGGAGGAATACAAGAGGGCTTCATGGTGCAGTATGTTCCAGCAAAGGTATTTATTTAAAAAACAAATCATACAAAGTCCATAAATTCAAGCTCTTTCGTTTTTCGGATTCTGCACTTTCGTTATCGTTTGTTAAAACGATAACGAAAATACCTAAAATTCGGACGAAAATGCATTCGGATGAAAATGAATGCACATGTCTAGTAATTCATGCAAAAGGAGTTCTGACCAAGTATTGAGTGCATACTACACTGTACATAGAGATACTTTTTGTTGAAAATGTTTTTATTATGTCGTTACTCAAAGCATGAATTTAGGACACAACAGTAAATACTGTATATATATATTTATATGACAAAATAGGGATTCAAATGTAGGTACATGGAAATCTCATATGTGTAAGTGGTTCTAAAGGCAGAAGATTTTTTTTACCCTAATGCATTCTATGCATTAAGGTAAGAAAAACTTATGCATGCAGCTCCCTCCCCAGCACCCCCTAAATACATACCTGTGCTCGATCTTGATTCAGGGATGTGCATGAGAGCAGCAGCTCTCTCGGCTCTCTCTCTCTTTTCATTGGACAGAGAGGCAGTAGTGGAAGCCATCTGGTACCATCAGTGGTAGTCTGTCTACACCCTGTGAGTTCCATCCTCAAGATCACCATCATAGTTTCTGTGCACTGTATTATGCTTTTCTGTATTGGCATCTGTGAGTATGCACTCACTTGTTGTTTAGTTCAATAAAATATAAAGGTAATGCACCAGGAATTTGCCCCCTTTGTTTGTTTAGGGTTCTGTGATGTTTTCAGGAAGCTATCTATAACACCCATCCCTCCAGTCATGATATGCCTACATTGCATACAGAAAAGCAAAGGACTAACATCACTGGCCTAAAATATGGTATGTAATAAATGCTTTTAAAAACGTGTCATTAGCATGTTTTTGTTAGGGAGGAAAGGTGGATCCAAAGAAGGAAAAATGTAAGCAGATACAACTTCAGCTTTAAATACAAGATAATCCAATTAATGATTATGAATCAGGGGCAAGGCGCAGACACCATGGCTCTCTCCTGAGTCGCTCTGTCACAAGTTTCATCGCTGCAGCTATCAATTCTGATCATGTCGTCTCTGCTTTTTTACAGGTAAATGTCTTCTATCCATATGTACACTCTGGTCTGCTGAACTATCTGACATAGCTGTTTCATTTTTGGTAAATGTCTTCTATCCATATGTATACTCTGCTCTGCTGGACTATCTGACATAGCTGTTTCATTTTTGGTAAATGTCTTCTATCCATATGTACACTCTGCTCTGCTGGGCTATCTGACATAGCTGTTTCATTTTTGGTAAATGTCTTCTGCTGCCATATCTTTAAACTTCTATATTTAATGCTAGCTCTATAACACACACTGCAATAGCAACATTACTGGTGATTGATTCTCAACCCCATTTAGCTTGAGTGATCAAGAGAGTTAATTAGTTTTTATGACCCTAGCCTGCGTTTGTGGCTGGTCTGGTATTGGCCATTTTCTTTCCTATATTATTGTCTTTCAAATCGGACCCTATAATGATCAATTGAGAAATGCTTGCCCACTCATTCTCCATATAAATTTAAAGCTGCCTAAGGGGAGGCGCAGACACCACGGCACTTTTCTTAAGTGGCTCTGTCACGAGTGGTGCACAGTTTCACTGCCGCAGTTTAACGAAAACAGAATAAATAAAGCTTGATAAAGGTACAACAAGAATTCTGCTCCACTCTGGAAAGACAGCAAGCAAACCAGCATTTAATTTATATGAAGTCATATTCCCACTCTCTATCCACTAACATGCTCCTTCTTCTCTTCCTTCTCACATCGGTGTCTTCTATCCTCAAATTATCCTTACTCAACCCCTCCCCTCTACCCTGCAGCATGCACATATCACCCTCACTCTTACCCTCTCCCTACTACTGCACCCATCATATCCTGCAATTCTAGCACCCTCGTGCTGACCTAAACAACAGGGCATTTAGACATGTGCACTTATGCACATCCCACTCCCATCTTACCTTCCTCACCCTCCTTCTTCTCCTAGTCTCAGGTGATATTTCTCCTAATCCTGGTCCTCCATTTTCTAACTGCAAATCACATATCCAACACCCCTCCTCCTCTGGCAACAACCGCAATCTACTCAGTTTGATGTTTATCCCTCTGCTTCCACAAACCAGCCCCCCAATCTCATGAGCCCTTTGGAACTCCCACTCCATCTGTAACAAGCTCACATCTGTGCATGATCTTTTCATCTCTCATGGCTTTAACATACTCACCATAACTGAAACCTGGCTTCAAAATTTTGACTTGGCTTCTCCTGCTGCCCTCTCCCATGGTGGCCTCCACTGGACTCACTTCTCCAGACCCAACAGACAGAAAGGAGTTGGATTCCTTCTATCCCCACAAAGCACCTTCCAAGTCCTTCCTAATCCTCCATCTCTATCCCTCTGTTCTTTCGAGGTACACTGTATTTGCCTGTTTTCTCCCATTTCTCTGAGGATTGCAGCAATTTAACGGCCTCCTGGACCAGTATCACAGGTTTTTGATGACTTACTTCGCTGACTGACTACCCTACTTTCTCTCCTCTGAAATACCCGCTATCATTCTTGGTGACTTCAACATTCCTGTCAATGTTAACAGCCCAGCTACAGCTAAACTTCTCAACTTAACCTCATCTTTTGACCTAACCCAATGGACACATACTTCCACTCACTCCAATGGTAATACCCTCGACCTTGTATTCTCCCATCTCTGCAATCCTGGCAACCTCACCAACACCTCCTTTTCTCTCTCTGATCACGACCTCATCAGTTTTACTGTATCCTTGCCTCCAACTACCCATCCCTCCAAGCAGCAAATGATTACTTGTAGGAACCTTTGCCACTTTAACCCTTCTCTTCTCTATTCTGCTACTGACCACCTATATGACATAATCTCTCCCCTGTACTGGCCTGACCTGGCCACCTCTGTCTACAACAGTTCACTCTCATCATTACTGGATGCACTTGTTCCTCTAACTACACGCAGAATCAGGCCTCGACCGTTACAGCCCTGGCAAACTGACAACACTAGAAATCTCAAGAGACATTGCCATGCTCCTGAACTGCTGTGGCGTAAAACCAAACACCTGCAGGACTTTGCCCTATATAAATCTACCCTTCTAAAATACAATTCCTGCCTCCATTCTGCCAAACAAGCCTATTTTGTCTCTTTTATTAATACCTTGTCATCCAGTCCCTGTCGGCTCTACTCAGCCTTTAACTCTCTGCTACATCCCCCACCCGCTCTACCCACTAACTCTCTGCCCAAGAGATTGCCAATCACTCCAAAGAAAAGATTGATGCAATTCGCGAGGACACCTCCATTGTGCGTACATCTTCACCACCCAACATACCTTGCCTAACAGCACAGTCAACACTCTCCTCTTTTGAACAGGCTACTTCTGAAGAGGTTACAAAACCTTTCTCAGATGCCCACCTAACCAATTGTCCCGTGGATCCTGTTCCCTCACAACTACTATGGTCACCCTCTTTTTCTATCCTATGCTCCCTCACTCACATCTTCAATCTCTCCCTCTCTAGTGGCACCTTCTCCTCCCCTCTAAATCATGGGCAGATTACTCCCATACTTTAAAAGCCCTCACTGGACCCCACCAACCTGAACAACTTAAGACCCATCTCATTATTCCTATTCACCCCTAAACTTCTAGAACGCTTAGTCTACAACCGTCTTAGCTCCTACCTCAGTGAAAATACCCTTCTTCACCCCTTAGCATCTGGCTTTCGCTCACAGCACTCCATGGAAACTGCCTTACTAAAACTCACTAATAATTTACTAATTGCTAAAACCAACAGCCACTATTCCATACTCCTACTACTTGACCTCTCTGCAGCCTTTGACACTGTTGACCACCTGCTGCTTGTCAATAAACTCCATTCCCTTGGCCTCCAAGATTCTGCCCAATCCTGGTTCTCCTACTACCTATCACAGCGCTCCCTCAGTGTTACCTACAACTGTGTCTCCTCCTCTCCATTGCCCCTTTCTGTGGGGGTCCCCCAAGGCTCTGTTCTTGGACCCCTTTTCTTCTCTATCTACACCTTTTCCCTTGGTCACTTGATAACCGCCCACAGCTTCCAATACCATTTATATGCAAATGACACCCAAATCTATCTGTCTAGTCCTCACCTCACTCCTTCAGTCTCCTCTCGCATTACTAACTTACTAACTGACATATCAGAATGGATGTCACACCACTTACTTAAACTAAATCTTTCTAAAACTGAGCTAAAAATATCCCTCCCTCCCATGCCCCCCTCCATGACTTTTCCATCAAAATCAACAATGCAACCATCCCATCAGTCCCTCCCCCATGCCAGGGTACTAGGTGTAATCGTAGACTTTGACCTTTCCTTTCAGCCTCAATTCCAATCCTTGTCAAAAGTTTGTAGAATTCACCTCCGTAACATCTCAAAAATACACCCCTTTTTAACAAATGAAACCACCAAGCTCCTCATTCACTCCCTCGTTATCTCTCGCCTTGACTATTGCAACTCCTTTCTCATTGGCCTGCCTCTCCATATGCTACCCCCTCTTCAGTCTATCACGAATGCTGCTGCCAGGCTTATCCACCTTACCAACCATTCAGTCTCTGCCAACGGTCTCCTCCAATCCCTACACTGGCTCCCAATCGCCCAGCGAATTAAATCCAAAATATTAACAAAAACATACAAAGCTATTCACAAATCTGCCCCAAGCTACATCACCAATCTTGTCTCCAAATATCACCCAGACTGTCCTCCCGCTCCTCCCAAGACCTCCCACTCTCAAGCTCCCTTGTCTCCTCCTCCCATGCTCATCTCTAGGATTTCCAGAGCCTCTCCCATCCTCTGGAACTCACTACCTCAACCTGTCCGGCTGTCTCCTACTCTTGCTACCTTCATGCAATCCCCGAAAACTCATTTCTTCAGGGAAGCCTATCAAGCCTCCAACTAATCTTTTACCACTTCCATCAGCTCATTCCTCACAGTTACAACCTTTTGTACCACCTGCCCCACCCTATTATATTGTAAGCTCTTCTGGGCAGGGCCCTCTTAATCCTCTTGTATTCTATTGTACTATAACTGTATTGTCTTTTTGTAAAGCATTGCGTAAAATGCTGGCGCTATATAAATCCTGTATAATAATAATCATAAATCACATATTGAAATACAAGTTTTACTTTTTATGTAAAAAAAATATATATTTTAGAATAGTTTATTGTAGAAAATCTCAGTTGTCATGACCTGTGCAAGGTTTAACACCCATCTATTTTGGTTATGGTGACCAGTTTCTCAAGGTTTTAGCAGCAATAATGTACAATACTACCCTTGCCCTGACAAGATGTGTATGTTGTGATGTCTATCATTATGTCCAATGCTATCACTGTCCTAAAACATACAGGGGCAAACTTTTTGAAACTGTGTGACTTCTTTATTAATGCTGTTGTAAAGAAGCTATAGATACTACACTTCACAAAAGAAGAAAATCACATCATCACATATTTTGCCGTCAGTAAATGCTAAGATGTCTGACACAAGGCACTTATATAAACATGGGAGTGACAAGGAGCTGAGAGAAAACAAGTTGTTGACAATACATCATCATAAGACACTTTCTTAATTTAAAATCATTAAAATATTTTAAGAGAATGTAATATTTTCTATAGGGTTTTTTCACACCCCTTCTCATGTGATTGCCTGCTAACCTCTTTTCATCTCTGTAATGGATAAACATTCTTGCAGGGCACACCGTTTGCCAGCACAGGTCAGTGGACCAGTAATGCAGTTTTGAGCATCTGTGCTGACAGGTGGAATGACCTGCAGTAACCTTCATTTATCATAGAGATAAATGCAGATATTTAGTCACTGGAGATTATTAAAGTTTGCTCAGGAAAGTGGGTGCAAAGATCTTGGATGGTCATACCTCTGCAAGGAAATGCGTAGCATTCTTTTAAAAAAAAAGCTAAAATAAGACTCTTTGGTAATAGAGAATAAACTACAATCTTCTGTACTCTCTTCTCTCACTGTCCAGAAGATACAGATGAATATTACTCTCAGTATGTGTATGCAGGTGTAGGGCTGCAACTAACAATTAGTTTCATAATCGATTAGTTGGCCAATTATTGTTTCGATTAATCAGATAATAACCTTATGTTTCAATTAATCGGATAATAACCTTAAAAAAAGTGTGGTGTATAATTTAGTTAATATGTAAAGTTTAAAAAAAAAGGCAATTTCTTCTTAAATATCTATATGCAGTGGCAAATATAAATAACCAACTATATGGTTAGGGAGCAAAATCTCTAATCCATTCTGAGAATAACAGACAGAAAAGATATACTGTAAATACTATTAGAGGTTGAATCTGCTAAATATCATCAGACTCAGAGATCTAATTTTTTATTTAAAGAAAAAAAGAATTAAAGCCTGTTTTGACGATTTTCAGACAGAAATGTAATATATTTTGTATGACACCTATGTCATAGGCAAGTGGCTTGATAAAAGCTACCTGTGCCTGCTGTCACTTATGTGGCCATACATAAACCATGTGTTCCTTCAAAAAAATTTTCATCTTAAGAACGTTTGTTCAATTTTCTAATCGTTAGTGGGGTCAAATCAATGGGAAAATTCAAAGGAGCAGAATAGAAAACTTCTTGGTCAAATTAATTTGGAGACAGTCTATGTGGTTTTCGTTCAGAAATTACATTCATTTTAAAACGGAATGTTAAAAGCATGTGACATTTTGAAACGGCATTCTTTCATTCAGCAAATGTACAAAGATTTTTTGCATGAATATTCTCGTCTGAAAATGAATAGATGTATGGCCAGCATTAGGCTTGGTTCACTCCTATGCAGTTTGCTTTTGATCCATTTCTGCAGTGCTTTTTGCTGTGCGTTTTTGCACACACGATTTTGCGGTGATTTGCATTTTGCACTATTTATGCTTTTTTTGGCCAATTTGTTGTTGGGCAGATTAAAAAAAGCAAATCGCACTACATGCTTTTCTGCAGATTCTCCATTGAAATCTATTGAACCAAAAAATACAAAAACGCACCGCTTTGCGTTGAAAAAAGTCCTTGACCCTTTCCAAATATGCAGCGGCTGAAAAAAGCATAGATGTGAACGTGTCCCATAGGAAATCGTGTTAAATGAACTGTAGTGCGTTTCTACAAAAAGCACCAAAAAACAACTACCAGACCTAAGACTTTTAGTAGCAGCAGCATGCTTTTTTTTGTCCTAATGAGATTAAAAAAAATAAAATGGGCCCTTTATAGTACAAAAGAGCAGATAATCGCTACTATAAGGAGTTCATTTATACTGTGAAACCGTGACAGTAATAATATATATTACTTATATCATATACCGTATTTTTCGCTCCATAAGACGCATCTGACCATAAGACGCACCTAGGTTTTAGATTTTGAAAACAAGAAAAAAAATATTCTGAACCAAATGGTGTACTAAAATATTTTCCAGTGCCCATGAAATGCAGAGTGACCATTGCCATAGAAAATGTAGAGTGACCATTACCATAGAAAATGCAGAGTGACTATTACCATAGAAAATGCAGTGACCATGCCTTAGAAAATGCAGAGTGACCATTACCATAGAAAATGCAGAGTGACCATTGCCATAGAAAATGCAGAGTGACCATTACCATAGAAATGCAGAGTGACCATGCCATAGAAATGCAGAGTGACCATGCCATAGAAATGCAGAGTGACCATTGCTTTACCTGATGTTATCCCAGCGGGCTTCCTGTTCCTCCTGTCCTCGGTCCGCCCTCCTCCTCCTCCCTGGCCATCGTTCCTGGGAGCCGACTCCTGCCTTCGCCTCTTCCTCTGGCCGCTCCTGTCAGAGTCCCGGCCCTGCGCTCTCTCTGCCTCTACGGTGTCGGGCTCCCCGAGGGACAGCTGACACTTCTCCCTCCTCCATCAGGCCCATAGTGGCCTGTTTTCGGTCTTGCCCGGCACCCACGGGGGGTGTTTTGAAGTCTATCCCCGCTCTCTTGCCTCTTTTCCGGTGGTGGCGGTGGGAGGCGATGAGAGTGGTGGCAGGGGGCAGTGCCAGTGGTGGGGGGGCAGTGACAGCAGCAGCAGGGGGCGGTGCCTGTCATATATTCGCACCATAAGACACCGGGACATTTTCCCCATATTTCTGGGGGAAAAAAAGTGCGTCTTATGGTCCTAAAAATACGGTATATATTAATAAATACACCCAGAAGTAGGATATATGGGCTTTAAACTAGGAGTCAGCAATGGCGACCCTAGGGGGGGCCATAGGGGGCCCTGACCCCCCCAACATTATGCTGGGCCCCACCATGTGCCCCCCCAAAAAAATGTTTTTTTTTTTAATTTTTTTTAATTTTTTTTTACAAAAAGGCAATTTCTTTTTGTTTGTATTCATATCGGATGTGCCGCATCTTACTCGGGCCACCGCTGGAGTAACATGGTCTCTATTGAGAGGGAGAACGTCCCCAGTCAGCTCCTGCGGGTGATTCCTCCCCCCTCCCTCTGCTCGCTGACACTGCATAATGCAAGCGCTCACACAACCACGGCCGCCCGATCTGCTCCTTCCCCTGCATCCTCATTGGCAGGGAGAAGAGTGAGTTGCAGGAAGGACTCCGCCAGGACTCTCAGTTACTGAAAAACAGACTGATTTCTCCTGTCCTTAGGACAGGAGAACGAGCCTGTAAATTCCAAGAAATGCCAGACCAGCGCTGTCAATAGCAGGGGCAGGACAGCAAGAGGGGGCTGGGGAACCCAACAGTGACAGAACACCAGGGCCCGGTGGCAAGACAACCTTTGCAACCCTGATAGCTCTCCCACTGCTTTGGACCCTTATATTTTCTTGGTATGCTGGTGACATATATCTCTTGTTCTCTGTCACCCTGGGGGGGGGCCCAATACAGTAGGAAGGGAGCTCACTGCAGAACATGTGAAAGGGCCGTTGTGGGATCGTAGTAAAGGGGTAAAGGGCCCCAGGATAGATAAAATATATATATATATATATATATATATATATATATATATATATATATATATATATATTATAATAATAATATATAAAATAATATATATATATATATATATATATATATATATATATATATATATATATATATATATATATATATATATATATATATATTCTATACCTATATCTATATATATATATAGATATATATATATATAGATATAGGTATATATATGGATATAGATATAGATATATCTATATCTATATATATATATATATATATATTTGCATTTTATATTGCCCCCCTATTTTTGTCCCTGTCCCCCCATGTGCCCCCCCTAAATATGAAAGCTGGAGACGCCACTGGGAGTCAGACATGAAGCTATATGAAGGGTGAAAGGGAGGAATTTTTTATAGTAAAGAAGTCTTAAAACCTGAGACTTTTGTTTTTTCATGAATTTGATCATTCTAAATATAATGCTCAATACTGATAAAAGTTTACTTTAAATGTAATTGTAATGCCTTATATCACTTCCAGTCTATCAGCCTCCACCTTCTCTGGGTTCAGATGCTGAACTTCCCTGCACAGAGTTTTTTTTATACAACAAACATGTCATACTTACCTGCTCTGTGTACTGGTTTTGCACAGAGTACACTGATTCTCCTCTTCTGGGGTTCCCCACTAATGCATTTGGCTCCTCCTGCCTTGACAGGGCCCCAATAGCAAGCTGCAAAGTATAGCAAGGTTAAAAAACTTCTGCCTTTAGAATCACTCACTTCATGCCCAGGACTACATGTCCCATTAGGCATTGCTCCTCATGCATTCACATTCACAAGTTCTCAGGCACTTACTGACATGTATGGATGGTGTACTGAGCTATATGTCTGCTTCACTGTATTTCCTGATATGTAAACAAATAATGCATTCTGTATGCAAGCCAACTAATTGGCTGACCAACTAATCGATTATGAAAATAGTTGTTGATTAATTGATTAGTTGTTTCAGCCCTATGTAGGTGCATGCAATAAAAAATCAAAGAACAAGCAACACTTTTCTTTACTAGCCCCATGTTGTATGTATGTATGTATTGTTTTCTAATAATCTACTTTAACCGTGAACCTGAGGATGGCCAGTGGTGTTGTCTATGTTTAAACTGTTAATGCTAGTGGAGTGTGCACTGAACACAGGACTGGATAGTGACCTGATGAGAAATAGGGCATAAGTGCAGTATCAGAGATGCAGTATCAAGGGTTTTGCACAGAGTGGCCCCAATCCTCCTCTTCTGGGGTCCCCCGGCGGTGCACCTGGCTCCTTCTCTTCTTGAGTGCCCCCACGGAGAGCCGCTTTCCATGGGGCACTCGTGCGGATGCGCTCCCGAGTCCTGCTGCTGCGTCCATTGACACAAACAGCAGGACTCGCCCCCGGCCTCCGTGTCACTGTATTTGTTTGACAGCCAATGGTCCTGCTGCTATCAGTCTATCTAATGAGGACCCGAGACAGCTGCTGGAGCTGCTGTGCTAGTCACCGTCGATGGAACGGTCTGGTTCAGGTAAGAAAAAGGCAGACTCTGGGGGGGGGGGGTGCTGCACCACAGAAGGTTTTTCTCCTTAATGCATAGAATGCGTTAAGGTGAAAAACCTTGAAACTATACAACCCCTTTAAGTGCCCAGTAAGCAAGTGGTTAAATTGGTACCAAAAAAGAGAGTGCCAATTAAAAATAAATTATGGGAAAAAACAAGGAAAACAAAATGAAAGCAGGCAAATATTAAAAAAGATACATATTAATAAAAGGTAATTTATTATTTAAAAAAAAATTCCTGAGTTGTTTTTTATCTTTGCGTAATCCTCTGCTCAGCAGAACTCAAACTTATGCCGTGTACACACGAGCAGAATGTCCATCAGAAAAAGTCAGATGGGAGCTTTTCATCCTATATTCCGACCGTGTGTATGCCCCATCAGACTTTTTCCGTCGAAAATCCTGACGAACTTAGACAGAGAACATGTTCTGAATTTTGCAGATGGAACTAATTATGGGAAACCCGCTCATCTGTATGCTGTTCCGATGTACCAAAAACGACGCATGCTCTGAAGCAAGTACGAGACGGAAGCTATTGGCCACTGGCCATTGAACTTCCTTTTTTAGTCCCGTCGTACGTGTTGTATACCACCTCGTTCTGGGCAGTTGGACTTTGGTGCGACCGTGTGTATGCAAGACAGCTTGAGCGGAATTCCGTGGGAACTCCATCGAAAAAACCTTTAGAGTTTATTCAGATGGCAAAACCGGTCGTGTGTACAGGACATAAGAGAGGGCGGGTCAATACTCCAAACAATCAGGGCTCTATTTCTTTGCATTAGCGTTTCCAGTCTAAAACTGGACATAAAAGTACATGTGAGGTGAGCACAAGAATAACTTAATGAATGCTCATACAACTTCTTTGTCTAATGACAAAATAATGATTACCATGAATTTAAAAGAGGAAGGTGGTTAAAGTATGCACATAAAGAATACCGCACATATTTATTACAGGCAGTTATATAGCACCATCAATCTACATAATGTACATACTAGGGCCAATTTAAACAGCAGTCAAAAAACTCATACCATCAACACATAAAAAAACACACTAGTGTATGCTTTGGTCTTCATATCCATTGATTAGTAAACACAGGTCATGGTGCCTGACAAAACACTTGGCATTTAACGCTCTCAGAATATCCACCAGGGGGCAGGAACACTTCTATGAAACAAACCAAAACTAAGACCTCCCTAGTGTAAAATCATTTATTAAACAAGTATATAAAACCAACTCCCAATGCACTCACATTTCATGAAAAAAGACAAACACATCAACAAGTTTATATTTAATGGGTCTTATGCCGCGTACACACGAGCGGACTTTCATACTTGTTCCGGCGGACTCTGATCCAATCGTGTGTAGGCTCCAGCTGACTTTTTTTTCCCAAAAGTCCGCCAGACCTAGATTTGAAGCATGTTTCAAATCTTTCTGTCGTAAGTCCGCCGGACTCAGTTCCTGACGGAAAGCCCGTTCATCTGTATGCTGGTCCGATGGACCAGATACGACGCAAGGGCAGGGTACTGCATCTCGCGCTCTCTGCAATAGGAAAAACAAATGTTCCTATTGTGGTGAGCGCGGGACATACCAGGCCCTTAGGTCTGGTATGGTTTTAAGGGGAACCCCCTACGCCAAAAAAAGGCGTGGGGTCCCCCCTAAAATCCATACCAGACCCCCGATCCGAGCACGCAGCCCGGCCAGTCAGGAAAGAGGGTGGGGACGAGCGAGCGCCCCCCTCCTGAACCATACCAGGCTGCATGCCCTCAACATGGGGGGTGGGTGGGTGCTTTGGGGGAGGGGGCACCCTGCGGGGCCCCCCACCACAAAGCACCTTGTCCCCATGTTGATGAGGACAAGGGCCCCTTCCCAGCAACCCTGCCCGTTGGTTGTCAGGGTCTGCGGGCGGGGGGCTTATCAGAATCCGGGAGCCCCCTATAATAAGAGGGCCCCCAGATCCCGGCCCCCACCCTATGTGAATGAGTATGGGGTACATGGTAGCCCTACCCATTTACCTAGGGAAAAAGTGTCAGTAATAAAACACACTACACAGGTTTATAAAGTAATTTATTAGACAGCTCCGGGGGGTCTTCTTCCGGCTTTGGGGGTCTTCTTCCGACTTCGGGGGGTCCCTCCGGTTCCTCTTCTCCCGGCGTTCGGTTGGTTCTTCTCCGCTCTCTCTGGCCTCTTCTCCCGGTGTTCCAGTTCTTCTGCCGACTCCTCCGCTATCTTCATGCCGCTCTTTTGTTAGCGGGGGCCCGGACTTCTGGCTTCTGGCTTCTTGGCTTCTTCCCTCTTCTCTTCTTCCTACAATGTTGACATGACGGTCTCTCCGGCTGGAATGCTCTCTGAGCGCTCCGATGTGACTTATATAGGCAGAGACCCCACCCCCTTCTGCCATCACAGTCCCTGGGCATGCTGGGACTGTGACGTTTTAGGGGGCGTGGTCATCAGGTGAGGTTGTCGGGAAGGGGCCCTTGTCCTCATCAACATGGAGACAAGGTGCTTTGTGGTGGGGGGCCCTGCAGGGCACCCCCTCTCCCAAAGCACCCACCCCCCCATGTTGAGGGCATGCGGTCTGGTACGGTTCAGAGGGGGGGCGCTCGCTCATCCCCACCCCCTTTCCTGACTGGCCGGGCTGCGTGCTTGGATCAGGGTTCTGGTATGGATTTCAGGGGGGACCCCACTCCGTTTTTTTCGGCGTAGGGGGTTCCTCTTAAAATCCATACCAGACCTAAGGGCCTGGTATGCCCCAGGACAGGGCTCGCAAGGTGTCAATCTTGCCGATAAAAGCGGCGAGATTCACTTCCTTTTCTAATCCCGTCGTACCCAAGTCACGTTCAAAATGAACAGACTTGTCTGTGTGTGGGCAAGTCTGTTCATTCTGAAAGTCCGGCGGAAAGAACGTCGGACCAAGTCTGCTGAAAAGTCCGCTCGTGTGTACGCGGCATTACAATAGGCAATAGGCAAATTTCCATCACTGCGATTGGTGCACACATAATACCTTTTGATAGGATTCTGGGAGAAGTTTAACATCTGGGCTCAGAATCCCTTTGCTAAACACCTAGTTTACTATGGGCGATATATTGACAATGTGCTCATTATTTTGGATGGCCCCTTTGAGACTGTGTCTAACCATTATTGTAATGCTAATACCTTTGGCATTAGGTTCACACATGTTGTAGATGTTGTTTCCATGGCGTTCCTAGATTTGGAGTTGTCCTGGAATACAGATGGCAAGATCATCTCCTGGTCACACCTTAAGGAAACCGCCGGAAGTTCGTATTTACATTGTAAGAGCTGCCATCCTAAGTGGAAGGACACTATTCCCTTTAACCAGTTCTTTAGGCTTCGCAGGAATTGTTCAAACACTGCAGATTATATAGTGCTGGTTGAGGCGCTAACTAATAAATTTGTAGAGAAAGATTATGATAAGAAACAGATCCAGCAAGCAGTGGATCGACACTAAAATGGTCTTGCGGCAGCTAATTCTGATAGTCAGCCAGAAGGACCCAGGGAGACTATGTACTAGATTAATCATCAATATTGGGACATCAAGAGAGCCTGAAAAAGCATTGGCCTATTTTGAAGCAGGATTCGACTTAAAGGGGAAGTAAACTCTCCCAATCTGATGCTGCTTTTCATTTAGTCCATTATAATAAGTAATTATTAAACTATAGCCACTCTAATCCAGCCCAAATCGCATATTACTTACTGTTTAAAGAAACTTTAATAAACTTGTTTCCAGGGGTAAGGCAGCACCGTCTTAAGTATTGTTTTCTGAGTCCACAGTAGAGTGTATTTCCACCCTTACATTGAGCAGTTCCTGTACTGTTAACCAAGCCTCCTTCTCAATCCAACGTTTCTATGGCAACCCTGCTTCACTGCTCATAGCTGACTTTTTTATTTCATAGTATTTACTTGTGCCTATTATCTAGTGTTTGCCTGAGTCAGTCTTATCAGCTGTAGCTGATAAGGCTGCAGTAATGCTGTCCGATGCCCAAGTTTACACTCCATGTGATGTCACATGGTCACATGGGGTGTAGTAGGAAGCTCTGAGTGATTATGCAGTCTCGTGATAATAGACAGACAAGTACACAGAGTGTGCCGTAAATCAGGGGAGATCTGGGCATGCTTAGTGAAGTCATTCTAAAGAACAAAAAGAATTACAACAATACTAAGCAAGTAAGGAGATATCTACAAACAGTGTTCATTAGGGTTTTTATGCTGATTTACATGGGACAAAGTTGTCGGGGAAAGTTTACAACCATTTAAGGTAAAGTACTTCCTGACGTTCCCAGAACTGCGGTCAGGAAAGTCAATAATGTTAAAAGCATCTTTGCCCCAAGTTGTTTTCAAAATGGACAAAGTAGGACAAAAGACATGCCCACCTTTATAAATTTACAAGGGTCTTATTAATGTAAAAAGATAAAATGTAAAACCTGCCATTTCTTAACGCATGGTAAGAAAACGTTTGCTGGGAAGGATGGTCGATTGTTCCACAGTTCATTAGCTGCAGTACGCAATTCCTGGTGTATGGACTAAGGTGCCCCTGTGGCTTCTGCTATATCAGGAGAGCTCTGCGCACAATGCATAAAATATTTGGAGAGCATCATCACTTTATTGAGCAGGGGTGTGCTAAACGTACTGTCCCCCCACCATTTCTCCAACTATCATGGTGTAAGCACACTGGGTCTTGAATTGTTTGGCAATGAAGTAATTCCCATGACTTTACCTGAAGGAGAAAGATTCTCCAGACTTTGTTTAACCTCCTTGCGTCTGCGCTATAGCTGAATGACGGCTTCAGTGCGGACCTACTTTTCCGGAACGCCGTCATATGATGTCCTCCTGTGCATGAGCTGTCTGCTACCCCTGAGATTCGGCTGATCACAGATTGGAGTAAGGGGCTGATCCCAGCTGATCACGTGACGCTAACAGTGTGAGGGACTGATGTCAGAGGGACATCAGTCATGAACAGGGAGAGCCACAGCCACCTCATCTGTGCCCATCAGTGCCACTTGCCAATGCCGCCTACCCTTGTCCACCAGTGCATATCAGTGCCACCAATCAGTGCCCACCAGTACATATCAGTGCCACCAATCAGTGCCACCTATCAGTGCCCACCAGTGCCTCCTATCAATGCCCACCAGTGGTGCCAATCAGTGCCCATCAGTGCCTCATCATCAGTGCCACCTAGCAGTGCTGCCTATCAGTGTCACTTACCAGTGCCCATCAGTGCCCATCATTGCCACCCATCAGTGCCCATTGCTGCCACCCATCAGTGCCTATCAGTACCACCTATCAGTGCCACCTATCAGTGCCCTTCAGTGCCACCCATCAGTGCCACCCATCAATGGCACCTCTCAGTGCCACCTCTCTCAGTGTCCACCACTGCCACCTATCAGTTCCCACCAGTGCCGCCTCATTGGTGCACAGCAGTGCCACCTCTCAGTGTCCATCAGTGCTGCCTTATTAGTGCCCATCAGTGCAGCCTATCAGTGCCCATCAGTGCAGCCTATCAATGCCCATCAGTGCAGCCTCATCAGCATACATCAATGAAGGAGAAAAAAATACATTTTTGCAAATATTTATAAAAAAAAATTAAACCTTTTTTTTTGTTTTTTTTTTCAAACTTCTTGGTCTTTTTTCATTTCCTTTAACAAAAAATAAAAAACCCAGCAGTGGGGGGGCTTGGCCTGACACGTAAGCCGGATGGTCGTATAATCCTGGAGCTCTGGCGATACAGGGACACAAAGGCACAAAGCAGCCCATGCGAGGTATCATACACCCCGAAAACATGGCAGGATAGCTCGGGACACCTCTGGGACCATGTCCACAAAACAGCGCAATGATTTGAAAATCCAGCTCATGATGGACTTCTTCATACTGACCGCTAATGGAGGTAGGCAAGATGGCGCTGAGGTCTACTCTCCTCCAGCAGCCTCATCACAAAAAAAGGCATCAAGACAAGGCAATCACTCTCCAAAAAGCAATTCCCCCCTCCTCCCACCCCATCTTCTAACAGCCTAG
This sequence comes from Aquarana catesbeiana, assembly GCF_042186555.1. Taxonomy (NCBI): domain Eukaryota; kingdom Metazoa; phylum Chordata; class Amphibia; order Anura; family Ranidae; genus Aquarana; species Aquarana catesbeiana. The sequence continues at coordinate 375,657,836 of NC_133325.1, forward strand.
CCAAGTCCAAACTCAGGCTAGATGGCACCGGATTGAACCTAGTGGTGAGCCTTGCTTCAGATTCGTGGGAGGACATGAGTGAGATGCCGGAGTCAATTGAGTCCTTCCCCACACAAAACCAACCTGTGCTTAATACTATTCTAAAAGACATGCTTTTGTCTCTGCAGAGCACAATCCAAACTGATATGACCACATGTATGCACAGTTTCAACAGAGACATACAAGCAGTGGGCAATAGAGTAGATCACATTGAGGCTAAAATGGAGGAATATGCAGACACCATTAATGATCTGGTTGATGCTCATGATGAGAGGGAGGGCAAGAATGAGTGGATCAACGCAAAGCTAGCTGACATGGAGGACAGGTCGAGAAGGAATAATCTGAAAATAAGGGGGATCCTTTAATCAGTGCAGCAATCCGACCTGGGCCTCTATGCGGTGACATTGTTTAAAACCCTCCTACCAAGTCTCACAGACTTGGATGTTACCATCAACAGGATTCACCACCTGCCTAAACCGTCACATTTGTCAGACCACATACCCAGAGATGTGCTTCTCTGTTTACATTTTTTCAATGTGAAAGAATACCTTTGTCAAAAAACATTAATCAGACTGAGACAGAAGTACAGTTAAATCTTACTTGTTTAATAATAATAAAAAAGGTAAACAGAGTAAACGTAGTCAAAACATAGCCAGAGTTCAGGAACCGGAATGGATATTCAGACAAACCAAAATGTCAGGAAGCCAGAGATGAGCGTAGTAGAACAGCAAGCAGGATCTGGAGCCAGAAGGAATGTCAACCAAGAAAGACTTTAACAGGAACACAGGAGAGCGTCTCTATAGATGTGACCAAGGTGAAGGCAGAGATCATCTGGGCTGGACAGCTTAAGTAGGCAGGACTGACAAGCAGGATATCATCAACAGGTGAGTTGCTGCGGAGAGATAGGAGCTGGCAATTAGCCGACAGCTGAGTGGCCAGCTAAGCGAAGGAAGAGCTGAGCCCAGCCCTGACAGTACCCCCTCCTCAATGTCCCTTCCCCCTTGGAGGACCACCAGGCTTGAGGGGAAAACAACTATGGAAATCACGGAGGAGGACAGGGGCATGTATGTCCGAGGATGAGACCCAACAGCGTTCCTCTGGATCGTACCCTTTCCAATGCACCAGGTACTGTATACGCACATGGGACCTACGGGAGTCAACAATGGACTGTACTGCATACTCCTCATGGTTCTCAACCTGTACAGGGTGAGGACGAGGCACCGAGGTGGTAAAGCGATTGCAGACCAAAGGTTTTAATAAGGAGACATGAAATACATTTGAGATACACATATTAGAAGGAAGGTCTAATGCGTAAGCCACTGGGTTAATCCTGTGAAGAATACGGAAAGGCCCAATAAACCGAGGTGCAAACTTCAGAGAGTGAACACGAAGTTGGAGGTTGCGAGATGACAGCCAGACCCTGTCCCCAACCTGGTAGGAAGGCACAGGCAGGCATCTGAGGTCAGCATGGAGTCTATACCTATCCTTAGCATGTCGCAAGGTCTCCTGGACTTGTGCCCAAGTGGAACAAAGACCACGGAAATGCTCCTCTAACACAGAAATACTCTGCAGAACAAATGAGTCAGGCAACATGGAAGGTTGGAAACCATAGTTCTCCATAAACGGGGACAATCAGGAAGCAGAATTCAAGGCACTATTGTGAGCAAACTCCACCCATGGTAAGAGGTCTGACCATTTGTTATGATGGTCAGAAATATAGCAACGTAGGAATTGCTCGTAGGACTGATTGGCTCGTTCTGCAGCCCCATTAGACTGCGGGTGATACGCAAAGGAGAAAGCAAGCTGAATTCCCAAATATGCACAAAAGGCTCACCAGGACCGGGACACAAACTGACTACCCCTGTCCGAGACAATCACCTTGGGTAGCCCATATAAGCGAAAGATCTCCTGAGCAAAAATGGAAGCCAGTTCCTTAGAAGTGGGCAACTTCTTAAGTGGAATACAATGAGACATTTTTGAGAACCGGTCAACCATCATGAGGATAACTGTGTTGCCCTGGGAGTCAGGTAACTCCACAATGAAAGCCATAGACAGGTGGGCCCAGGGCCTCTCTCCATTGGGTATGGGTTGTAGGAGGCCCACTGTAAGGTGTTGAATCTTACTCTAAGCACACACGGAACAGGCAGCTACAAAGGCAGTTACATCAGCACATAGACTAGGCCATCAGAATTGTTGGGAAATGGCCAAAAAGAGTTGATTCTTCCCAGGGTGGCCAGCAGCCTTGGGAGAATGATAAGACTGGAACACAGCAGTACAGAAACTCTCTGGGACAAAGCAGCGGTCACAAGGTTTCTCAGGAGGAGCATGAACCTGAGCAGCAAGAATTTTGTCACCCAAAGGAGAAGTGAGACTGGTGCAAACCGTAGCCAGAATACGAACAGGAGGAATAACAGGAACCGGAACCGACACCATCTTGGAAGTGGATAAAACGTCAGCCCTTACATACTTAGTACTGGGTAAGAATGAGACAATGTAATTGAAACTAGACAAGAAAATAACCCATCGCGCCCTTCTGGGAGAGAGGTCTTTAGCCTCAGACAAGAATGTGAGATTCTTATGGTCAGTAAGAATGAGAACTGGCACAGTGGTACCTTTGAGGAGATGTCTCCATTATTTCAGGGCGAAAATGATCGCTAACAGCTCTCTGTCACCAATCTCGTAATTGCACTTCACAGGTGACAATTTCTTGGAAAAGTAGCCACAAGGATGCACAGCGCTCTCAGAGGTAGGACGTTGAGATAGAAGGGTGCCAACTCCAGTTTCAGAAGCATCAACCCCAAGGATAAAATGTAACATAGGTGCATATCACAGGAGCAGAAACAAAGGCAGCCTTGAAACTCTCAAAAGCCTTAATGGACTCTGGAGACCAAAACTGTGGGTTACCATCCTTTCTTATCATATCAGTGAGGGGCTTGACCAGAGATGAGAAGTTACGAATAAACTTCCGATAATAGTTGGCAAAGCCAAGAAAACACTGCAGAGGACATAAACCCACGGGTCGGGGCCACTGTAGGAATGCTGAAAGTTTCTCTTGGTCCATCGAAAAACCAGCAGTGAAAATGACATAACCCAGGAATTTACCTTGTTTATGATGGAATTTGCACTTCTCCAATTTACTATAGAGATTGTTCTCTTTTAGTTTCTGAAGCACACGACAGACATCTGTGTGGTGGCTCTCCAGGGACTTGGAAAATATGAGGATATTATTGAGATAAACCACCACACATAAGTGCAACAAATCTCGGAGGACATAGTTAATAAATTCCTGGAAAACTTCCGGGGCGTTATAAAGGCCAAATAGCATTACAAGGTATTCACAATGGCCTGTTCTGGTATTAAAGGCAGTTTTCCACCCGTCGCCCTCCTTAATCCTCACAAGATTGTATGCCCTTCTCAAATCAAGCTTTGTGAAAACCATTGCTCCCTTGAGGTGGTCAAATAACTCCGTAATCAATGCAATAGGATAGGCATTCTTAATCATGAAATAATTGAGACCCCTATAATCAATACAAGGTCTCACTTCACCACCACCAGCACTAGCAGGAGATGAGGATTCGCGGATGAAACCTCGAGAAAGTGGGCCTGCAACATACTCCTCCATGGCCCTATCCTCCAAGACCTACAAAGTGTAAACCCGGCCACAAGGGGGTATGGCATCAGGTTGAAGGTCATTTGCGCTTGACCTTTGTCAAAGACATTGCTAAAATCGCGGTACTCCTCCAGCAGGGAGGAGAGAGAAGAAGTGCACAGGACCTTGGCTAAATTCTGGAAGCATGTCTTACTGCATTGTGGTGACCAGGAGAGAACCTCAGCACGGAGCCAATCAAAAGAGGGGTTGTGCCTCTGTAACCAAGGATAACCAATAACCAGCGGAAACTTAGGTGAGGAAATAAGATTATCTCATGGTGAAGAGCCCCTACAGCCATGGACAATGGAACAGTATCATGAGTCACATGGGCAGTCTGTAGAGGTCTCCCGTCAAGGGCCTCAATGGCAAGTGGAGTGTCAGGCAGCTGCAGCGGAATTGAGTGCTTCGATACAAAGGCAGCATCAATGAACAGGCCTGCAGCCCCAGAGTCTATTAGAGCTTGTATCTCTACAGACGACAGCCCAAGAAAGGGTAACCAAACCCAGGGGCTTATCCTTCTGGATAACTGGGGATGAAACAATGCAACGTAAGGTCTGTCCGTGACAGGACCTCAAGGTTTGGGCGTTCCCTGGACGGGTAGGACAAGACTTCAAAAAGTGACCTGCCTGGCCACAATAAAGGCACAATCTCCCCCTCCTCCTAAGGGTTCTCTCATCCGCAGAGAGACGCATGAAGCCCAAGTGCATGGGTTCATCTTCACTAACCAACTCAGTACCAGGAGGTATGGGAGGTGAGAGAGGCAAGGGTGGGACTTCAAAGCTCGGAGACAAATATACAGGAGGCTTCCGCATACGCTCCTTAAAAGAGAGTCTTTCTCTGAGGCTGGAGTCAATGAGGATGGCAAACGTGATCAACTTCTCCAGCTCAGTGGGTATAGCTCGGGCTGCTATCTCATCCTTGATGGTATCCAAGAGACCATGAGAAAAAGCAGCTACAAGGGCCTCATTGTTCCAAACAACCTCTGCTGTCAGAGTATGGAATTCAATGGCTTAATTGGCAACAATTCTCATACTCTTTTTTGATGGACATGAGGCACTTGGCAACAGAAGCGGAGTATGCGGGAACATCAAATATCCTTATAAAGAAAGCCACAAACTCTGGGTAACTCGCGACAACAGGTTTTTCTGTCTCTCATAGAGGGTTTGCCCAGGCCAAGGCTCTATCAGAAAGCAAAGATATCATGAAACCTACTTTGCTTCTGTCCATGGGAAACACCTGGGGCAGCATCTCAAAGTATATCTCAACCTGGTTGAGAAACCCTCTGCATTGGACTGGATCACCCCCAAATCGCTGGGGAAGCGGAGTGGGACCAGACATACCTCTAATAGAGGCAATACTCGAGGCGGGTGCCTGCACAGAGACTGGAGCAGCAGCAGGGATGGCTGGTAACACAGGTTGTACTGGAGCAGCCACAGTGGGTGTATTCAGGTGAGCTGTGCAACTCAGGAGCGTTTTGTAATGCGGTGATCCTGCTCATCCAATCTGGAAAAATATTACCAACAAGTAGATTGACTGCATCTTCTGAATTCATGGCCTTTGCCTACTGTCAGAAACCATGAATCAGACTGAGAAAGAAGTACAGTTAAATCTCAATTGTTTTATAATAATAAAAAAAAGTAAACGTAGTCAAAACATAGCCAGAGTTCAGGAACCGTAATGGATAGTCAGACAAGCCAAAACATCAGGGAGCCAGAGATGAGCGTAGTAGAAGAGCAAGCAGGATCTGGAGCCAGAAGAAATGTCAGCCAAGCAAGTCTTTAACAGGAACACAGGAGAGCGTCTCTAGAGATGTGACCAAGGCAAAGGCAGAGATCATCTGGGCTGGACGGCTTAAGTAGGCAGGACTGATAAGCAGGATATCCTCAACAGGAGCTGGCAATTGGCTGACAGCTGAGCATCCAGCTCAGAGAAGGAAGGACTGAGCCCAGCCCTGACAACCTTATGACGATTATGAGGAAGCAAGTCCAAATCCCCTCACAGTACCAAAGCTTACAATTCTTTGAGGATCTGTCGCAGTTCACACTTCAGAAAAGGAAAATCTTAAATACAGTGACCAAAGTATTACGGAGTAATAAAGTCGCATACAGGTGGGGCTACCCAACGAAAATCACCTTCACCAAAGTAAATCATACTTATGCAGTAACCTCCTTAGAAAGGGGATTGCTCTCCTGAAGGAATGGGGCATTCTTCCAGATCCAGAAGGTGAAAACCCTACCACCAGTACCACACGTCAAATTGAACGAGAGTGGAAAAAGGTAACTGCAAAAAATGCCAAATCTTACATATGAATAGGACCAAATGGTCTACTTTAGCTCGACAGGCCCTATGAGAAAAGTGTCAGGGACTGAACGGTTGAACTTATCCCCCAGTAATACCTAGCAGCATAATGCCTCTGGGGGATTCTCACCCACTATGTAAGTTTCACCATGTCAGGTGTTTCTTACTGTTTTACATGTTACACTGTTTTTTCTTTTTTATCTCTCTGTTTTATTTTCTAATTTTTTGGATGTTGGTGGAACTAGGAAAAAAGAAGGGCCACTTCGGAAACCAAAGAACTGATTCATGAATAACTATAATGAGACTTCTTGTTGGATAACTCTCAGAAGAATGGACAGAAAACACATTGCTCAATTTGAGTACACTCCCACGTTTCTTAGATATGGAACTCTATTACTGCTCACAACTCTAGTTACAACCACTAGAGGGAGCCTACACATCACAAAAAGGGATCCTTACCTTACCCAAAGCAATTACAATACCCTCAAGATATGACACTTAATGTACTATCCATTAACACCAAAGGGCTCAACCACCCTGTAAAATGCAAATCTTTATGGAAAGAAGCACTTTTGAACCATAGCAACATATTATGCGCACAAAAGACTAATTTCAGTAAACTAGCCCCAACTAAATGCACCCATAAGAATTACCCTTATGTTTCCACTGCGAATGCGGACTATAAAACCAAGGGTGTTCTTATCGCCATCAGGGACTCAGTGGCGTTACACTACACGAAGAAATACAAGATCCTCATGGCAGATTCCCGATACTGCTTTATGATTTAAACTCCACTACGTATACGATAGTCAATGTATACTCTCCCATCAAACACCAAGTCCATTTCTTCAACAAATCAATGAAAAAGGTTAGATTTCATCAAAAAGGACTAGAGATAGTCTGCAGAGACTTCAACGTTACCCCAGATCCATCAATGGACTCTATATCCCGTACTAAACATTCTAACTAAACACTACTGCCTTCTCTCCACAATTAAAATCTGTTTGATGCATGGCGTTGCTTACATGCCGGTGAAAAGGACTTTACTTTTTTTTCCCCACCTCATCAAATCTACACTAGAACAGACCTTTTCCTAGTCGATCAACAAGTTCTGCTTCAAACCAAATCTGTTACCATAAATTCAATAACGTGGTCAGATCATGATTTTATTGTCCTCTCTATAGCAGACTCAACTTCTTTCAAACTGAATCCAATACTGAGAATTAATTCATACTTGTTACAACAAGAAGAGTCAAAGAAAACTCTCCGTGCCCATTTGCAGGATTTTTTTAACAAAAATGCTGGCTCTGTACAGGACCCATTCATGCTATGGAATGCCCATAAAGCATTATATTTTATTCAGTTGGGAGCAAAAGCTAAGAGGCAGTGGCAAAATCGGTTAGCTGAAGTAACAAAAATAATCTCAATTATAGACACCCAGAATAAACGTAACACTACCCCAGCCCTTTCTCAAAAATTAACAGAACTCAGATATAGGTCCGACGGTCTTTCCGACGGACTTTCGATGGAGTTACGACGGACTTTCGAATGACCGGACTTGCCCACACATGACTAAAGTCCGTTCGAAAGTCCGTTGGTTTGAACATGATGACGTACGAAGGGACTAGAATAAGCAAGTTCATAGCCAGTAGCCAATAGCTGCCCTTGCATCCTTTTTTGTCTGTCAGACTAGCATACAGACGAACGGATTTTTCAATCGGACTCGAGTCCATCGGAAGATTTGAAACATGTTCCAAATCTAAAGTCCGTCTGATTTTTGACAGAAAAAGTCCACTGAAGGTCCGATGAAGCCCACACATGGTCGGATTATCTGACGGATTTGTTCCGTCGGATCAGTCTGGTCGAAAAGTCTGGTCGTGTGTACACGGCTTAAGACTTCTTTTGCTAGAAAATTTTAAGAAAACATGTAGAAGATTAAAGATGACATATTATGTCAATGGTAATAGAGCAGGCAAACTTTTAGCACAGAACCTTAGAGGGCACAGATATAGAACTAAAATACCCTACATTATTCATCCAGGAACTAAGTAAAAAAGAATACCACCCCCAAAACATAGCAGACGCCTTTAGTTTCTATTACGGATCACTATAACTTAAAAAATGACCCAACGACATACCAGCCAACTCCAGAAACAATCACCAGATTTCTAGCAGCATTATCCATACCAAAATTGTCACCTAACCAGCTTCACTCTCTAAATTTACCATTTACCAAATTAGAGATTCACAAAATCATTGAATCCCTGCCTTCGAACAAATCACCTGGTCCCGATGGCTTCAATGAGGAATACTACAAGGAATTTATGACCCTTTTATCTCCATATCTAATCAAAATTTTCAATACTGCCACTGCCTCTGCCTCTTTCCCACGTGAAATGTTAGAAGCACTGATTGTAACCTTGCCTAAGTCAGGGAAGGAACCTAATTCTCCTTCAAACTTTAGGCCAATTTCACTGTTAAATATATTGCCCACACTCATACACCCCAACCAAATGGGTTTTATCAAAAATTGGCAAACTTTGGACGCTACCCGAAGACTGGTGAACATTATTCACATGGCGGAGGTGCAGAAAAGCTCAATAGAAGCCAGTAACAAGAAATTGTTATAAGGAGTGTAAACAATCAAGTTAATTTATTGGACGCATATAAAAGTAAAAAGTCTGACATTGTAGACAAACATTGAAATTAAAATCAACCTTGGTTAAAAGTCAATGTACACAATCAAAATCAAGAATGAAGTACCCTGAAATGGTAGTGACAGCGATCCACCATGACTCCAGTAAGCAAGGGGTTAATGTCAGCAAGTAGCTGTGTGTGCCTCAAACCTCAATGACAGACTCTGTGGCTATGATGCAAGTGAATGATGGAATAAGAGGGTGACAGTTTGCTGGAATGCAATGGAGGGGGCACCTAGGACTGCCAGACTCACTGTGACTAGAGGTGTAGTGTAGGCTGCGTTGAAAGATGACACTTGTCACGCTGGCTGGCTGAACACACTGGGACCTGGCTTGTAAACAGCGCTTGAGCTCGTATGCTTGTATCCAAGGACAGGGAAAGCCAGAGTAAAGCTGACCAGAGCCGATGATTGCCGGAAGGAAGGGGAAACCAATGCTGTACGGAGACGAGTACTGGGTGGATCGCAAGCTCCGTTAGGATGCCATAATGGCCATGACTTAGTCCCTGAAGGTGAAAAGATGACCTCTTCATGTGGAGTTTCTGACTGACCACTTCCTTCCCTGGTACAGAAGGAAGCACTATGCTTTCTGTAATAAAATCATCTTCATGCATGACAACCATCTCATGTTGCAAAGAATACCTCTGTATCAATGGCTGCTATGGGGATAAAAGGAGAGAAAGTCATGGGGTGGCCTCCATCCTCCCCTGACCTCAATCCTATTGAGAACCTTTGGAGCATCCTCAAGCAAAAGATCTATGAGGGTGGGAGGTAGTTTACATCCAAACAGCAGCTCTGGGAGGCTATTCTAACATCTTGCAAACAAATTCAAGCAGAAACTGTCCAAGAACTCACAAGTTCAATGGATGCACGACTGGTGAAGCTGCTATAAAATAAGGGGTCCTATGTTAAAATGTAATGTGACCTGTTAAAATGTTTAAAAAGTTAAAATGTTGTTCAAAGTTTGATTGAAATAGCTTTTGAGTTCAGTAAATATGCTGCAAACACAACAAATGACAATTTTCAGTTCTTTACAACCCATAAAGTGTTTTGAAACTTACTGTGCGTAATAATTTGGAACAGTGCATTGTAAGTTTTTTATTTTGAAAAAAAAAACCTGTTATCATTAGGAGGTTTGCTCAATACAATTTGAATTGTACTCTTAATAGTTGATAACATGAGAATTATGCTGACTGTTGTTTACATCAATTATTTAGGTAAATGAGAAAAATATCACTGGCATCATAATTTGGAACATGGTGTATATATCCTTTCTCAATAAACTTAACTCTAAACTGCATGACATATCTAAGACAAAATTGACCTGGTCTGGAAGATTGGCTGCTTTCAAAATGATCTTACTACCCCAGTTTATCTACTTGTTCAGAACCCTCCCCATCCCAGTCTCCAAAACTTTCTTTTCTAAAGCCCAATCTATAATAAATAAATACTTTTGGCAAGGGAAGAAAGCTAGATGAGCTTGTCAAAATCTGATTAAATCTAGGAGAGTGGGAGGGGTAGGACATGTTCTACTTAAGGACTACTATGTAGCAGTTATTCTAGTCCAAGTGAGACAGTGGTTTCCACAAAACCAAACATCAAGATGGTATGAACTGGAGAACTACCAATGCCCCAATACTAAACTACATGACCTACTACTAGCCACCAGATTCATGCCTCAGGTCCCCCTCTGAATATCCCCTACTATAAGAGCTACTATGAGAGCTACACCCCAAGCCTGGAAATTACTTTTGAATACTCCTATAGTTGATGCAGCCTATAAGCCCATTCCACTACCTATCTCTAGTCTACAATTATTAATCCCAAACCTAAAAGTTAGGCACTGGGTATCCAAAGGCACTACAACAGTAGAGGATATCCAAATAGGCCCATCACTTAAAACCTTTAGAGCAGTTCAAGTCAAACACGGGCTAGAACTAAATGATCTGTACACCTATATCCAAGTCTCACACCTATTAGCATCAATCTCTAATGCCTCCATTACACTACCTTGGATGGTATTTCTTTATTCCACAAACCCTAATACCTAATTTAAAGGCATCTCCCTATTATATAATTTCTTAAATCTAAAATCAATATTTACCAAACCCATCTATGAAAACATGGGAAATAGACTTAATGACTTCCTTCACGCCTGATTAATGGCAAATATCACTCACATCTACATATGTAGCCACCAAGAGTGTTAATTTATGGTAACTTCCCAAAAAAATACTCCTAAGGTTGTACTTAACACCTACAAGACTAGCCAGTTTTAATCCTCAATCATTCCCACTATGCTGGAGACAATGTTAAAATAGAGGCTCGATGTTCCATATATTTTTGGCATGGCCAAAACTGCGAACCTTCTGGTCTGCCATTTTAAAACTATAGAACAAATCACTGGTTCCCAGCTTCCCAAAAAAACAGGGCTGGCCATCTTGTCATTAGGAATAGAAGCAGTTCCACCTCCTCTAAGGAACATAGTTTCTCACATTCTTCTAAGTGCTAGACTAGAACTAGTTAAACACTGAAAATGCACTGAGTTCCAACTCTTGCGGAAGTACTTAGAACCACTAACTTGCATATCTTATACAAAGTAATGTTCACTATATCTCAAGGCAATTACCACTCAAAATACCCATGCTGGAGACCTTGGATAGACTGGTATAAATCCAACAAAGCCATATAAGCATTCTCATCTGAAAATCTCATATAACTGGACTATAAATCCTTAATACAAGTATTTAATCTTACAAATATTTAATCTTATATCCAATTCTAGTTCTAACATCACATCCAATTTCCATGATATTCTTGATGCTTAAGTTGTTTTATTCTTCTAACAGTTTAACTCTATTGTGAACCATCACAGTAATAGAATCCTAACTAGTGTAATTTGCTGTATACTAGAAATATCACAATGTATCTTCTTGCAAGATTCTATGCAATAGCCTCGCTGGCTCCAACCTTAGGATGCAGTGTGATCCCTCTGGGGTGTCTGGAGGACGGAGTATCGCAATGCTAGACGATTCAATTGTAGTAACCAATGCTACATTTCATAGTAAAATAGACAGGTTACTGTTAAAGTTACAGTGTTTCCAATCTAAGTATGCAATGATGTTACGTTAGCCTATCCATGTTTTTCTATGCTGTACTAAGAAGATGTATATGTACGCACATTTGATTTGCAGTAATTCACTTATGCAACGTTGCTTTTCATTTTCTGTTATTTTCAATAAAAAACATTGAACATAAAAACCCAGCAGTGATTAAATACCACCAAAAGAAAGCTCTATTTGTAGGGGAAAAAATTATAAAAATGTAATTTGGGTACAGTGTAGCATGATCGCGCAATTGTCATTCAAAGTGTGACAGTGCTGAAAGCTGAAAATCGGTCTGGGCAGGAAGGGGGTTTAAGTGTCCAGTAAGCAAGTGGTTAAGGGAGATATTTTGAATTTTTACACTCAATGTCCCCAGAAGGGCTAAGCAAGTAACTGGAAACCAATACCTTAATCTGAATGGGGCTAATGGGGCTACCTGTGCATCATGAATATTTTTTTAGGACATGTTCAAATCTGCTTCTGTGTGTATACACAAACATCTGTTTAGATGGTTGTAATAATGATCTATTAAATGTATATTGATTCTAAAATTGTTATTATCCATAAAATTGTGTGTGTTTAAGTGGTGCTGTATCAACCTGTGCTGTTTTTAATACTAAGGTGAAGGGATGAGCTGAACAGCCCCCGGTTCGGTTCACAGCAGAACATGCGAACGGGCAAAAAATGTATTCGAACACGCGAATACCATTAAAGTCTATGGGACACGAACGTGAAAAATCAAAAGTGCTAATTTTAAGGGTTAATATGCAAGTTATTTTCATAAAAAGTATTTGGGGACCTGGGTCCTGACCCAGGGGACATGTATCAATGCAAAAAAAGGTTTAAAAATGGCCATTTTTTTGGGAGCAGTGATTTTAATAGTGCTTATAGTGAAACAATAAAAGTGAAATATTCCTTTAAATTTTGTACCTGGGGGTGTCTATAGTATGCCTGTAAAGGGAATGTATAGGGAAGTCCCCGTGCGTCAGAGCGTCACCGTGTGGCCCCGCCTTCAGTTATATAAGAACTGTCAAAGTGAAGAAGCGTCATACGGTGGGTGCCTCCCACGGAGCTGGGTCGGTTGCGTTTTTTTCTTTTTCGGTCCATCAGCGGAGCGAGAGAAGAAGATGAATGGACTTCGTGGGACATTTTTATTTTTTTATTTAGAAATGTCATTTTGTGCAGGGACTATTCTAAACACAGGAAAAATGCGCCACTTTACAGGCATACTATAGACACCCCCCAGGTATGAAATTTAAAGGAATATTTCACTTTTATTGTTTCACTTTAAGCATTATTAAAATCACTGCTCCCAAAAAATGGTCATTTTTAAAACTTTTTTTTGCATTGATACATGTCCCCTGGGGCAGGACCCGGGTCCCCAAACACATTTTTTTGACAATACCTTGCATATTAACCCTTAAAATTAGCACTTTGATTTCTCTCATAGACTTTTAAAGGGTGTTCCGCGGCTTTCGAATTTGCCGCGAACACCCCAAATTGTTTGCTATTCGGCTAACAGGTGAACACCCGATGTTCGAGTCAAACCTACGTTCGATTCGAACATTGGGCTCATACCTACTAAGGTGCATGGGGGAGGCAGCCCTGTGCTCCCTTGCTCCCTATAAATTGTAACAATTCTACTGAGTAGATTGGACAAGAAAAAAGAGTCCCCGCCTCCAAAACATGTCATCATAGCAACCACACTCCACGCTACTTTCCCCTCCCGCTTTCAGTGACAACACTGAAGAAATTACACTTTGCTACAATGTAAAGTAGTGAGTGTACAACTTGTATAAATGTGTAAATTTGCTGTCCCCTCAAAATAACTCACACACAGCCATAAATGTTTAAACCGCTGGCAACAAAAGTGAGTACACCCCTAAGTGAAAATGTCCAAATTGGGCCCAAAGTGTCAATATTTTGTGTGGCCGCCATTATTTTTCAGCATTGCCTTAACCCTCTTGGGCATGGAGCTCATCAGAGCTTCACAGGTTGCCACTGGAGGCCTCTTCCATGACGACATCACAGAGCTGTGGATGTTAGAGACCTTGCGCCACTCCAACTTCCATTTGAGGATGCCCCACAGATGCTCAATAGGGTTTAGGTCTGGAGACATGCTTGGCCAGTCCATCAACTTTACTCTCAGCTTCTTTAGCAAGGCAGTGGTCTTCTTGGAGGTGTGTTTGGGGTCATTATCATGTTGGAATACTGCTCTGCGGCCCAGTCTCCAAAGGGAGGGGATCATCCTCTGCTTAAGTATGTCACAGTACATGTTGACATTCATGGTTCCCTCAATGAACTGTAGCTCCCCAGTGCTGGCAGCACTCATACAGCCCCAGACCATGACACTCCCACCACCATGCTTGACTGTAGGCAAGACACACTTGTATTTGTACTCCTCACCTGGTAGCCACACATGCGCTTGACACCATCTGAACCAAATACATTTATCTTGGACTCATCAGACCACAGGACATGGTTCCAGTAATCCAGTTTGCGGGCTTTCTTGTGCATCATCTTTAGAAGATGCTTCCTTCTGGGATGACAGCCATGCAGACCAATTTGATGCAGTGTGCGGTGTATAGCCTGAGTACTGACAAGCTGACCCCCCATCCCTTCAACCTCTGCAGCAATGCTGGCAGCACTCATACATCTATTTCCCAAAGACAACCTCTAGATATGATGTTGAGCACATGCACTCAACTTCTTTGGTCGACCATGGCGAGGCCTGTTCTGAGTGGAGCATGTTCTGTTAAACTGTTGTATGGTCTCTTGGCCACCATGCTGCAGCTCAGTTTCAGGGTCTTGGCAATCTTCTTATAGCCTAGGCCATCTTTGTGCAGAGCAACAGTTCTTTTTTTCAGATCCTCAGAGAGTTCTTTGCCATGAGATGCCATGTTGAACTTCCAGTGACCATTATGAGAGAGTGAGAGCGATAACACCACATTTAACACACCTGAGACCTTGTAACACTAAGGAGTCACATGATAATGGGCCTAATTTGGACATTTTCACTTAGGGGTGTACTCACTTTAGTTGCCAGCGGTTTAGACATTAATGGCTGTGCGTTGAGTTATTTTGAGGGGACAGTAAATTTACACTGTTATACAAGCTGTACACTTACTACTTTACATTGTAGCAAAGTGTCATTTCTTCAGTGTTGTCACATTATATCTTTTCATGTGACAACACTGAAGAAATGACACTTTGCTACAATGTAAAGTAGTAAGTGTACAGCTTGTATAACAGTAGAAGAATGTTGAAACCAACACTGATGGGATGTAATATAATAAAATAGACAGTGAAACAATATAGGATGGGGGCTAGTTGATCCAGCTGTCTTTGTTCCTGTGTGGATAATTCTGACAGGTGTAACCGAAATCTTGATTGCATATACCCTTACTATTTACACATATTATTGTGCATGACTTTCAAATGACAAGCAAAATATTGACATCTGGGTCCCTACTCACCAGATCCTAGTGACCCTCTCTTTCTTTAACAACAGGAGGAGTCAAATCGGGCTTGTATGGTCACTGTGACCAACTGCAGATCTCCAGCCGGGATATCTTGTCCTCTCTAGATATCAGATGGTTCAGACATGGGCTTTCACCAGTGCTCCTCCTCCCTACTGCACAGCAGGGAACCAAGCTAGATCCGGCCCGTGTGATCACCGTGGCCGGATGTTGATCCTCATCCAAAGAAACCTGTTGTTTCTCTCTCTCTGCCTCCAGGATTCTTGTTTCTGTATGAGTAAATGAGTAAGTAAAGGATTGGATCAATCACAATTCACTAGACAGTATGTTCACTAGGCTATAGCAGTATAGCTAAAATAGAGTAAACCTGGTAAACCATTAAATCAGTGATAAGTAATGGCATTAGAAAACAGTAACAGCAATGATAATCAATACTGCAATAACTCCTTTGTAAACAATAAGCTATATCCACTTCAGAGTGCACTTTATATGAATGGCAGTGATGAAGTTTGAGACTCCCTAAAGGGGTGCCACTTACTTTTATTTTGAGAAAAGGTTACTAAACACTTACAATAATCCAGTGAATAGTCAGCGGTTAAAATAGTTAAAATAGTTCCCAGGATAAAAACGACTTGTATGCAAGCTCATTTGGCATGGTTAGTTCAGACATAGACTATGTCCTACATGTTTCATCATATGTGACATCATCAAGGACATGGGCGTCGATGATATCGCATATGATGAAACATGTAGGACGTATTCTATGTCTGAACTAACCACACCAATAAAGTTTGTATACAAGTCGTTTTTACCCTGGGGACTACCATTTTAACTGCTGATTATTAGCTGGATTGCTGTAAGTAATTAGTAACCTTTTCTCACAATATTTTTTTTTATGGTTTTACACTATGTGGACCCCTTTTTCTTCCTTTCCGGTCCAACCACTGAGGGATTCACCTTGAGAGCTGGATTATTATTTAAACGCTTGTCTAGATTTCTATAACATGGAGTCTAGAGATCTGGTAAGCTCACATCCTGTTTATTATCACGGTGGAGGTGCACCAGGTGGATATTCATCTAAACAATCACATTTCTTTGGATATTACTTTAATGGACTTTCTTTTCCTTTGTCACTATGCACTTTAATGTTCAAGCACTATATGGACTATTTTTTAATGATTTACTTTGAACTTCATTTATTTAGCGCTGCATTTTTAATTATGTAAAGTTCTTGTAAAGCAGCAATCTGAGTAAGCAGTCGTTAGCCCTAGTCCTACAGCCAGCTAGCATTGGAGCCCAGTCTTTACAGTGGTGCACATGGGTACAGTTCCAGTAAAGTCTGCATGCATTAAATAATGTAGCTAGTTATTAAAAAGCTTGTAGACAAAATGGCCCCTTCCACAAAATCAAGCGCTTATGGTTTTTGGTAAAGCACTAATTATTTAAAATATACAAAAGCATTCTATATCAAAAATATATATAACACACATATAACCTATTTTAGGATTTGAAGCTGCTACCCAATATACCTGTCAGAGGCAGGTGGATACAATTACAAACAGGCAAAATGGATACATTCATCAAGGCAGTACTACTTTAAGTGGAGGGCCACCCTGAAAAAAAAAATCACCAAAAATCCTAAAAAAATAAAAAAAAAACATTTGAAAAAAAAAAAGTAAACTTACCTAAACCCTTGTTGCTAGGCAGTCTTCCTAATCTGCCTCTTCCTTTTCCGCAGCATGTTCTGCTCCTCGGTGAGCGGCCCCGCTGTCTTCTGGGAACTGTGTGTGTTCCCAGAACACCACAGGGCCATTCACAGAGTGCCGCGCCGCTCGTGCGTGCACAGTAGGAAACTGGCAGAGAAGCCGCAAGGCTCCACTGCCTGTTTCCCTTACCTAGGATGGCGGTGCCGGGACCCGAGAGCCGAGGGACGGGTCGGCCTCGGGCGGCCAACATCGTGGGCACCCAGGACAGGTAAGTACTTATTTAAAGTCAGCAGCTACAGTGTTTGTAGCTGTTGACTTTTAATTTTTTTTTTGTTACGGCCGGAATCCCGCTTTAATAAACAAGATTTCGCTGTCATTAGTGTGTTAAAAAACAGTCTATAGAAGAATAGTCCACAAACTGATTATTGTAACTATATAATTATTTCACATTGAAAGGTCTATTATAGTCCAAAGCCAGGGGAGTGTTTGACTGCATCCTCGATGGAACATTTTCACCAGCACCACCACCCGTGTGTAATTGGAGGGTAAAAAATTCCCTATGAATCAGACTCTTATCAGACGCAGCTGGATAATAAGCTCCACACACTAGATCTTATAATCAATTCTGCTGATCCTGTAGACTGTTTTTTAACACACTAATGGCAGAGGAATCTTGTCTGTTAAGTAGCGCTGCCTTGATGAATGTATCCATTTTGTCTGTTTGTGAATGTAGCTAGTTAGATGGCGAGTCCTTATGTGCTCAGTCTCTGCTAGCAGCAACAGGTTAATGGCATCGGTTTTCCCTCACCATTCCCATTAATACAGCAACAGGTGTTTCACTGTTTAGATGTCAGCTCACTTTCGGGTTTTCTGCCTAAGGCAACTAAAATCCCCAGCACATGGCTGCAGGCTTGTGATAGTTGATGTACACATAGCAGTTGAGGTTGATATGCACAAAGGAGCAGCAATGTGCACACCTCTGTCTCCTCGCAGCAAAAAATAAAAAATGGTCCCTCAGTATTCAGCCTGTGAAAAATACAGCTCTCTCTTTCTTTACACATATACCCAGCTGGCACTGAGAATTGTAGCCCAATCGTCTATTAACTGCCATAGTAATGTTTCTTTCCAAAACTTTATCTCCCATGATTAAATGCTGCAAACCATCAAGTCTCTTGAGCTCCTTTTGTTTGTCAGTTCCCCCTGGTGGATGGAGACAAAGTACCATTAACCCATTTAGCTGAAGTCCATTGGGAGCACAGAGAGCACTGCAGCCCAGTGTCCTAAATTTCTCTCTGTCTCTAGCAAAGCACCTGGATATGTTTATAGCAAGAATATAAAAGTAAACCCCATTGCTTCACCATATTGCTTTTCATATCTGTTTGCTTCCCTGCAAAAAGTCATCATATTCTGATTTATGTACTTATGTACAGTACAAAATCAAAAATGTTTAAGGAAAGAAGATGCAGCATTTTCATAATGTTATATGAATGAAGGCATTGCTTTAGATATGCATGTTCCCTGCTGATTCCTGACAGCCAATCATGAGCTATCCTGAGGATCATGCACAACAAAGGTGATAACAAGGACACTTTCTATATTGTAACTCAGTGTACACAGTGTCTTGTGTCTACCGATAGTTTTATCAGAACAAAATAAGAAACAGTGGAACCTTTATAATCCAAATGCAATTTTAAAAGGACTGCTGGAAAAAGGGAAAGGGTAAAATATTGTGTTTACATGTCTGCTTGGTATTATAGAGACCCTATTGCCAGACCATTCGTTTGGACAAAAATATTACCATGAGCTTTATGTGCTTTTAACATATTGCATACATGTTAATTTATTGAAAGAAAGAAAACTGTTCAACTAAGTGTAACGCTTGCCCTGCAGGACCTGCTGGATAGGTCGGCTCCTCTTTTTTTTGCCTCAAACTGTTTAAGAACTTCAGCTCCTCTGACACACCTGGTTGAGTGTACGAAGCATGCAATATCACAGAAAATCACTGAAAGTAATGCCTAGTACCCACTAGTAGTACTATATCAAGAAAAACAGGCACTGAACCAGTTAGTAAAGGCAAACTTAGTATATTATCCCCTCATATGGTTGATGATGAAGTAAGAATAGAAATGGGTTAACAATGGTAATAACAAAACGAAGCATAAAGGGTTATTAGTATTAAGTACTAGGCATAAAATGAAACTTGGAGTCCAGATCACCATAAACAGTAGCAAGGTCACATAGAGTGCAGCATTGAGCAGTGATAAAGCCTGATTTATGTAGAAAGTGAAAATGCTGCACTAAACCCAAAGTGTAAAAAACAAAAGCAGCTGACACACAAACAAACCAATAAGAAATAACAACAAAAAGTGCAGCGCTAAGAATATCTAACATGTGATAATAAACATGTAAATATGAAATGAACACCCTTTCAGATGTAAAAAATTGTGAACATCAAATTATAATTAAATGTCCTATGTGAAATATGGAACAGCAAATAGAAAAAAGTCCATATAGAAAATGTTGAAGAGATATCTCCTCAAGTTGGACGGCAACAGTGAACATCAGAAGACATATGGATATTCAATGAAAATGAGTGGGTACTCTTACCGGATCTGTAGGACGCACATACCCTATAGCAGTGCATCAGAAAGGCATAGGGAGTATCTCCCATGGTATCCAGACCATGCGGTGTCTTGTAGGCCACGAGCCCCGATGGATGATGATAGATACAGGTGGGAGTTGGACGACTGTCCTTCAAATTCCCAGTTTCCAAGGGGGATGATCCGGGGATGATAGTTCAGCATAAAAATGTGGAAAAAGAATAAGGGGAGCTCCACATGGTGTAGGTCAAACAAATGGGATGTATTATAGTAAAACACCATACAGAGATAAAAAGTGATCACATTAAGGTTAAAATGGCAATGTGGGAAGCTGAAAATGCTGGTGCTGGTCCTACGCGTTTTGACTAAACAGTCTTCAACAGGGGCATGAATCAGCCTCCCCACATTGCTCTTACTTATAGACTGTACAAAAAATTGAAATTGAGTGGATCCGCCCCCATCATGGCGGAACTGGAATTAAAACCAAACATATATGGTATAAAAAAGTATAAGAGACATCCCCAATCCTAATGTCCCAGAGTCTAAAGGAATAAAGATTATTGTAGCAGAACTGTCTAAAGCCCAAAAATAAAAGTAAAGTGGGACTATGTACATGAAAGTAATGAGTGGCGATTTGCCTCGTGCAAACGGCTTGCGTTCTAAGCCTTGTTTAAATGAGGAAAGCCAGCAGAACGAGATGACGCGTCATCTCCAATCAGCGGCCAGTAACCTTATCCAGTCCCACACAGGAGGCTTGCATTCCAAGCCTCATGTGCGTAGAGAGGACAGTCCGGCTGGGATGAAACGCCATCTCCGCCTGACATCTGGTAATTGGTCTCTCACTCAGGAACGAGCAACCAGACCCCGCCCACCTGCGTCCCACGCCGACACTGTGAGCACGGTGTGAGACACCAGGCGCATAGTTGGAACCAACTGACAAAATATAATAAAATGTACTGGGCATAACAGAAGCATTAGTGCACTTAACAACATTTTTGGTAAACCAGCATGCTGATTAAGTGCAGGAAGATGAACTAAAGGTGTGATAAAGATGCAGTAAAGGTGCAGTGTAGATGTTTCAGTCTCCCTGCAGCAAAGGTACAGATGCAATCTCTTCAGTCTGTGCTGCACTGCCTGAGGAGTCTCTGCTGGCCTGGCCTCTCAGCAGTCTGGTCGGTATGCAGCATATGCTCTCTTGTCGGTTCCCTCTTCGTAAAGAGAGAAAGCCTAGCCGAGTATCCTCAGAAAAGCAGCTTCCCTGCTCCTTCTTGCCCCAGTGTATCCTGGGAATTACAGTGCAAAGGGTCCATAAACTCCACACTATGGTTTACTTCCTGGACTTCAAATCCCATGATCCTCAGTTTTCTTTTCTGGCTATAATAGTTCTCCCTCTGCTGATTGGTGGGGACAGTGCAACACAACATTCAGCATAACAGCAGAAAGTGAAAAAACTGATTGTAAAGAAGTTTTCTTTATTTTACTCATACGAAGAGACAAGTTACAACAAAGGAACAGATATTTGCCTACTGGTTCTCACCGCTAAAACCCATGCAATAGGGCTGCATGTTCCCTTCCCGCCGACCGTACGCAGATATGCATACTCGGCTTTCCGGGGTTATACCGGGATGATGCCCGCAGCTGCAGGCATCATCCCGGTACCGTTGTTTACAGCGGGCGATCGGCTACCCGTGTATAACAACCGATGTGGCTAAAAGCCGCTCGGTTGTTATACCGGAGGAGCGGGAGGGGACATCCCCCCTCCCGCCGCCTCCCGCCACTGTTACCGGGCCTCCCGTGCGATCGGGAGGCCCGGTGTCCAATCGGGTACCTTCGGCAGCTGGGGTCGGGCTGGAATGAAGCTGTGAGCGGCTTCGTTCCAGCCTTCTTGTTGTAAACGCGGAAGCGACGTCATGACGTCACTTCCCGTTTACTCGGCTGCCAGTGGCACCGAATTTAAAAAAAGGAAACACTGTATTCAGAATCGCCGTTTTCAGCGATCTGAATACTTTGAAGTGTAAAGGAGGGATGGGGGGTCTTTTAGACCCCCCATCCCTCCATAAAGAGTACCTGTCACCACCTATTACTGTCACAAGGGATGTTTACATTCCTTGTGATAGCAATAAAAGTAAAAAAAAAAAAAAAATTTTAAACACAATTTATAAAGTAAAAAAATAAATAAAAAAAAAAAAATTTTTTAAAGTGCCCCTGTCCCCGCGAGCTGGCGCAGCGAAGAAAACGCATACGGAAGTCGCGCCCGCATATGTAAACGGTGTTCAAACCACACATGTGAGGTATCGCCACGATCGTCAGAGCGAGAGCAATAATTCTAGCCCTAGACCTCCTCTGTAGCTCAAACCTGGTAACCGTAAAAAATGTTTAAAGCGTCGCCTATGGAAATTCATAGGTACCGTAGTTTGTCGCCATTCCACGAGTGCGTGCAATTATAAAGGGTGACATGTTTGGTATCTATTTACTCGGCGTAACATCATCTTTCACATTATACAAAAAAATTGGGGTAACTTTACTGTTTGGATTTTTTAAAATTCATGAAAGTGTCCCTTTTCCAAAAATTTGCGTTTAAAACACCGCTGCACAAATACCGTGTGATAAAAAATATTGCAACAATCGCCATTTTATTCTCTAGATTCTCTGCTAAAAAATATATATATAATGTTTGGGAACTCTAAGTAATTTTCTAGCAAAAAATACGGATTTTAACTTGTAAACACCAAATTTCAAAAATAGGCTTAGTCATGAAAGGGATATATAGTAGTGAGCCTGATAGATGCCTATCTGGACTTGTCTGTCTAACAGTTGTAAAACTTGCATTTATATACCTTTTACAAGCCTTTATCTTAGCCATCTCTCCTAGATATGATTGGTTGCTAAGATCTACATCAATGTAACTAACCATAAATCTGACACCTGTTCTACAACCAGACAAACTTATTTATTCCCAGAATTCCTATATGTTCATTAAAGTGATTTATAACTGATTTTGTCCAATTAAAAACACCTGTGTAGAGACAGTATGGCACCCAGCTGTGTTAAATCAAACCCTCCCCGTCCTGATAAGACTTCACAAACTTCAAGGATAACAGATTTACAACTTTGGGAGAATAACCTTTCAATAACCCCACCTTATGTGTTATATGTCTCACTATATAATCCTATATGTGTGTATTTTAACAGTTTTAATGAGGGCACAAGCAGACCTTTGATTGAAACCTGAGAAATAATTCTGTATTCAACCCTTACATAGCCAATAACAAATACGTGGATTTGTTTAAGAAGTTAGTCACTACAGAATTGGAACAATTACCAGTTAAGAAGTTTTATGAGCACAAGGATCTCAAGAGAGGAATGATTTCATTGGAAAAAAGAGCAGATATAGTGGTAAGACCAGCAGATAAAGGGGGGATTGTCATTCTCTCTTTACAACAATATAAAGACGAGATGAAAAGAATATTGAATGACACTGACACATACCGGTTGTTGGATGACAACCCCTCCAAACCCTTTAAAAATGAATTAGAGTTGATCATTAAAGATGTCACAGATAAGAGATATCTTAATAAACAAGAAGCAAAATATTTAATTCCCACGGTTAGTAAAATACCCGTGATATACTACTTACCTAAGATCCACAAGAATAGTAAAAAAGCCCCAGGTAGACCGATAGTGAGCGGTATTGAATCTTTGACATCCAGATTGGGGGAATATATAGACATCCATTTACAGCCCTTAGTTGGTAAGACTAAAGCCTTCCTTAAGGACACTAAGCACACTTTACAGCTGCTTAATGAGTGCACTACATATGAAGTTGTTATTATGGCCACAGGTGATGTGGCCTCATTGTACACTAATATTGAACATAGAGGAGCCTTAGATGCGGTGGAATGGGCCTTAAAGAAAGAAAACTCAGTAGATGAAGGTTTTATTACTTTTATTCTGAAATGTTTAGATTTCTGTTTACGGCATAATTTCTTTTGGTATGGAAATAGGTTTTACCTGCAGACAAAAGGCGTCGCTATGGGCGCTAAGTTCGCCCCGAGTGTGGCGAACCTCTATATGGCTAAATGGGAAGAGGAGGGTATTTTAAGTGAGGATTGTGGTAATATTTTATTATATAAGAGGTTCATTGATGACCTTTTAGTCATCTGGAATGGAGATATGGAAATGCTAAAGGAGGTGTTGGACTCCATGGGCATTAATGACCGTAATATATCCTTAACTTAGGAGATTAGTAAAGAATGCATACATTTTTTAGATTTGGAAATTTTTAATACCAGCGAAGGTTTTATCACCAAATCCTTTTTTAAGGGAACAGACCGCAATTCTTATATAACGACTACCAGTTGCCATTATAAACCCTGGCTGGACAATATACCCAGAGGCCAATTTACAAGGATGCGGAGGAACTGCACCAGGACTGAAGATTATGAGCTTCAATCCGAAATGCTAAGTGGCATGTTTTTGGATAAAGGGTACCACAAGGAATTTTTGGAGAAAGAAAAGGCTAAAGTTGGATGTCTAAACAGAGATGACCTGTTAAAAGAAAGGGTTAGGACCGTGGAAAATGATGGAAATGATGGCACTAGCATCATCTTGAATTATTCTTTACAAAGCAATGAAGTAAAAAGAATTATACAGAAATATTGGAGTGTATTGATGCAGGATGTTCACCTCAAAGAGATTCTTCCGGAAAGACCGCAAATTATTTTTAAAAAAGCATCGAGTTTACGGGACAAATTAGTACACAATGTAGTGGAACCACCCCCTCCAAAACCAAAAATGTTTTGGAACTCAAAGGTTTCTATGGTTGTGGTAGGTGCTACAGTTGTGTCAGAGTTCCTGGTAACAACAAAAGAGTGAAAGAATTCTCTAACCCAAGAACCAATCAATCTTATACCATCAAGGATTTTATATCCTGCAATACTATTGGGGTTATCTATGCATTAAAATGTCCATGCAATTTCATTTATATTGGTCGGACCACTAGGGCCTTAAAAGATCGCTTGGAGGAACACGTTAGAAACATATGAAAAGGGTCAGATAAACATCATCTTTCTATACATAAAAAAATGCATAATCAGAGTACCGTTGGAATGGAGTTTTGTGGAATAGAAGCACCCAAACGCCACTGGAGAGGATCTAACTTCGTTAGGGAAATCAGTAAACGAGAATCCTGGTGGATACACCAGCTTGGCTCTTTATCACCTGGTGGGTTGAATAAGGAATTCGATTTGAAATGTTTTCTCAGTAATTTTTAATCTGTATCTCCACATAGTGATCATTCCAAATAGTTTTATTTATTGGATTGGATTCTAGGTACCGTATATACTCAAGTATAATGCCCCGTACACACGGTCGGATTTTCCGATGGAAAATGTCCGATTGGAGCGTGTTGTCGGAAATTCCGACCGTGTGTGGGCTCCATCGGACATTTTCCATCGGATTTTCCGACACACAAAGTTGGAGAGCAGGAGATAAAATTTTCCGACAACAAAATCCGATCGCATCAATTCCGACCGTGTGTGGCCTGTTCCGATGCACAAAGTGCCACGCATGCTCAGAAGAAATTCCAAGACGGAACAGCTCGGTCTGGTAAACTTAGCGTTCGCAATGGATACAGCACTTTCGTCACGCTGCAATGTTAAAAATGGTTTAATACAGCGCACTCTCTTCTTCTTATAATGTGACAAGAATTAAGTAGTTTTGCTGCTCATATTCACACACACTTCTCACAAAGTTTTATTTTACTTTATTGTTATTAGTTGTCACATCTGACAGTATATTTTTTTTATTTAATTTTTTGGGGGATTTTAAGCCTTTTTTTTTTATTTAATGTTTGTATTTTTTCAAAGGCTGATCTTTGTTCAATGTTATTTTTATTTTTACTGCAGAATATTTTTGTGTGTGTTTTGTGTGTCAAGTTACCCCAACACCATTGATATATTTTATTATTTAATCTCCAGGAGATTGTTTGTTGTTGGTGTCCCTTGTTCATTTCACATTGTATATTTGAAATGTACCTGAATCCTCACAAACCAACTGTCCTTTTTGAAGTAAAACACATAGGAGAGTATAATTCAAAACAAAAATCCTTTATTAAGGGCTCAGAACCAAACAAAGAGGAAGGCAACACTGGATCAACAAGAGAAATAAGCGAATCCTGGGACCCCCACGGCAGACATCAATTCTTGAACATCAAAATTGGTGGCCTGAGGAGTCCATATGTAAGGGAGGGCAGTCTGGTCCAGAATTCGCAGAGATCCGGATAGCAGCAGATGACATCTGTGTCCCCAGGCTGTGGTACCACAAGAGGCTGCATTTTTTGGCCGACCAGACTGGATCCAGGGTTCTCACTTTCTGGTCTTCCTTTCACGCTTCATTCCCGGCTGTGGCTGTGCAGTTGGAGATGTGGCAGGAGGAGGAGTAGGACCTGGAGGAGGACTGGGAGGACCTGGAGGAGAGGGAGGAGGAGGACCTGCAGGAGGAGGAGGAGGACCATCACAAAGGTGTGTCTGAGCTGTCATTTGGCACCTCATACCTTTGTTAAGAGCCTCCAATATGAGCGCCTCACACAAGACTTGTTGGCCCTCCTCCATCCTCTGCATTTTATAGGCAATGGTGGCACCAATGTCCTCCTCCATGGTGTGTGGTGCTCCAAGGACCTCTGTAGCCCTCCAAAAGAGTCCTCCGGTAGCCTCCTCTAGGGCACTCCTCCTCCTGCCACTTTCTCTTTCCAGGGGGAGTGGAGGGACCTGCAGATCAGCCAACCGGCTCGGCCCGGCCACCTCCTGGCTGAGACTTCCCTGTGTATGAAAAAGGGACATGGTTGTAATGTTTTGCTTCATCAATCACAATCCTAAATTAGTACTCCAAACTAACATCTAGTTAACATCATTGATTGGACAAGCAGAAATATTTAGAGGAATGCTATACCTGGCTCAATCTGGGCTCCTCCACATGTGGCCTGGAAGGCCCAGGTTGGGCGTCCGAAGCCTCAGCCGGGGGGGAAGGAAGCGTGGAAGGAAGACTGGAGAGGGATGGCCTGGG
Source organism: Aquarana catesbeiana (assembly GCF_042186555.1). Taxonomy (NCBI): domain Eukaryota; kingdom Metazoa; phylum Chordata; class Amphibia; order Anura; family Ranidae; genus Aquarana; species Aquarana catesbeiana. The sequence goes on from NC_133325.1 coordinate 375,684,468, forward strand.
TTCAGTCTGGCCTGCCAGAAAATGCAGCCTGTCGTAGTACATCATCCTGGGGACATAGATGTCATCTGCTGCTCCGGATCTCTGTGAATCCAGGACTTTCTTGCGCTCCCTCAGATATGTGCTCCTCAGGCCACCAATTAATATCTTTAAATAGGTGATGTCTGCCGTGGGGATCACCTGCTTCACAATTTTACACAATTGCACCAGTGTTGCCTTCCTCTTTGTTTGGTTCTTGTAATGGGGGTGTTTAATCTCCCACAGACAGGGCAGCTCCCTTAAGATATCTATGAATACTGACATGAAGTCATTATCTTTCAGTAAGATATCCATGTTCACTGCAAGACACAACACAAGACAAAGCCTAATGTCAGACAAAACTCTCCTAATCTTGTTACAATATAGGCTTCAATGTAGAAGCAGTATAGGCACAAGTTTGTCTCTTACCTTTGTTCTTACGATCGGCGCGTCCAATGCTCCTTCCTCCGCTCACAGATCATACGTAATACGCACGCGTGTTACGCGTTATACACACTGCGCATGCATGTAACTCCGCCCGCCCCTGACGTTCTTTCTAGTCTATTCCCCGCCCCTTTTCGTTTGGCGCAGTGGGTGAAGAGCACATGGCGGAGTTAGAGCAGGTGTGTGCTAATTATAGCAACGAGGAGGAGGAGGAGGAAAGCCCGGATCCGGACACGTCCCGATCCAGAAGGAGACGTTCTAAGGTCACAAATATGTCCTTTGGGGAGATGTTGGAGATGGTTGACATCATGAAGAAGTCCGACTATGACGGAAAGTATGGGCCTTACCCCAACCCCAACATCAGAAAGGCAAAGATCATGGCGAAAGTGGTCAAAAGCCTTCACAAGAATTTCGGGGTACGAAGATTGAAAGATCAGCTCAGGAAGCGGTGGTCGGACCTGAAGTTAGGAGAGGCAGAGCAGTACCGAAAGATCCGGAGAGTGCTGCAAAAAAGTAAGTAGTTGTGCTGTGTTCCTATTTTTTCTGTCTTTATTCCGTTCGTGCTGCTCCATATGCTTTTCTTAATTGTAACGTTTAAAAGGGCAACTTTAATGTTCATGGGCCCATTATTTGTTCCTATCAAACATTTTTCTTTCAGCCTCTAAAACACCATTGTTTAGGCCATATGCATTTTCCCACATTTTTTTGGGGCCTACTTGGATGCCAAATATTTGTTTGTGTAGATGGGTTTGTTACTAGAATGAAATGCCAACTAGATTGTGTGTAAGGAAAGGACACTGAGCAGCTGTTTTCACATCTGGACACTGGAGCACTAGTGTGGGACACCAGAACACCATTTTTATTAGGGGGCCACACAGGTGCTCCAGTGTATACAATAGGGGGGCTACATCTGTGAAGCTTGTACTAAACAGGTAAAGTATTGCAGCTTGACAAAGGCCAATAAAAAAAATACATCTTGGAACTCGGCTAAAATAGACAATTGTACCCCACTTCCAAGCAATGTTTCCTATTTCTAGTTCTGCCATCAAATATCTGTGTGCTAATTATACCATTTTTGTTTTACATAGGGGAGAAAAGACTTGGAGGACACCCCTCATCCGAGGAGACCAGAGACCCCCCACCTCTGGAAGAAGGTGAAATACCAACAACCCAAGCTGAGCAGGAGGAAGAAGAAGATGTGGTGGAGATTGGCACCACAACAGGTGAGTGTCTGCGACCACAGGCTCAGGTAAACGAGATGGATGGTGGCAGATTTTTGAGACCTGTTTTTGTTTTGTTTCTCTCTTTTTAGGTGATCGTGATGTTGTGGATCCAGAACGTTTCACATCAGAAAGTGCCCAGATCCTGATCGGGGAGATCATGGGGTGTAATGTCAAACTGCAAAACATACAGCAAAAAATCTATGATGTTATTAAAAAAAATAATAACATCATTGATGTTTTGGGGCGAATTTAAAACCCCACAAAATCACCTTTTTGGATTGTGGTCCAATCTTTTAACTTTTTTTGCAATGTTTAGAAAAGCAAAATTTGGAGGATGCACACAGTGTGTCAACATGTGCTATCTGAGATCAATGGACGCGTTTTGGGGGTGCAACCCCTTCCTCAATTATAAAGTAGCGTTGAGGAAGGGCTTGCTCCCCCAAAACACGTCCCTTGATCCCCCCTGATGGCAGCTAGCACATGTTGACATTCGTAAATTGGTGTGCATCTTCCAAATTTGGCTTTTCCAGGGGTGATTTGCCCCCATCTGAACGCTATATCAAACCCAGTTCCTAAATACTGATGTCTGATATAGCCTTCAGGTTTTACCTAATGTGAACTTTGTAAGTTCAAGTTTTTTGGCTTTCTTGTTGGTTTTACACAGGCCTGTTTTATCTGAAATGGACATTTCAATTTTTGATAATGCTACTGCAAAAATTGTTATACAACAAACATGTTGGTTTGTTTTAAAAACCTTTGGTAAATGCACATGTGATTGTGCAGGTATAAAAAAGTTGCTTACTCAAGAATGTGTGGATTATTGTCTCAACACTACAATACAACACTTTTGGGGTGATGTAATTGCTGTTTTCTGCAAAAATGGGTGTTATTTCCTAAGGACAAATCCTCTTGGCACTACAAGTGCAGTTTCAGTGCAGTTGCAAGTGCACTTGTAGTGAAATGTGTTTTTGCATTTAAGAAATAACAGCCAACAGTGCTTTGTATAAGGTTACACAATCACAAAATTTTCTGGACTCAACACATTTCTGTCAGGGTCAGCTAAAACAAACACAAGCAGTAAATGTCCACCAAGAATTTCTTTTTTTTTTATTATAAAAAAAAAGGCTTCACAGATTTGCTGGCATATTGATAGCCCCCCTACCCGCAAAGAACTCCAGGTAGTGTAACTGGACATCACGGGCACTCAGGGAGGGCAAGCCAGGACGGCCACTTTCAATCGCCGTCAGTGTGGTTTGATGTAGGATTCCGGCCTCAGGCCCAACTGAGCCAGCATAGTTGGCTGAATGTTTCCTTAAAAAGTTATGGAGAACACAGCACGCCAGTATAATATGGTTCAGTTTATACTCCGCCATATGGATGGGTGTCAGAAATAGTCGGAACCGGCTGGCCAGGATTCCAAATGTGTTCTCCACCACTCTTCGGGCTCTGGCCAACCAGTAATTAAAAACCCTCTGTTCCGGGGTGAGGGTCCTCATTGGGAATGGCCGCATCAGGTGGTCCCCCAGCGCAAACGCTTCATCAGCAACAAACACAAATGGGAGTCCTTCCACATTGTCCTCTGGAGCTGGCAAGTCCAAGCTGCCATTCTGGAGATGCCTGTAGAACTCCTTCTGGCCGATGACTCCACCATCGGACATCCGGCCATTCTTCCCCACGTCCACATACAAGAAGTCGTAATTAGCCGACACCACCGCCAACATCACTATACTATTAAACCCCTTGTAATTATAATAGTACGACCCCGAGTTGGGTGGTGGGATGATGTGGATGTGTTTCCCATCAATTGCCCCTCCGCAGTTAGGAAAGTCCCACCGCTCGGCAAAGTGGGAGGCCACAGTCTGCCATTCCTGTGGCGTGGAAGGAAACTGTTGATGAAAAAACAATAAACATTACTATTTTTTACTCTGAAACATGGCAAGCAGATTATACACATACATTATGGGGCAACCTCCAGATAGCATTTACTAAGGGGAATTTAACAACGCCAAAGTATAAGGTACACCTATCATATTCCCCCTCCCCCCCTCTCATGGGCCATTTCTAACATTATAGGGGGTGTGTGTAAATCTTGGACAGGTAACCCTCTTCACTTCATTGAGAGCTGAATGCCTAAATAATGGGTATTACTTTGAACAGCCCCTCCTTAGTTACACTATTGGCAGACCACTGGACAGGTAAGAAGTGTCTGAATACAAAGATATAAATACACACTGTACACATTTGAGGACATTTGGACATTCTGCTATTACCTATCAAGATAATAATAGGATACAAAAACTTTAAACAGTACCATTGGAAAGTATACAGGCAGGCCCTTGCACTACATGCTTTGGGGAATTCATCCATACATCTGAGCACTAAAGAGATGGGTATAGTGTGTATGGGTTTGGCAAAGTCAGCAGATAGATGATTGAGGATAGATAGAGAATTGGGATCAGCTGACTTAGCAGTTGGAGGAGGGAGGGTTACTAAAAATTATTTGGGGACACCACAAAAAAAAGCCTCTGCCACTCTGCCTGAATTTAAATCAAAAATAACATTTCCAAACATTTTAGGGGGTGTTTGGGGTAAAGCACTACTATAGAGCTGATAAAATACATTGTTAAGTGACTACATGAGGTCAATATAGGGCAGGAGACACAATGCTGGGGAGGTTAGTGAAGGACAAATATGTATGAAGGACCTAAAATAATAATTACATAAAAATCCAGCATGCATGAGGACAAAGGGGACATTCACAGCATATTACAATCATGGTAATTAGGGAATGAGGAAAGAAATACAAGATATTAGCAAACATTCAATACAATAAAATGTGATATAAAAGGATAAAAATCTTACCTTCATATACTCCTTCTGCAGGACCTGTATGATGGCAGAACAGGTCTCTGGGATTATGATCCCCAGAGCCTGGGGGGAGATGCCTGTCGAGAACTTCAAGTCCTGCAGACTTCTCCCTGTGGCCAAATACCGCAGGGTAGCGACCAACCTCTGCTCCAGAGTGATGGCTTGCCTCATGCAGGTATCCTGCCTGCTAATATAAGGGGTCAGCGAAGCCAACAGACGGTGAAACACGGGGTCCGTCATCCTGAGAAAGTTCCTGAAATCATCAGGATTATTCTCACGGATCTCACGGAGCAAAGGCATATGAGAGAACTGGTCACGCTGAAGCAACCAATTCTTGGCCCATGAACTCCTCCCCACCCTGTTCATGGACTGGACTTGTGTCAAGGTCAGGACCCCAACACCAAGCCCCTGCACAGCACGAACTCTACGAGGAGTACGCATACGAAACCCGGCTAGAAAACGGTCGGCTGCTCAGAACGAAGTAACAGAAAGCACTGAAGAACAGCAAGGACTGTGAAGAGCGACCTGAAAAACAGTAACGAACGAACAAGAATACAATGACTACCTAAAGTCACGCGGAACTTGCTGCACACACTAAAGAGCAGATACAAACCCACAAGCACAAACTGAACAGCAGAAAACGATCTGAAAGCCACGAGTTTGAAAAAGCGCGAATCGTCTCTCACCAAACTTTTACTAACACGAGATTAGCAAAAGGAGCCCAAAGGGTGCCGCGCTTGGTTCTGAACCGGCCTTTTCTAATCTCGTCGTACGTGGTGTACGTGACCGCGTGGTTGGCGATCGGAAATTCCGACAACTTTGTGCGACCGTGTGTAGACAAAAAAAGTTTGAGCAAACATCCGTCGGAACAAATCCTAGGATTTTGTTGTCGGAATGTCCGAACAAAGTCCGACCGTGTGTACGCCCTATAAGTCGAGTTTTTCAGCACATTTTTTTGTGCTGAAAGTGCCCCCCTCGACTTATACTCGAGTCAAGCACTTTTCTGCAGCAAAAAATTTCATTTTCCGAACCGACTTTGGGGCCCTGTATCTCAGGGCCACTTGGTGCTAGGAACCCCAAATTTGGTATGCAAACCCAGTGGAACTGGTACCACAACATATCACATGGAGTTCCTAGCACTAAGTGGCCCCAAAATCGGTTCGGAAAATGTCATTCTCTGCTGCAGAAAAGTGCTTGACATTTTCTGAACCGACGTTGGGGCCCTGTATCTCAGGGCCACTCATTGCTAGAAACCTCAGCTTTGGATATTTTATGGTGCTAGTTCCACTGGGTTTGCACACCAAATTTGGAGTTCTTAGCACTAAGTGGCTCCAAGATACGGGGGCCCCAAATTCGGTCAACTGTGTCCATCTGCAGCAATGTCATTTTCGGACCCTTTGTGTTCAGAGACCCCAAATATTGGCTGCAGCTAGGGGGCATCTAGGAACCCTTAACTACCGAGTTTGAAGTTCGGGGGACCTATGGCTGCAAATGGGCACAGTGAGGCATGCAAATGGGCACAGTGAGGCTGCAAATGGGCATTGTTGACCCTCTTTTCCACTTACAGTAGCTGTGCATTTCTCACCCTCGTCTTATACTCGGGTCAATAAGTTTTTCCCATTTTTTTGTGGTAAATTAGGGCCTCGACTTATACTCGGAACGACTTATACTCGAGTATATACGGTAGTTGGTACGAATATGATAAGTACATGAAGTAATTTTCAGATGCTGTTATTCACTCTTCCTTATATATTCGTTTATACAACTAGTAGGAGGAAGAGATGCAGCATAGTAGGGTCTTTAAATGCGATTAACTAGAAGATCTCACTTCCCCTTCTATCCTCTTTTCTCCCATATGCATTATAAAATAATTAAAAAAAAAAATCTGCTAATACTCCCCTGTAGATAATCATTTACTGTAAGATTCCAGTTTTATATTTATATTAGAATAATATTTTTTATATATATTTTTTTGCGTTATGCATTTTTATTTTATTATTTAATAATTTTTAATTTTTATGTAAATTATTTATCCATATTCTATATGGATTATATCGGATAGGATCTAGATCACATAACGGGGACCGATTAATAATAATAAAGTTTTATATTGTATTTTGTACACCAATGAGATGTTATTTATGAATTAAACTATTAAATTAGGAACTTTACATGATGTTTATGAGATATTCTTATATATACTGTATATATATATATATATATATATATATATATATATATATATATATATATATATATATATCCTTTGGGGTTTATTAATAATTTTAATTTTATCTCATATTTCATGTATAGATTCGTTTTTCATAGAATATATGTGGTTTTACCCTTTCAGATGCAGTTAATACAATTATGCCTGATTTAATTATTTATACATGCAAAGTGGAATGACATTATATGAGGTGCGGTTTGGTATCCCACATCATACAGCTCCGTCCTGGGTTAGAATGTGTATAAGGACATTTCAATGTGGATATATTATACACTCCACATCTAGCTATAGGTAGCTGGGTACTTCGATCCCAGCTATGTTCACCAGGCGATCGGAGCAGTTTATATAGTTATAATGGGAGAATACAGCTGGAGCCTAACACTAGGTTGTCTGCGGACTAAGGAAAAATGGCCACCGCTAGTATAATTAGACCAAGAGCGCCCGTCCAATCATATCCCCCTGATGAAGGCACGTGATCCCTGTGCCGAACACGCGTAGGGGAGGGGCCAGGACGGAGCTGTCAGCACAGAGGAACAGACTGGAGGAGCATACCACACCGTACGCCAGACCAGTGCTTTGTTTTCTTATCAGGGAAGCCGTGATTAGATTGGTGCACTCATGCACCCATACAATGTGAGTACCCCTATAAGGGGAGTGTTTTAATCTGGCATAAACACGTTTACTTTGCAATATTACACTATGGGGTTTCCCTTTTTTTCCATTTATGAAACGGAATGCTACTAACTGAGCTAATTGGAGGATAACATCATCATATCTATTAGAGCCCAGGAGTGGCTCCCATGCGTGATTTGACATAGTTTAGGTACTGTGTCACACGCTCTGAGGTGAGCGCATATGCTTTTGGGGCCACTGGAGAGCACAGGAGCATGTTTTAATTTACACTTTCTGGATAAGCATGATGGATATCACTGGAGATGGACACTAGATTTGTGCACCTTGGAGTTTTTTACTTATGGACTTTTTTATTTATGAACTATACTAATCTCCATATTGAAAGAGTGAGCACTCTGTTTAAACCTAGAGTTTACACTTGGTTTTTTGACATTTTATGCATGTTGCACTTTGTTGATTATATCACGAAATATTTGGTCACAGATTATAATTCAATATTTTAGATATATTGGTGCAATAATTTAAAATATTTTTATGTTTTTTCACTTAATATTCAATAATGCATTTTTCCTTTTTATATTGATTGTCACTTTTATTATAGTTATTTTAGCGCAGACACATTTATTTGATTATATTACTTTGATTGACCCTGTCAAACTTAATTAATGTACTGTACATAAATTTCCCATATTTCACATAATTATTTCTAAACCATCTGTATAAGATGTTCTTATCTTATCAGGCTGTAATTCAACTGCTGTCAAAGTCTCTTCTTCTAATTAGTGAATTTAAAAATGAACTATCTTATCTCTGTGATTTATATGCATTTCAAGGACTCAAAACAATTCTGTGTTACTTGAAATTATTCTACTTCTAAGCAATCTCATGCATAAATTATTATAAAATAAGCATCTAATTTCTCTAACAGGTAGTTATCATGTTTTGTGCACCAAAGTGCAGACTTACTCCTTCAGAACTTTATTACCTGTTGCCAATTGAGGTTGCGATCCTCTAATCTCCACCTATATAGTTCATCACCCTTAAAGAGTGACGGCGATTTGCTCGGTGCTGTCAATACCGGCCGGTACCTCCCTTTGCCCCACAAAGTGTCTCTTGCTGTGACATCTGATCACATCAGAGTACACTGCTTACAACCCTGTTGATAGTGTATCTATCTAAAAGGTGTTAGATCTATATGCTTTTTTCACCTATTAGTAGTGGTTGTTTCTACTTTTAATAAGTGTCTGACAATGTCATATCTACTCAGTCTCATGGTCTCTCTTGCAAGTGTTGTTTACAGGTCAAGGCTCCCTGAATCTCTCTGCTTCTGTTCCATGGCGTACTCCTCTTTGGGACGCAGTCCCACAGTGATTTCCCACAATGTAAAGGGACTGAATATCCCTAAGAAAGGGTCGGCCCTTCTACGGGAACTAAAGAAAGGTAGGTCACACTTTGCCTTTTTACAGGAAATGCACTTCAAGACCCATAAGGTACCCAGGCTCACTGATTCCTATTTTACTGAAGCTTATCATGCTACTAATGACCTAGGCAAATCAAAGGGGGTTTCAATCCTGATTAGCAGGGAAGCCTCCTTTGAACTGACTGACAAACTAACAGACCCGGAAGGGAGATATTTCTTCCTTAAAGTGGTTGTAAACCCATGAACAAAACAAACAAGAAAAAACCTGCAAGACAAAGGCATAATGAGCTAGTATGTATAGCATACTAGCTCATTATGTATTACTTACCTTAGATCGAATCGCCCGCAGCTGACCTCATTCACTGCTCAGGCTGGCGACATCGCTCCCAGAGTTACTTCCAGGTATTGCGGGCTCCGGCGCTGTGATTGGCCAGAGCCGCAATGATGTCACTCCCATGCATTTGCATGGGAGCCGACGGTAATGGCACAGTCTAACTGAAGCAACGGCACGTATGTGCCGTTGCTTCAGTGAACATGTGCCGATGACGTCGGCACATGCAGATACAGGGGATATCTCCTAAACAGTACAGGCTTACCTGTTGCAAAAAGTGGTTGTAAAGGTTTTACAACCACTTTAAGGGGAAATATAATGGTATCCCAATCACACTAGCTAATGTGCATTTCCCCAACACTTCTCATTTAACCTGTTGTCAACGTCTAGTGAAGGAACTCGAAAGTTTCAGCTCGAGATGCCTAATCTTGGGAGGGGATTTCAATCTTCCCTTAAACCCCTTGACAGACATTTCATCAGGTAAAACATACATAACATACAAGATTCTGATCACTGTTGAGTTCCCTACATCTAATAGACTCATGGCGTTATCTCCACCCAGAGGGCAAAGACTTTACTCTGTCCCACACGCCCGATATTCCAGGATTGACTACTTATTCATATCTCGCAGAAACTTACGTGTAGTCTCTGAAGCAAATTTGGAATCCAATCCATATCTGATCACGCCCCTATCTCACTTACATTGAACCTCGCAGCTCCCACCCTTAAATTCCCCACTTGGCGACTAAATTCCTCATTATTAACTGACCCTGTGCTACTTCCAAACATCCCTTTTAAATTAGTTTTTTGAGCACGATATATTCCCTGAGATTGACCCTCTAATGGTCTGGGAGGCTCATAAGTGCTCCATTAGAGGGGAGCTGATCAAGATGGGAGCCCAATGTAAGAAGGAGAGGGAAAAAGATATCAGCAAATTGATTGATAAAAACTAGAAGCCCAACACAAACAATCTTTGACAGCACAAACCACAACTGAATTGCTGGAAACTAGGAAAACAGTGCAGTAGACACTAGACACCACCACTAAACGCTTCCAATTTTATAGGAAGAAAATTTACTATGAATATGGGCACAAGACAGGCAAATTTCTGGCTAGGGCCCAAGAACGACATTCTAGGTATAAAGAAATAGGAGGGGGCATTAGATATAACCGATGAATTAATTGCCTAACACTTTCATGAGTATTATACCAACCTCTACAACCTCCCGAAACAACACAAACCGGATGACGTTCAGGGCAATAGAACACAAATCATACAAGATCACTTGAACTCCTCCAAACTTCCTAAAATAATAGACCCAGATATTCAACTCCTAGAACAACCTATTGAAATTTCCGATATCCGACTAGCAAGCAAAGACCTAAAGACAGGGAAAAGCCCTGGCCCAGATGGCTTCTCATCCTTTTACTATAAAACATTGATAGACGCCCTAACAAATCCCCTCACAAAGGCACTGAATTCCTTCTCAACACCCAGGGAAGTCCCCTTGACCTTTATGATGGCACATATAACGATCATACCCAAGCCGAATAAAGATCCAGCACATTGTACCAGCTATAGACCAATTTTCATGCTAAATTTGGATGTCAAACTATTAGCAAAAATCATAGCCAACAGATTATGGCCTCTACCGCATGGATTGATTGGGCCTGAACAAGCAGGATTTATGCCAGGTAGAGAGGCAAAGGACAATGTAATAAAATCACTCAATCTGATCCATGCTGCCCAGATGCGAAAAAGCGAAGGCTTTCTCCTGTCTATGGATGCCGAGATGGCGTTTGATCAAGTAGCATGGGACTTTATGCTGGATACGCGCAGATTTATTGGCTTGGGCACCCACATGATGGCATGGGTCTCTGCGCTCTACAAGAACTCATCAGCCAAGTTAAGGATCAACGGATCTTTATCAGACACTGTACACCTTACTAATGGTACAAGGCAGGGATGCCCCCTTTCACCACTCCTTTTTATCCTCTCGCTTGAACCATTCATCAGAAGGGTGATAGTTGAACAAGCTATCCAGGGATTTCAAGTAACAAATACAGAGTTTAAGGTAGCAGCCTACGCTTATGACTACTGTTCTTCCTGACAAAACCACTCACCTCAATTCCAAATCTGATGAAGGAATTCTCCGTCTATGGATATATATCCAACTTAAAAAAGATCTACATTAAATCCGAAGCGATGAATATCACTGTCCCGGAAGAGACCCTTAAAAACACGCAAAACAATTGCCCCTTTAAATGGGAAGCCTCGGCTCTCATATATCTTGGGATTTGGCTGACCCCACAACTCCCCCAGGTTTTTGAACAGAACTCTTCTTAAATCCATAGGGAAGGATTTGCTATCATCGTACCCAAAAAATGTCTCCTGGTTTGGTAGAGTGGCCATTTGTAAAATGTCCATTCTACCCAGAATTCTATACTTGTTCAGAACCCTACCCATAAAGATACCCCAAAGTTTTTTTTAAACCTTACAATCAATCCAGCTTAAGTTCATTTGGACACACAAACGACCCCAAATCAAATTTAACCTCCTGACCAGACCCAGAGAAAAGGGTGGTATGGGCTTACCACACTACAGGAAATACTATTATGTCTTACACGTCACAGAAATTATCGACTGGCACTGCCATCGTGACCTTAAAGACTGGGTATCTTTAGAAAATGAAAAGGAAAAACCTGCGCTAGTCCAGTAACACAAACAGGCGTGGACCAGGCTCCCCAAAAAAGCTGAAATTAATGTGAAAAAACACAAAAACATAAATAAGAAAAAATCGCGCTAAATTAAGTCCAAAGTGAATCAAATTAAATATATAAATTATGTAGAGAAGTCCCAATTAGGTGTAAACACTGCACACATCAATTTTTTTTAAAATTCAAGATATATGAAACACCATGTGAAATCAAGGCTTACCAGATGGCAAGCCAAACTTGCAATTGGCCTTAACCCCAGCCTGGGTGATGGATCTTTAGATCAGGAAATTGAAATTCTCCTACAGCAGATTGTGATCAAACAGTAAGCCCAAAAAAGACAGTTGGCTAATACCCCAGCTTGGGTTGATGGTCGGACCTTGTGGAGTGTGGACCTCCCCGTCTCCTCAGCATGGGTTAGCAAAAGTGCCAAGTAATTGAATATAAAAAACAAAAGCAAAAATATACATAGCGTGATACCATCAAGGTGGAAAATAAAAATAAACCAAAAATAGTGCCCTTCGCTATATGAACAACCAAGGTGAGGAAATAAAATTAAAAATTAAAAATTAGACACCCAGTGAAAAGGATGAAATAGGATGCCCTATCACCAGACAAGAGATCTCCTTACCAGATATAGGCAAAAAGAACGCATTTAAATAATGAAAGCGAAGAATCCATCCAGTGAGCAAAACAATACAAGTGGGGCCGTCACCATACAGAGAGCCTCCTTACCAGATATCAAATTAGACTATGCGGGTAACAACACGAACAGGATGCCAGGTTACGATAGAGGACTTGTATGAGGTGCAGATCGATCGCTCAGCAGGTAAGGGAAGGATCTCACATGTAGAGATGAGCTTGGGTGTCCTCTGAACTTATCTTCAGTCAAACTCCAAACCCATGCTCTTCTTTTTACTTCAATGAGCTGGAGGACGGGTCACAAGGTGAGGAAATAAAATGAAAAATGAAAAATTAGACACCCAGTAAAAAGGATGAAATAGGATGCCCTATCACCAGACAAGAGATCTCCTTACCAGATATAGGCAAAAAGAACGCATTTAAATAATGAAGGCGAAGAATCCATCCAGTGAGCAAAACAATACATGTGGGGCCATCACCATACAAAGAGCCTCCTTACCAGATATCAAATTAGACTATGCGGATAACAACACGAACAGGATGCCAGGTTACGATAGAGGACTTGTATGAGGTGCAGATTGATCGCTCAGCAGGTAAGAGAAGGATCTCACATGTAGAGATGAGCTTGGGTGTCCTCTGAACTCATCTTCAGTCAAACTCCAAACCCATGCTCTTCTTTTTACTTCAATGAGCTGGAGGCCAGGTCCCTACCACCTCTTTGTTTATATTAGATCTTCAGTATCAAGCATGGTGTGGCCTGCTCTCTCCTTCTGTTTATGCAGCTGAAAGCAGTCTTGGTCTGGCAGACAGGAGTCTCAGGACAGGGCAGGACACCACACCACACCACACCACACCACACCACACAGCAACTCTTCCTCACCAAAGGAACAGCAGAGCGGATGTTCCTTTAGTGAGGAAGAGTTGCTGTGTGGTGTGGTGTGGTGTGGTGTCCTGCCCTGTCCTGAGACTTCTGTCTGCCAGACCAAGACTGCTTTCAGCTGCATAAACAGAAGGAGAGAGCAGGCCACACCATGCTTGATACTGAAGATCTAATATAAACAAAGAGGTGGTAGGGACCTGGCCTCCAGCTCATTGAAGTAAAAAGAAGAGCATGGGTTTGGAGTTTGACTGAAGATGAGTTCAGAGGACACCCAAGCTCATCTCTACATGTGAGATCCTTCTCTTACCTGCTGAGCGATCAATCTGCACCTCATACAAGTCCTCTATCGTAACCTGGCATCCTGTTCGTGTTGTTACCCGCATAGTCTAATTTGATATCTGGTAAGGAGGCTCTCTGTATGGTGATGGCCCCACTTGTATTGTTTTGCTCACTGGATGGATTCTTCGCCTTCATTATTTAAATGCGTTCTTTTTGCCTATATCTGGTAAGGAGATCTCTTGTCTGGTGATAGGGCATCCTATTTCATCCTTTTTACTGGGTGTCTAATTTTTCATTTTTCATTTTATTTCCTCACCTTGGCTGTTCATATAGCGAAGGGCACTATTTTTGGTTTATTTTTATTTTCCACCTTGACGGTATCACGCTATGTATATTTTTGCTTTTGTTTTTTATATTCAATTACTTGGCACTTTTGCTAACCCATGCTGAGGAGACGGGGAGGTCCACACTCCACACAAGGTCCGACCATCAACCCAGGCTGGGGTATTAGCCAACTGTCTTTTTTGGGCTTACTGTTTGATCACAATCTGCTGTAGGAGAATTTCAATTTCCTGATCTAAAGATCCATCACCCAGGCTGGGGTTAAGGCCAATTGCAAGTTTGGCTTGCCATCTGGTAAGCCTTGATTTCACATGGTGTTTCATATATCTTGAATTTTCAAAAAAATCGATGTGTACAGTGTTTACACCTAATTGGGACTTCTCTACATAATTTATATATTTAATTTGATTCACATTGGACTTAATTTAGCGTGATTTTTTCTTATTTATCTTTAGAAAATGAACTAAGCCCCATACCTTTGAAATTCTCTCCCTGGATGTCTTGGACAAGTTACCCACTGACCTTAAAACAACATCCCCTGATAAACACCACCCTATCAATATTTCACTTATTGAACAAACAATCTGAGCTTTCCACACCACTGAGTCCACTTACCTCACTAAAAAACAACCCTAATTTTCCACCGGGGATGGGGAACCATTTACTACAATCCTCAGACCCAGACATTCCCCTCCTCACTAAACACTTCTTTCAGAACGCATTGATTAAGGACTTCCACGCACTCAAATTAGACAACCATATCCCACACCTACCCCTTTGGACATACTTTCAGATTCGATACTATGCTAACAATATGTGCGGTAAGGGACGCTTTACTAGACAACTGAGTGAATTGGAATCGGTGTGCCCGGAGGACGACCAAATTCAAAAAGCAACCTCGATATCATACACCTGGCTACAGAACTCAAATCAACCACCCATGGACAGATTCAGAGAGAGCTGGTCGAAAGACCTTGCTATGGTACTAACTGACAGGCAATGGCAGAGAGACTGCATATTCGCACACAAATGTTCTCTTAGCACCAGAATGCAAGAAACGGCAGTCAAAATACTTACACAGTGGTATGCCACTCCTGCCAAACTGCATAAATGGTGTCTTCAAACTTCGGAACTTTGTTGGCGCTGCCAGAAAGACGAAGGTACTCCCCTCCACATTTGGTGGCAGTGCCCCTTGATATGTCCATATTGGACAGAGGTAAAGAGAATCATTCGCCACATTACAGAAACTACATTGAAGCTTGATGTGGCATGCTGTCTGCTCCATGTCACCAATTTCTTAGTCCAAAAGTACAAGAACTCTTTATCTAAACACTTACTGAACGCAGCCAAATCTCTTATACCGCTGTTCTGGAAATCTGCTAGTACTCCGTCCATTAGGGACTGGCTACACAGAATCACAGACATATGTGACATGGAGGAAACTACTGCACAGTCAAATGACACAATTGAACTATACCATAAGACATGGTCTCCTTTGTTTGCTTTTAAGTACTCACAGGAGTATGAAAACCTAAGATTAGTCCTATCAGACTGAATATTGATCTCACCTCCCTAGGGGGCTCCGGCCTCAACCTATACCTGTATCTACACCCTGGTCTTGGTCCTGGCCAAAGATTGACCAGAACTTGGTTTATTGGTACCATACTCATACCTGCCTAGAATTTTTCCTCAGGTTTAATTTCAACTATGTAATCATACATTCTTCAATTATAGACAACCTATCAATGAGTAACATATGCGAATTGTTATGCTTCCGACAGATTACAACTACTACTACTACTCTCTTCAACCTCCCCCCTCACTCTCATCACTCCTCCCCCTTCCTTCCCTCCTCTCCCACCTCCTTTCCCTTATACCATCCTTCAACCTGCTCAATATTCTAACTCTATTCTTATCTTCTCTATTTCTACTTTTCTACTCTCAATTACTAAAAATATCAGACACTTCTGAAATTAGGTATACACAAATGGTCACCTACAATAAGGTTTTGAAGGAGAACCAAAACAGACCCCATGCAATAGACAGTTTAAACAAAAATGCCCTGATACTCTGCGTAATATACTTAATTCAGCTGTACATAAAATAATTGATAAAAACTTTTGAAAGAAAAAAAAAATGCAGATTTTAACATGTGTGCAAAAAAATTGAAAATTTGCCTTAGCAGGTAAGCGGTTAAGAGTCCTATTTGCTATTTTTTTTTCCTCTATGGGATATCAACTCCATTGTAAAAATAATGTCTTAGGCTATTGCTATTTTTTCCCTCTAATGACACGTACACACAATCGGAATTTCCGACGGGAAATGTTCGATGTGAGCTTGTTGTCCGAAAGTCCGACCGTGTGTATGTTCCATCGAACATTTGCTGTTGGAATTTCCACACACAAATGTTTGAGAGCAGGTTCTCAAATTTTCCGACAACAAAGGCAAGTCCGATCGTGTGTACACAAGTTTGACGCACAAAAGTCCACGCATGCTCGGAATAAAGCAGAAGGGGCCGCACTGGCTATTGACCTTCCTTTTTATAGTCCTGTCGTACGTGTTGTACGTCAGCGCGTTCTTGACGTTGAGAATTTCCGACAACATTTGTGTGACCGTGTGTATGCAAGACAAGTTTGAGCCAACATCCTTCGGAAAAAAATCCACAGTTTTGTTGTCGGAAAATCCAATCGTTTGTACGGGGCATTAGGGATATCAACTCTATTGGAAAAATAATGTCTTAGGCAGGATTTTGGAGTTATTGTAAAACAAAAATATAATATTAAGCAATATGTTATATACCACATGGTGAATCAAAACCAAATAGAAAGTAGTTTTTTATAGTTCTTTTGAATGAATTTTGTGTTTAGTCTGCAGTCCAATTTAATGTTCATAATCGTAGGCACCATGTTCTAAAAAACACTCAAAAATGTGATAAAGTACTACTTTTCCAGCCAGCAAAGAAAGCTTGAGTTGCAAGACAAAAAAGACATGTCAATTGACTGGATCAATAGTAATCTTGAATTCAAGTGTCAATTTTTAAGGTTATCATCTGAAGTACATGTGAAATGTAGAGCACTTCTAACAATAATTTCAGGTAAGTCGCTAAAGATAATATGGCCTAATTACACTGTGAGCTAAATACGAAATGTCTGTCCGCTATATTCTGTCATTTTTTCCATTCCCATTATGAATGCTGAAGTAGTGTAATAATTCTCCCTACATTTCATATAAATTGTTGATTAAATAATGTAAGTAACCACAATGTGTACATTAAATTCTAACTCCATCTTTAACAGAAATCAGTGGCCCAGTGGTTTTAAAAATAAAAAAAATCAACTATAGCTACAATACTCAAATCCTCTCCAGTACTGTCTCCCACAAATTCACAGCTCCTTGATCCAGCACTGGTCCTCTTCAAGGCTGAATGACACCCAGCGTTATTCCACCCAAATGCTGTGAGTTCTGGCCATCATGGAACTACCTCCTGTATCATCATGTTAACTGGGACCTTAAGTACTGCTGGACAGAAGAAAGGACTACCCACAGCTGCTGCCAGAAAATGTGAAAGACCCATGACATCACCAGATCAGTCTGAAGACTGCAGAAAAAACGTTAGGTACAAAGGGATTTACAAAAAAGGTCAAGAAAGACTGCACACTGGTTATGTCAATCCACTAAAACAATTTTATTCAAGACACATTTGCTGAATGTCCTCACATGTAGCTATACCTTTCTAATGTGTTTTGTCATGATTGAAAGTATAACCCCACGGTTTAAGAATTCATAATTTCTGAGTCCCCAATAGACTTTAACAAAACTGTCAAACAAAAAGCATGCTTCAGGTTTGTGAGCAAGCAGTATAAAGAACCAATGATGCAGAAGGAACTGTGTCCCTTAATGAACTTCAAGAAGTACAAATATCTTATTTTCTTTATCATTCATTGAGGGGCACAAGGAATAGGAATTCCTGAGTAATCAGGACATCCAAAAGCAGTTTAACTGAGGGCTGGACAACAGCCAAAGAGTAACGTAAGGGATTAATGCATGAATCAGAGCCAGATGAAGAAAGGACCAAACCCAATATAGAAATTTCCATGACCAGGAAGACACTAAGGATCAACCTGGAGCTCCAGTTCAGCACAAGTAATTATAGATAAGAGAAAATTGCTACCTGAAGGAAAAATGGACTTCAATAAGTGAAGTGGAGGCCCAAACATTCATTGCTTCACCAAATAACAGGTGGAACAGCATTCTAACTAAATGAATAAAAACTAGATCAACAAATATTGTTGGCAACAAGAAAGCAATGTGTACCAGGCCACTGGACAGAACATTGGGGAAATTTGCCAAAGACATGCTATGTCTAATAGCGAAAACATTCAGTTAACTGCAGGCAGAGCCATCAAGGGGGAGTAAAGCCAGGCCACTTGTCCTAGGCCCTGGATCTAGTAGTTCAACAAGACAGAGATGGGACTCTTTATTTTCCAATGGGCTCAAAGTGCAGCCACATTTGGCCACCTTACTTTTACAGAAGGCAGGTACTGAAAAAGTATTCACACCCCTTGAAATGTTCCACTTTTTGTCATGTTACAACCAAAAACATAAATGTATTTTATTGGAATTTTATGTGATAAACCAACACAAAGTGGCAAATAATTGTGAAGTGGAAGGAAAATGATAAATGTTTTTTCAAGTTTTTTACAAATAAATATGTGAAAAGTGTGGCGTGCATTTGTATTCAGCCCCCTTTACTCTGATACCCCTAACTAAAATTTATGGGACCAATTACTGTCAGAAGTCACCTAATTAGAAAATAGAGTCCACCTGTGTGTAATTTAATCTCAGTATAAATGCAGCTGTTCTTTGAAACCCTCAGAGGTTTGCTAGAGAACCTTAGTGAACAAACAGTATCATAAAGGCCAAGGAACACACCAGACAGCTCAGGGATAAAGTTGTGGAGAAGTTTAAAGCAGAGTTAGGTTATAAAAAAACATCCCAAGCTTTGAACGTATCATGGAGCACTGTTCAATTCATCATCCAAAAACATAAAGAGTATGGCATAACTGCAAACCTACCAAGACATGGCCGTCCACGGAAACTGAGAGGCCGGACAAGGAGAGCATTAATCAGAGAAGCAGCCAAGAGGCCCATGGTAACTCTGGAGGAGCTGCAGAGATCCACAGCTCAGGTGGGATAATCTGTCAATGGGACAACTATTGGACGTGTACTACACAAATCTGGCCTTTATGGAAGAGTGACAAGAAGAAAGCCATTGTGGAAAGAAAGCCACAAGAAGTCCTGTTTGCAGTTTGCGAGAAAACATGTAGAGGACACAGCAACCATGTGGAAGAAGGTGCTCTGGTCAGATGAGACCAAAATTGTATTTTTTGGCCTAAATGCAAAATGCTGTGTGGCGGAAAACTTACACTGCACCCTGAACACACCATCCCCACCATGAAACATAGTGGTGGCAGCATCATGTTGTGGGGTTGCTTTTCTTCAGGAGGGAAGCTGGTCACAGTTGATGGGAAGATGAATGGAGGCAAATACAGGGCACTCTTAGAAGAAAACCTGTTATTCCCCGTACACACGGTCGGACATTGATCGGACATTCCGACAACAAAATCCTAGGATTTTTTCCGACCGATGTTGGCTCAAACTTGTCCTGCATACACACGGTCACACAAAGTTGTCAGAAAATCCGATCATTCTGAACACGGTGACGTAAAACACATACGTCGGGACTATAAACGGGGCAGTAGCCAATAGCTTTCATCTCTTTATTTATTCTGAGCATGCGTGGCACTTTGTGCGTCAGATTTGTGTACACATGATTGGAAATTCCGACAACGGATTTTGTTGTCGGAAAATTTTATAGCCTGCTCTCAAACTTTGTGTGTCGGAAAATCCGATGGAAAATGTGTGATGGAGCCTACACACGGTCGGAATTTCCGATAACAAGGTCCTATCACACATTTTCCGTCAGAAAATCCAACCGTGTGTACGGGGCATATGAGTCTGCAAAAGACTTGAGACTGGGGTAGAGGTTCACCTTCCAGCAGGACAATGACCCTAAACACACAGCCAGAGCTTCAATGGAATGGTTTAGATCAAAGCATATTCATATGTTAGAAATCAAAGTCCACACCTAAACCCAATTGAAAATCTGTGGCAAGACTTAAAAATTGCTGTTCACAGACTCTCTCCATCTAATCTGACAGAATTCGAACTATTTTGCAAAGAAGAATGGGCAAAAATTTCACTCTCAAGATTTGCAAAGTTGGTAGCGACATCCCCAAAAAGACGTGCAGCTGTAATTGCAGCGAAATGTGGTTCTACAAAGTATTGACTCATGGGGGATGAATACAAATGCATGCCACACTTCTCACATATTTATTTGTATTTTAAAAACCATTTATCATTTTCCTTCCACTTCACAATTATGTGCCACTTTGTGTTGGCCTATCACATAAAATGTCAATAAATACATTTACATTTTTGGTTGTAACATGACAAAATGTGGAAAATTTCAAGGGTTATAAATACTTTTTCAAGGCACTGTATCCAGGCAAAGCAAGCACTGTGAAAATCTGCAGCAGGAGGGGTTCCTTGTTCCTCAGATTCCAGTAGTTTTGGTACAGCCCAGCCATTGGTGAGTACAGGTACTGAACCTGATGTCAGCATGCCAGCTCTGAACTATCTATACCCACCATTGTTCTTCTTCCTTAGCTGCAGGAGGCACTGCTGTTACATACTCTATGGCATACCTGCAGTTTTTCTGCTGAATGCCAGGCTACAGCTAGGGGTAAGGCTGTGGAGCATCTGGTCGAGAGCCAATCTGCCCGTTGGCATGAAATGGAGGTCGCCAGGCTCCAGAAACAGTGATAAAGCATACCCTTGGTACCCTGAGCACAGGGAAGCACATTTGGCTGTGCCCATGCAGCTAAATTTCCAAGTAAGGAAAGGAACAGTGACAATGATATATTATATGCAGTTGCTAATTTATCCAAAAGAAAAAAAAAAATAATAATTAAAAAATAGGTTATAAATACACTTCTGAACTTTACTTTTAGTATTATCTGTTTAATATATATCTCATATTCCTTCAGGTAACGGGATGCCCAAAATTCAGGAGATATGCAAACAAGTGCTATAAGTCACATCCCTCTCTATAGACCTCCCGGCACTGGCCAGTGTTAAATAGCTATCAATGGTCAATGGAGGGGCCAGAGTTTATATAATTCCAATGGGAAGTAGGGAATAGTCCTCAGAGTGAATTCCTTGGGGTTCCAAAAAGGGGTGGTGCTTTCTCTTTAGGCAAGATTATAGCAAATATTATGGCCAAAGGACTCTCATCACTCTGAAGTTCTGCATTAAGTCTGCTCCTCCTTGTGGGTGCCTATAACACTGCATACACAATCAGGCTACTTCTTGCAGTCTCTGAGGGTGATGGCAGCAGTCCTAAACACTGTAGCAGTGACCCTGGGTGAAATAGCAGACTTTTTGGGTGCAGGCATTCTATCTCACAGTTTTCTAGGCCCTACAGTCTTACAGCAATGCAGACCTAGATATTACAACTTCAGCAATGTCCCACCTTGGAGTGGAAATGGGAAACAGTCTGTCACAAACCAGAGTGCTCAGTCCGCCACCCACTGATCCAAGACATGATCCTTTACACACATAATGGTACCTTCAGCAGCATTCTCTGGGCAGGTGCAACCATTTGGTCCTGATCTAGGACTATTGTTAGAAGCCTAATCAGTACACATTTCTTCCTGGTTCTCCATGTACAGTAAGATTGTTCAATAAATCTGTGTCCAGTGTTTTTCCTTCTCTTCAGCCCTTCCCCTTACTGGTTTATCCCTCTGGGACTTTTAGTCCCATACAGCTCTGCCTTTCAGGGGCTGCCTCCAGGGGACTAGACTCCTGGTAAGTCCTTGCACCCATCACCCTGAGTTCAGGAGCAGGCTTTTCTTTTTCCAGAATGGAAATTGAAGTGTCACACCACTGATAAGAGGTCCAGATACAACTTTATGTCATTAAAATTCAGGGTTACAAGCCAAAAAAGTGGCCAACACTTTCAGCTTATGCTTGTATTTCACACTGGAAAAAAATACCCTTGTGGCTTGTTCACGTTGTTGCCAGGCAAGCCCTGATAAAGGGGGTGCTTGAACCTCCAAAACACATTGGATACTTTTTTGGATTGCAATAAAATAGAAATAATAACTGTGCTTAGGTAAAGGAAAAGAAGCCAACACAATGAGTCTGTGATACCAAACACCAACCTGTACATAAGAAAAAAGTGCAGCACTATAACATAAATAATATCAAACAGTGCTAAATCATAACATATAACAAAAAAAAAACACTTTTGAACAGAAATGCTCACTCTGAGTATACAAAATGAATAGTGTCTACCAATACACTGATTATGTCACAATGCAAACAGTATGAGAATGCATGTGTAAAAAAAAGTTAATAAAATAATAGTCTGAAAATGAAAAGTGTAATCTCCCATGTGATATAGATCAGATCCATGCACCAAGGTTGGAAGGAAAGACCCCCAACTTCTTACCAGATTGAAATAACCATACAGCACATAAGGGGTTAACTCAACCTGGGACTGTGTGTAGTACGACAAGAAAGGTGCTTCCACAGCAACATAAAACACTTCCAACCTCTTACCAGATCATGTTGACCATTACTATTAGTAGGTGGTCAAAAAGTGCAAAAGGAGTTAATCTAGCCCAACAGCTGCTGTGTCTCCTCTGTGGTTCATGTGGGATGGGAGCTGCCATAGTATCTCTCCCACTCTGCCCCTCTCTGGGCTAAACAATGAGTGGCATTAACGTTTAGAGCAAAATGCACCCATGGAGGAATGCCCAGAAAGCAGGCCTTATTATTCCTGACAGCTGATCATAGTGGCACAGAAATAATGAAAGGTGAGTCCATACTGCAGTGGAGGGTGCAGGAGGTAGTTAAAGGGGTTGTAAATGATCACCTTGTAAAACAAGCTATTCAGTTTAAAATAGAAATAATCAAAGGCAAACCATTTTTGCATAGCTATAAAAGAAAAACATGATAATACTTTTTTTCCCTTTTTTATAAGTGATCACATTCCCTCTGTTCCCAGCTGCATAAGAGTTGGGTGGAGGAGAAACAGCGGCATTACACTGAGCTTCCCAGTGAATGGCTGTGCAGTGGGAGCATGTCAGGACAAGTCTGATCATTGGAGGAGAGCACACTGAGTTCCCAGCACAGCTAGAGAACTGACCACTGTGTGTTCTCCTGCTTAGTGTGGTCAGTTTTTAATAGGAAAGCAGAGGGACTAGCAGGAACACCAGGGATTTCACACAAAGCAAGCAATACAAAGAGAACAGAATACGTTGTCATACAAGTACAGTACATGGTACAGCAGACTCATATCAGAAATATGAAATTTCAGGGTAACAAATGCTTTAAGTCACTATAGAAAAGGACTATACATACATATGTGTAAAAATATGTACAGTATGTGTGTTTGTATTTAAATGTCTTCGTATTTCACAGTGCTTCTAAAAATTGTAACATACATTACGTAAAAGTGTAGTTTAAATACATAATTGACATTTTATGGCACACTATGTATTGCTGTACAACATTATATTAGATTCATGTCACTTTAATAAGAAACACCGATTCTCAAACATCTTTACAAAGGCTTTACTATGTAGTATACTATGCTGCTCAAAGAAAATGGATTAATATGCAGGGACTGTGATTTCAATCAATTTGCTGCTGCAGGCTAAATGTCTCATTCAGTCAATTGTCCAATCAAGTGATTGCAGGTTGGTTATACACGATATGTAAGCTGAACTCCCCTTCTTTATATTTCCTCGGAGAAACAGCATGTGCCTGCGGTGTTCTGACGAGTGTAAAAATTTTATTTTTAATGTTTTATAAGGATTCATTATGCTTCCTAAAAGACTGATAATGGTGATTACAGAGATCCTGTAGGTCAGTGTTCAATTTTACCTTCAAGGACCATGATCCTCCCACAGCTTTATGATTAAGGTAATTAGAGAAAGGATAGATCATTGTTCAAAAAATGCTCATATAAACAGTAACATGATATTTCCATTAATAACATATTAGAATTTGACCACTAAACTGTGATGTTAGGCACATATACCCAGTGAAGTGAATAGCCTCAGGTGATACACAGAAATGAAACAAATCTCCCTACATACGTTGTACTTGTTTAACTGCAGTCTTCTCTTCTCTACAACCCTTCAAAGTGATAAAATCCTTATGCATCTGTGAGTAGTACAGATAAGGAAGTGGAGAACTGCAGTTACAGCTCTGAGGCACTGTGTGAGAGCTGATTGGAGGCAAGAGACACACTCCCTCCACATAGGAGGAGGAATGAAGGAACATGCAGACCTACAATCTGAATAGACATGCTGTGTGCTTATCTCCCTCCCCGACACAAATTTTACCATGTTATCTCATGTGTTGGAAAACTTCTCAGAAGTGACTCATGCTGATAACAGAGGAACGAAGCACCAGATAGAAACGACATTTAGAGCTCTGGATAGAGACAAGTAAACACTACAGATATATGCTTAGTTTTTCATGACTGGGATTTACAACAGTTGTACTGCGGCAGGTTGGCTCCCCTGGGTGAAACAACGTTACCTTACATTGCTTCACCTTTTAACCACAAGGGGGCGCGCACACGCCAGAGGTATGCGCATGCAATAGCGGCTTGCCTCCGGAGCCGATGCGAGTGCCCAGTGGGCACGATGACCACCCGACACCTGCGATTGCTTGTGGCAGAGAGAGAGCTGGGATCTGTGTGTGTAAACACACAGATCCCGGTTCTCTCAGGGGAGAGGAGACAGATCGTGTGTTCATACTATGTATGAACATCGATCTCTCTCTCCTCCTAGACAGTCCCATCCCCCTTGAGTTAAAACACACCTAGGGAACACAGTTAACCCCTTGATCGCCCCCTAGTGTTAACCCCTTCCCTGCCAGTGACATTTATACAGTAATCAATGCATTTTTATTAGCACTGATCTCTGTATAATTGTCACTGGTCCCAAAAATGTATCAAAAGTGTCCGATGTGTTCGCCACAATATCGCAGTCCCTATAAAAATTGCTGATCACCGCCATTACTAATAAAAAAATAATAATAATAAAAAAGCCATAAATCTATCCTCTATTTTGTAGACGCTATAACTTTTGAGCAAACCAATCAATATATGCTTATTGCAATTTTTTTACCAAAAATATGTAGAAGAATACATATTGGCCTAAACTGTGGACATTGTCCCCCTTTTTTTTTATAGCGCAAAAAATTAAAAAAACCGCAGAGGTGATCAAAAACCATTAAACAAAAGCTCTATTTGTGTGAAGGACGTCAATTTTGTTTGGGTACAGCGTCGCATGACCATGCAATTGTCAGTTAAAGTGGCACAGTGCTGTATCACAAAAAATGGCTTGGTTATTGAGCAGCCAAATCTTCCAGGGCTGAAGTGGTTAAAGCTGAACTTTGGGCAGAGTATTAGAAAGTGCTTTGCATAGTGTTAGCTGGAATTACAAATGTCCTGGGGTAGGTGATCATGGATTTGAGTCAATAAAAGAGTAAATGAAAACTTTCTGCTTCACTGAATAGCCAGCATTTGCTCAGTTTAACTATGCATGATATGGAGGGAGATTTAGGCATTTTGTATTTTACATTGCCCATAGTTCAGCTTTAAGAATTAAAACTCTTTATTAAAAAAGGCTGTAAGATTTGAAAATGCAAAAAAGGGACAGGATAGGTAATTATTCATTGCGTTTTGATTCCAGAAATTTTCCACATGCAGGAATCTCTCTGCATTCACAGACTTTCAAAAGTTGCAGCCTCCGTGAGACAAAATGGGAAACTAAAAATTACAGATTATAAATTTCAAAGGCCATTGGTTGCTGAAAGGGCACACATTACAAAGGTATACAGAGATGAAAAAAGGGATTTACAAATGAAGGAAGCTTGAGGCTTTAAAGATAAGGAGACCAGTTTCTGGAGGAAACATTTAATTGCAATTTCCAGGGGTTCAAATCTTAATTACAAGTACAAACCTCATTTTAGGCTCAAAATTGTTTCAAGAGTCAAAACAGGAAATGGTGAGGGAACATAGTAATGTTTCTCACAGCTGTATTTTGTTTTCTTTCAGGCAAGGGAAGATAGCAAACATATTATGTATTGCAACAGGAAAGTTTGGAGAACCAAGAAGAAAACTCTGAGAGAATGTTTAATGTCAAATGGAATTAAATGTAATTTCTAAACTAGATGTTAGGTTGCCCAGTGATATTGCTTGGTTGGAACAACAAGAGAGAGGGCAATCAAGAGACTACACATAATAATAACTGGTGTCAAAGTTATCAATAGGATGCATAAAAAATGTTATTAATACATACCTCCCAACTTTTTGAGATGGGAACGAGGGACATCTATCAGCAAAAGTATGTAGGCATAGGAAATACACCCCTGCCACACCCCCTTAAAGGAGGAATATATAAAAAAATGATTAGTTAAACCTGCACATGCTTTTTTTTTTTACCACTACTACTCCTTTATATTGTCTTTTTAAATTTAACAATGCAGAACTTTAGAAATTTGATGAAAGGTTTAGCATTGGGAAACACTTTTTGAAAGATGCATTTATATACAATTATATAGATCAGACCAAAATGAGGGACAAACGAGGATGAAAGAGGGACAGAGGGACTTTGTTCCAAATCAGGGACAGTCCCTCAAAATCAAGGACATTTGAGAGCTATGTTAATATTCATGACAGTGGAAAAAGGTGGCCCAATGTTTTTCTTGCTTTACCAGTAAACAGACTGAATTTAAAAAGTCAGGAGCATGTAGGCACAGAGTCTTTGGTCTCTTAAGGGCACATTCAGATTCACATAACACAGTGCAGTGTGCAGAGATGCTATTCATTTTGAATAGTACTCCAATATCCCCTTTTATTCAGGCTTTTGTCTGAATTGAAATTAATGCAAAGGGCGTGAGGCTCTTTAAATCCATTGTCAGGTAATAATTTGTTAACAGCATATAGATTATTGAAAGACCCATCATCATTTCCAAGTAAGCTCAAATACCACATGTATGTATAGAAAATGGCAAATCAAAGCTTTCTGTACAGAATTATCCTGTTTATATACTGAGGCTAGAGTAAATTAATATCCCATATTACATATGGTTTTCAAACGTCCATATGTATACCTTTAACACCAGAGAGATGTTGCAAAGATTTTTAAAAAAAGATTATTTAAATATTCCATGTGAACTTTCTAACATATGTTGGCAAGTCCCTGCTGTTAACCTCTTTCCACACATGTAACACATATGTGCAGTGGCAAAGAGGGTGAGCTTTAACACCCAAAAGCTGCACATACAGGTGCATCTCAAAAAATTAGAATATCATCGAAAAGGTAAGTTATTTCAGTAATTCAAAAAGTGAAACGCAAATATTTTATATAGATGCATTACACACAGAGTGATATATTTCAAGCATTTCTTCTTTTTATTTTTGATGTTAATGGCTTACAGTTAGTGAAAACACAAAATTCAGAATCTTAGAAAATTTTAATATTACATAAAACCAATAGAAAAAAGGTTTTTTTTAATACAGAAATGTTGGCTTACTGATAAGTCTATGTATGGTATAGTATGCACTATACCAATACTTGGTTGGGGCTCTGTTTTGCATGAATTACTGCATCAACGCAGTGTGACATGGAGGTGATCAGCCTGTGGCACTGCTAAGGTGCTATGAAAGTCCAGGTTGCTTTGATATCGCCCTTCAGCTTGTCTGTATTGTTGGGTCTGGTGTCTATCTTCTTCCTCTTGACAATATCCCACAGATTCTCGATAGGGTTTAGGTCAGGTGAGTTTGCTGGCCAATTAAGCACAGTGATACCATGATCATTAAACCAGGCATTGGCAGTTTTGGAAGTGAGAGCAAGTGCCAAGTCCTGCTGAAAAAAGAAATCAGCATCTCCATAAAGCTGGTCAGCAGAGGGAGGCATGAAGTGCTCTATAATTTCCTGGTAGAGGGCTGTGCTGACTTTGGACTTGGTAAAACACAGTGGACCAACACCAGCAGATGACATGGCTCCCCAAATCATCACAAACTGTGGAAATATTTGCATTTCATTTGGAAATCAAGATCCCATAACCTGTAGGAAGAGTGGAGAGGAACAGAATCCTAGTTGCATGAGGTCCATTGTGAAGTTTCCACAGTCAGTGATTATTTGGGGAGCCATGTCACCTGCTGGTGTTGGTCCACTGTGCTTTATCAAGTCCAAAGTCAGCACAGCCCTCTACCAGGAAATTCTAGAGCACTTCATGCCTCCCTCTGCTGACCAGCTTTATGGAGATACTGATTTCATTTTCCAGCAGGACTTGGCACCTGCTCACACTGCCAAAAGTACCAATGTCATCTGCTGGTGTTGGTCCACTGTGAATTGAATTCTGAAATAAATTAACTTTTTGATGATATTCTAATTTTTTTACATGCACCTGTATGCATGCAAGGATGGCTGAGAGCACAGTGATCGAGCAGTCATGGACAGCTCCTGATCGCTAGTAATGATTGGGAGCCAATGGGATGATCACAGTGGTCACATGATTGGGTAGTCCAGCCCAACCCTTGGGAATAAAGACTTTGTTAAACTGATTCAAGGAAGGTCTTAAGTAGAGTGTACATTTCCATCCACACACTGTACATACTACATAATATTTGCATTTTTTTCACATTTATCAACAGTATTTATCCACTTGCCGAGTGCAATACAGTATCTCACAAAAGTGAGTACACCCCCTCATATTTTTGTAAATATTTTATTATATCTTTTCATGTGACAACACTGCAGAAATTACACTTTGCTACAATGTAAAGTAGTGAGTGTACAGCTTGTATAACAGTGTAAATTTGCTGTCCCCTCAAAATAACTCAACACACAGCACTTAATGTTTAAACCACTGGCAACCAAAGTGAGCACACACCCCTAAGTGAAAATGTCAATGTCACCCAAAGTGCCAATATTTTGTGTGGCCACCATTATTTTACATCACTGCCTTAACCCTCTTGGGCATTGAGTTCACCAGAGTTTCACAGTTTGCCACTGGAGTCCTCTTCCACTCCTCCATGACGACATCACAGAGCTGATGAATGTTAGAAACCTTGCGATCCTCCACCTTTCGTTTGAGGATGCCCCACAGATGTTCAATGGAGTTTGGGTCTGAAGACATGCTTGGCGAGTCCATCACCTTTACCCTCAGCTTCTTTAGCAAAGCAGTGATTGTCTTGGAGGTGTGTTTGGGGTCATTATCATGTTGGAATACTGCCCTACGGCCCAGTCTCTGAAGGAAGGGGATCATGCTCTGCTTCAGTATGTCACAGTACATGTTGACATTCATGGTTTCCTCAATGAACTGTAGCTCCCCAGTGATGGCAGCACTCATGCAGCCCCAGACCATGACACTCCCACCACCATGTTTGACTGTAGGCAAGACACACTTGTCTTTGTACTCCTCACCTGGTTGCCACCACACATGCATGACACCATCTGAACCAAATACGTTTATCTTGGTCTCATCAGACCACAGAAAATGGTTCCAGTAATCCAAGGCTTTCTTGTGCATCATCTTTAGAAGAGGCTTTCTTCTGGGACGACAGCCATGCAGACCAATTTGATGCAGTGTGTGGTGTGTAGTCTGAGCACTGACAGGCTGACCCCCCACCCCTTCAACCTCTGCAGCAATGCTGGCAGCACTTATACATCTATTTCCCAAAGACAACCTCTGGATATGACGCTGAGCACGTGCACTCAACTGCTTTGGTTGACCACAGCGAGGCCTGTTCTGAGTGGAACCTGTCCTGTAAAACTGCTGTATGGTCTTGTCCACTTTGCTGCAGCTCAGTTTCAGGGTCTTAGCAATCTTTGCATACAAACAAATAGATCCTGGTATTCCTACCAGCATCAAAAAGCGGCTACTTCAGCAACAAAAAATCTGTCCTGGGTATGTTTCTATAAAAATATCAAATTTTATTAAACCCATATTGGGAACGTGTTACAAAAGTTAATAAAGTACACCATGATTGTTAAAACAGCTTCACTTAATACCCTCCTCAAGGTTCTCACAAAGGGAGATATCTCATAGGAGGATAAAGTTCTGCACACATTCAGAAAAAGAAAAAGAAAAAACACTTAGGGACAAAAGCATAAAATGACATATAGGACACCTCCAAAACAGATAATCCAGACACCAATTCACCATTCACAGTGAAGTTAAGGTGCGATAAACTCGCAT
This sequence comes from Aquarana catesbeiana, assembly GCF_042186555.1. Taxonomy (NCBI): domain Eukaryota; kingdom Metazoa; phylum Chordata; class Amphibia; order Anura; family Ranidae; genus Aquarana; species Aquarana catesbeiana. The sequence continues at coordinate 375,714,843 of NC_133325.1, forward strand.
GTGTGCGACAATGCATATGTAAGAATGGGGGAGAATACCCTGATTCAGATGCAATCATGAACCTCTGTATAATTTCACTGTGAACGCCCCCCCGGGGGCTCTTATAGAGCATGAAATCTCACACATGAATTCAAAATTGTTGCTGCTGGAGAATTAAATTAAATATTGCTAACTAATGAAGTAAGGGCACCACTATCTGGATGATGGATGGAGATTAGTAGATTGAGGAAGGGTATTTGTTTTTTATCGACAACATAGGTTAGATTAATGTTACGATTATTCTCATTTAAGAGGTCAATAAAAGTATGTACTTCCTCCCTGGTGCCTTTCCAGATAACTAGTGCGTCATCTATATACCTCAGCCATGTATGTACGTGGTCTGAGTACATCGGTAACATAAACACATCCTCCTCTTCCCACAATACGAGGTGGAGGCACGCGTATGCTGGTGCCCATGCGGCCCCCATTGAAGTGCCTCTGATTTGTTGAAAGTTATGCAAGGAGAATTGGAAAAAATTGTTGTTTCAGAGCAAATTCCAAAAGTTCTATTAGGAACTCGTTCTGAGGTCCAAATTCAGGGTAGCTCAATTCAAGGAAAGTCTTCACTGCCTGAACACCACAATGATGTGGGATTGAGGTATATAAGGACTCAACATCCGTGCCTACAAGGAGGAAGTCCCCGGTAATCTCCATATCTGCGATCTTTGATAGTGCATGGCGAGTATCTTGTACATAAGATCTGAGACTGGTAACCATCTCCTTGAGGAGGGATTCCAAATACACCCCAATTCTCTCCAATAGTCCCTTAATTGCCAAAACAATTGGCCTACCTGGTGTTTTTTTCAAGGCATTTGTGCACCTTCGGAATGATATAAAAGGTAGGTACATTGAATTCCTTCACATACAGATGTTCAAATTCCTGTTGATTAAGTATACCTGCCTCTTTTGCTTCAGTGAGAATACTATTCAAGTTCTGTACCACTCTGGGGAAAGGGTCCCGATCTAGTCTCCTATCAGTAAGGGGTAACCCAATAGCCGTTAGGCCTCCATCTCCAAAAATTTCCCCCCTTGTCGCTTCTCTTGAAAACAATATTTTTAGCCTTCCCTAATTCCTTTAATGCTGCTCGCTCATCCTTTGTCAGGTTATCCTTGCCTTTTTGGGTCCAGTTGACTTTACTTAAGTCTTTCTGGACCATTTCCAGGAAAAGGTAGAGCCAGCGGTTTTTACTTAAAGGAGGCATTCTGGTAGAGCATATTACCATATCTGCTACTCGTCACAGCTGAACACATTTAAATGAGGAAATGCCTGTTATAGGCTTTTCTCTCTTCACACTGACAGCTTGTGAGGTGAGGTGAGCCGACCAGCAGCATTTCCTCACAGGTGAGAACTGCACAGATAATTAGGGCACTGATTATCAGTGCCCTGATTATCAGGGCAGCCCCAACAGTGTCGATCAGTGATGCCAGCTTGTGCCCAGCAGTGGTGCCTTTCATTGTCCATCACTGATGCCAATCAGGGCCCGTCAGTGCCTGCTCATCAGTGCCACCCATCAGTTACCAACACTGCCGCCTATCAGTGCTCATCTGTGCTGCCTATCAGTGCTGCCTATCAGTGCTGCCTATCAGTGCTGCCTATCATTGCCCATCAGTCTCCTTATCACTGCCACCTCATCAGTGCCGCCACATCAGTGCCTACCCCTCATTGCAGTCTCATCAGTGCACATCAGTGGAGGAGAAAAAATACATATTTACAAAATTTTCTACCAAAAACTAAGAATTTTTTTTTTTTTTTTTTACATTTTCTGTCTTTTTTTTTTTTTTTAGTGAAAAACAGAAAACCCAGTGGTGATAGAATACTACCAAAAAAAAGCTCTATATATCTAAAAAAAATGATAAAAATTTGATTTGGTATAGCGTTGCATGACCATGCAATTGTCATTGAAAGCTGAAAATTGGCCTGGGCAGGAAGGGGGTAAAAGTGCCCAGTAATTAGGTGGTTAAACGTAAAGGAGAGATTTGTGGTCTTTTTGACCACAGATCTCTCCATTAAGAGGCCCTGTCATCATTATTTCTATTACAAGGGCTTTTTACATTCCTTGTGATAGGAATACAAGTGATAAAAAAAACTTAAACTTTTTAAAAATAAAAAATAAAATAAGCACCCCCATCTCTCTGTGCTCGTGCACAGAAGTGAACGCATCTGTAAGTTGCGCATGCGATCGTAAACAGTGTTCGCACCACACATATGAGGTATCACCATGAACATTAGAGTGAGAGCAATCATTTTACCACTAGACCTCCTCTGTGAATCTAAACAGGTAAACTATATAAAAAAATTAAAGCATCCCCTATGGAGATTTTTAAGTACTTTTGTTTGTTGCCATTCCACGAGTGTGTGCAATTTTAAAGTGAGACATCTTAGGTATCTATTTAATCAGCATGACATTATATTTTAGATTTTACAAAACAATTTGGGGATGTATTGTGTTGTTTTTTTTTTTATTATTATCATTCATTAAAGTGTATTTTTTACTGAAAATATGCATTTGGTAATTCGCAGATTTATTCAGATCACAGGACGCAAACCTGATAAGGTTCCAAAAAGGAATAGTAGGGAATAAATACTGAAAGGGTAAAAAAAGCAGTGTGTACAAGAGATTAGAGGCTGACTGATATAAGACTGGGAAAATAGCAAAAATATAAGAACTTGTATACTTGCAACTACCATCATTTTATTCTTCAGGGTCTCTGCTTTCAGAAATTATATGTTGAGGGGTTTTAACTTATTTTCAGACATGAAATGTGCACTTTTGTTATTTTCTTCTTTTTTGCCATTGCATAGAATTGTTATATCAGTGCTATTTGCAGCATGTCTGGTATTTACTGAACATAAGAGATGGTAAATATTTTATATTGGGGTGTATGTGATAAGATATATTTTATAATGTTGAGCTTTTCCCTGGTACCAACTGACTTTGAATAACAAAGTCATTAGTGTACAGCGTATTGTGTTTGCAGTAAAAAGCAAATGTTGAACAGTTACAAATGCTCAGTGTTTTCCAGGTGGCGATGTGTTTTCCAGGTGGCAATGCAATTTGCAAATATAATCTGGAAAGTATCACTTTTCTGTGGAAATCTTTTTAGCAATGCAACATATGAATATAGAATGTCAATAATTGTAAACTAGTCACAAGCGGGATTTCTGCTTAAAATAGCTGAAATTGCTGCAACGAGAATTATACATAATATTAGTGCAATTTACTTTGACTTTAAAACAAACATTTTCACATCCAGGCCATTTCTGACACTTCGCTCCTACATGTCAAAAATCATAATTTCTTTGCTATAAAATTAGATAGAACCCCCAAACATTATATATGTTTTTTTAGCAGAGACCCTAGAGAATACAATGGCAGTCATTGCAACTTTTTATCTTGCACGGTATTTGCGCAGCAATTTTTCAAACGCGTTTTTTTTGAAAAAAAAACAGTTTCATGCTTTAAAAAAAAACATGTCTGGTATTTACTGAACATAAGAGATGGTAAATATTTTATATTGGGGTGTATGTGATAAGATATATTTTATAATGTTGAGCTTTTCCCTGGTACCAACTGACTTTGAATAACAAAGTCATTAGTGTACAGCGTATTGTGTTTGCAGTAAAAAGCAAATGTTGAACAGTTACAAATGCTCAGTGTTTTCCAGGTGGCGATGTGTTTTCCAGGTGGCAATGCAATTTGCAAATATAATCTGGAAAGTATCACTTTTCTGTGGAAATCTTTTTAGCAATGCAACATATGAATATAGAATGTCAATAATTGTAAACTAGTCACAAGCGGGATTTCTGCTTAAAGCAAAGTTAGCCAAATTTTTTTGCATTGTGTGAAAGATGAAGTTACACCGAGTAAATAGATACCTAACATGTCACGCTTCAAAATTGTACACGCTCGTGGAATGGCGCCAAACTTTGGTACTTAAAAATCCCCATAGGCGACGATTTAACATTTTTTACTGGTTACATGTTTTGAGTTACAGAGGAGGTCTAGGGCCAAAATTATTGCTCTCGCTCTAACGTTCGCGGCGATACCTCACATGTGTGGTTTAAACACCGTTTTCATATGTGGGCGGGACTTACGTATGCGTTCGCTTCTGCGTGCGAGCTCACGGGGACAGGGGCGCTTTAAAAAATTTTTTTTTTTTTTTATTGTTAATTTTACTTAAAAATTTTTATTTTTACACTTTAAAAATTTTTTTTTTTTTTTTGATCACTTTTATTCCTATTACAAGGAATGTAAACATCCCTTGTAATAGGAATATGACATGATCGGTCTTCTTTACAGTGAGATATGGGGTCAATAAGACCCCACATCTCACCTCTAGGCTGGGAAGCCTAAAATCAAAAAAATAAATAAAACGATCACCGCTTCACAGCTGAAGCGGCGCCGTTTTTTTGAATGCAGAGGCCGGGCGTGACGTCATAACATCGCGCCCGGCCTCCGAACGATCATAGAGACTCCGGCGACCTTCTGGTCCGCCCGGAAATCTCTATGGTGAACATCCGGCGCCGGCGGATCCGCTATCCGACTCACTGATCGCTGAGGTGAGTCGGTAGTAGCACCGGAGGGCGGCGGGAGGGGGGGGACGTCCCCTCCCGCCGCCCGTAAGAACGATCAAGCGGCGGAACAGCCGCTATGATCATTCTTATGGTGTACGGAATCGCCGGCTGAAAATGCCGGTATCTGAATGATGTCTGTAGCCTCAGACATCATTCAGATATAAGCCCCGAAAGTCGAGGACGTCATATGACGTCCTCCGGATGTCAAGCGGTTAAATGCATGATAATTGTATGATTTTTGGATTTATAGTATTTCTGCTTTACAAGCTTTTACAGGTGTTTTAAATTGTCTAATATAGCTGCACCTTTTAATTTGTTATCACCAGAACATGTGTCCCCATATATGATTTACCCTCTCTCTTTGTTCTGGTGACAACTCAAAAATGTTGTGTTTCCCATCACTTTTGGGGAAAGAATCCCCAGTGGGAGCACAGACTTAAAAAAAAAAACACAGGGGCGCTAATCTATTTCCACTCTATGCCACACTAAAATAGTTGTTTTGTTTTTATATACACTTTAAATATAATTATATTTAAGTTTAAAGAAAAATGTCATGGGGCTTATATAAGAAGAGTGTGCAAACAACAACTTTTTCTATTCTTTTTTTAAGCTAAAGATAGCATTCTGGAAGCTGATTGCATGCATTTAAACACTACATTTTTAAATTGCATTTATACATATGGAAATCAACTTATTATGCACAACAAGATTAAACTCTACTTAATCTATTTATTGTAGGAGCATGACTGAGTACATTATGAAAATATTAGTCAATTGTGTCCCAGATATGTTGACCCACCAACTTAATGTCCTGTTATGTGCACTTCTGGGTCCCAATATCCTCCATCTCGCTCTGCCTGTCTTAGGCCCCATTCAGACCTCATGTAGCAGGAATGAGCGAGATTAACACTTGTAAAGATGTGAAGCACATAGGGCAGTCCATTTACTTTGATGGGCTGCCCTATGCACATTTGTCACCCAAAAGAAGCTCCTGCTCCCTTTTGGGTGACAAGCTTAGCACAATTTTTAACCACGCATTTTGCCGCATGTTTTTGTCACCTGACAATTGTGGAAGAATCAAACCGTGTTTGGGGTGACATTAAAAATAATGGCATCCGAACTTGTGTCACACGTTCTGCTATCATTTGGAATCACGGGCAGAATTATGGTGATTATTCATGCGATTTCAAGTCACCTAATGTGAATGAGGTCTTATACAGTAGATAACTGCACAATATGTGTCACATTCTGGCAGAGCGAGTTTCAGGACAACAAAGCCTGAAAGTGATCAGCATGGATGATGTAGCAGAAAATATATAAAACAGGGGCCAAAAAATGTATTCTTTTTACAGGAAGACTCTCCCCAACTTCCTCCATGGAATAGCATTTAGTGGAGTTGTCCTGGTATGTGCCTTAAGTGGTTTCATAATACTAACAGGCTGTGAATCCATGCTAGTAGCTGCAGATTATGTTCTACATTCTAAAATTCTAAATTATAAAACATTTTATTAGAAATTAGTAGCTGTCATTTTTACCTTCTGTCAATAGAAATATTAGTTTATTCAATTGTAATCCACGCATGTCATGGTGAGACAGATTCCTAACCCAGAGCTTCACATTAATAAAGGGAGGTAGAGTTTTACTGAAAAGGGCATTGCTCATGCCATGATACACCAATGTGACATATACTGCGAGTATAACAGCTCCTGGCTGCCTTGGAGGAACATGCCAAGATTCCAACATGAATGACGTGTTACGCAGAACTCCAGTCATTTTCCAGTAGTACAATTTCAGGTTGCAAGACCCAATTGTTTTAGACATGAAAGCCACAATAACCTACCTTGAAAACAAAAAAAAAAGATTTTACTCTTCATAATAAACATTTTTTTTATCCTGTTGACATGATTTATAGTATCAGTAATCACTACGTATAACAGCAGTGTAATTTAACTGCCTAAGTGCCAGATACCCTTGTATAGTGTATTTGTACAATGTTCTACTCAGAGATTTTGCAGAAGCTCCATAATAGTCTCTACAATTACTGGATAGAGGAAAAAAATGACAGTAAGAAGCCTCTTGTCTGGCTTTGAAAATGAAAGGGGGGGGGGGTAGAGGGAGTTGATACTGCTGCTAAGTGCATTGTAGAACAAATTAATCAAAGGAAAGAAGAAAAAAGATTGCAAATGAAAGATGCTGAGAGAGAAAATGACTCTCCCTGTAATTGTGTTTTATTACCTTATTAATAATTTGAATGAAGGAGCTAACGAGGGTTGAAACAATTTTATTATGAAATTATTTTTTCCCTCTTGGTGTTGTGTTTGATTGGCTTGTCTGGTGTGATACCTGCTCTGTAAATTAGGCTGACAAGTTCCAGTACTGTGAATAAATTGAACACTTAGCAGTGGCAGTGATGAGAGTCCATAAAGCCTTGAGGCTTATTTACAATTTGCAGCACATTCACGTAGTAAAACAGATCAGTGGGGCAGTATCTACAGGTTTAGTCATGTATATTAGGCAATTGAAGTGAAAGTATGTTTTCAGAAGATTAACCCTGTCATTGTACACATCAGAGACAGAGGTGTAGCTTGAAGCTTGTGGCCTCAATGCAAAGGTTGACAAGAGGCAGCCCCCCATTACCACCTGCCGCTTCCACCATGCACCAAGATACTCCCACCATGTGCCAAGATACTCCAAGTGGCTAGAGAGTTATTTCAGATCTGTATTTACATATTGAGAGGGTAACTTAAAATATTTGGGGGAAACTGTTCACATTTTGACAGCCCTTTAACTCTTTTGAACATCCTGGAGCAGGGGTAGGCAACCTTTGAGAGGTGGAGATCTACCTGAACAACAACAAAGAGATGCTTTTGGTACCGATCACTCACTGTGTTCATTCATAAAAGGTGGAGGCCAGTAAATTACATATTCTCTGGGGGGGGACAAAGTGAGCACACAAGGAAGCGGAACCTGACATGAGAGGTGGCGAGACACTATATGTAACTGATCTCTGTTTTTCCCTCCTGCAGCAGCTGAATCTTGGTGGGAGGGAGAAGAGGAGATGTAGGCTTTCAGTGGCTACAGAAGGAAAATGGAGGGGGTCAGTTCCAGTATATGCTGACCCCACTGCCTCTCCTGTTCAGGTGTGAAACCAAATGTAACAGGGAAGCTGCATGGATTACCTGAAGCATGAGCGGGGTCATTAGTTAAAGAAGAATGTCAGATAGAAAAAATGGTGCCTACTACAGATAAAAGAAGGCAATCAATTTAATCAACAAGAAAAATAAATACAATTTCAATAGATTTTTTAATTAAATCAAATACAGAGGAAAACCAGACTGTAAATCATAAGAAAACTAAAGTTTGAAAGCATTTTTCTTTGGATTTTAAAGGGTTAGTTCACCTTTACCAAAAAAATCTGCCTATGCAGATATGAGGCATCTGTATATACAAAAAAAACTGTGCAACTTTGACTAAAGTTGATTAATGCTCTTGCTATATGTGTAGGCCAGTTTCACACCTCATGAAGTTGATAAGGGAGGTATATTTATTACTGCTCACTCCACATAACAGAAGTGAGCTCTCAAACACTGTGCTCAAAGCTACTGCATCAGGGGAGAGAAATAGCATATGAGAGGGTTTTATTCAGAGAAAGAGCTCACTCCTGTAGTGGAGGAGGTGAGCAGTAATGACTAGGCCTCACTTAGCAATATTCTAGCAACACCATTTCATGTCTTCGAGAATTCTTCGGGAGACAGTGATTCTTTGGTTCATGGATACTCCATCCCACTGGCCGAGGAATGCAAATTGAAACACTCTCATGTGCCATCATGCCTATGGCACCACCAGAATGACAGCTGTAAACATTCCAATGAGGACCATACAGTCCCTTACCGATATGAAATATGTTTTAATCACCCTTCGGACACATCTTTTCATTTTGAATATCTCGCAGTCAGGCAAAAAGACCTGCCATTTTTTGTCATTGAATACAACTCCAAGATTTTCCATTGTTTGGGACAGTGCCAGATGACTCTTTTGCTCATTTACTAGCCAGCCAAACTTGGTTAGCTGGCTAGTAAAGCCATGATAACACGGAACCAGGAAGGCTCATCCACTATAGCTGCTATTGAAGACAGAAAGGGGATAGTAAAGTATGATACAGAGGGCATCCAAAAGATATTTGTAGATTTCTATTCACAGTTGTATGAATCTGAAAACTTAAATGTAAGGGAAAAGACTGAACAATTCTTAGATAATCTAACTATACCCAAGCTGACCTCAATAGAAAGGGAATCCTTGGATATTCCTATAACTATGGCAGAGCTGGAGGAAGCGGTGGGACAAATTCAAAACAACAAAGCTCCAGGGATGGATGGATTCCCCGTGGAGATATATAAACTATACGGTCAGATCTTGATCCCAGAACTCCTCGAAGTACTCAATGAAGCATATGTCACACGGGAACTCCCTAAATCAATGATGGAAACAATAATAATCATAATTCTAAAACCGGATAAAGATCCACTAAAGCCCGGTTCTTATCGCCCAATATCTCTCCTTACATCTGATGTTAAAATACTAGCTAAGGTCTTGGCAAATAGGTTATCTAGACACATTGATACTTTGATCGATAGGGATCAAACAGGTTTCATCCCCTCCAGATCAGCAGCAACAAATATTCGCAGGCTCTTTTTGAACCTGCAATTGCCAATGGACAACGGGGGAGCTGGTGCCATTCTGTCATTGGATGCCCAGAAGGCATTTGACATGGTAGAATGGGAGTATCTATGGATGGTATTGATTGCCTTTGGTATAGGTCCAGGCTTTATAACCTGGCTAAAATTATTATATAAAGACCCTAGGGCTAGGCTGCGGATCAATGGCACTGTGTCACCAGCTTTCCCGTTATCCCGGGGAACTAGACAAGGCTGCCCTCTATCCCCGTTGCTGTTTGCATTGGCGGTGGAACCATTGGCCGTCGCGATTAGACACTCTTTGGGGATAGAGGGATTCCGACGTGCAGGAAGAGAGGACAAAATACCCCTATATGCAGATGATGCCTTAATCTTTCTGAGCGACCCCACAAAATCCTTAGAGGAACTCATGACACTTGTATCTGCATTTGGACAGTTTTCTGGGTTTCGCATCAACTGGGAGAAGTCAGTATTGATGCCACTATATAAAGCAAAAATTCCATTACCAGACTGTGCAAAACAAATTCAAATAAAACATAAAATTAAGTATTTAGGGATCCAGGTAACTCGAAAAGTGGGGGACTATGTGGACCTTAACCTTAGACCACTATTGACTAGGCTTAAAGATAAATGTCGGACCTGGTGCAAACTCCCATTAACTGTGATTGGCAGAGCCAATCTTATAAAGATGATTTGGGCCCCACAATTATTGTACATTTTTCATAACTGCCCAGTGTGGATAGCTGCATTTTGGTTTAAAAGGATAGAATCGCTTTTTCGCGAACTCATTTGGAAGAAAAAATATGCACGTATTAAATTAACAACATTAATGCTGGCTAAAGATGAGGGGGGACTTTCTATCCCACATCCAAAAAATTATTTTTTGGCTTCACAAACCCAGCAATTTTTTGGCTGGACAGTGGTAGAAGAGAATGATCCCATACAGGGGTTATTACTTCCACTGGGTAAGGGATATTCACTGATGTCCCTACTAGAGACAAAAACCTTTCAAAAAGATAAGAAATTCATGACAGGTGAGCTATTCAATAAGGTATGGCTAGAAATAAAAAAGATTACTAGCATTACAGGTTATACTTCCTATACACCAATATGGAATAACGCAAACTATGAGGAAGTGCAGAGATTGGAGGGATTTGGGCTTTGGCAAACTCAGGGACTGAGATATGTGGAACAACTGTTTTGGAACGATAAGATAAAATCATTTGCACAAATATCTGAGGAATTCGGGATTCCAAGACAGAGGTTCTTTCAGTATCTCCAGCTTAGACATGCTTTTCATGTCCAGGCCCGTACATCTGTATTTAAGTTGAATGTTTCTAAAATAACAATATTGTTGAAGAAAAGCGATCAAAAGAAGGGTCTTATCTCTAAAATATATGAGATATTGCAGGGTAAATATAAGGAAGCGGTAGTGGTACCAGCCAGGTCGCAGTGGGAACGAGACCTGGGAGCACTGACTGACTCTCAGTGGTTGGAGGTCTTGTCTGCGATCCCAAAGGTATCTCTGTCAGCTACTCAAAAATTAACACAACTTTTTATTACACATAGATCATACTATACCCCCGAAAAACTATTTAAATGGAAACGCAGGGAATCCCCCTTATGCCCCCGGTGTAGTGGTGCACCGGCTAATCAAATACACATGTGGAAATGCCCCAAACTCCATCGTTATTGGCAGGATATAATTAAAAACATAAATAGCGCATTAGGTATAGAAATTTCACTAGACCCAAATTTATGTTTATTAAATATAGTGGAGGAACCAAATATTTCAAAACATACCCATATCGCAATGACGAGAGGCTTGTTTCAGGCACGAAAGCTAATAGCTCAGAAGTGGATATCTATATATCCCCCAACGGTCGAAGAATGGAGAACACAAATAAAAGAAACCATAATAAAGGAGGAATTTATTTATAAACATAGAGGGAGCCAAGATAAATTTGACGCCATCTGGAAAAGCTGGGTAGAGGCCTGGGACAATGAAAATAAAAGTTGAATCAATATGGGAGAGGGACAATATTGGGGGGGTGCTTTTGGGGTCGAGGGGGGGGGAGAGATACAGTAGGGGGAGGAAATCTATTTTTTTTTCTTGTTGGGTTTTGCCCCCTTTTTTTTTTTTTTGCTTTTAGTTTTTGTTTTGGGCGGGTTTTTTTTTTTTTTTCTGGGGCGGGTGAATGTTAGAAGCAAGATTTATGTATCTGGAATAAAATGTATGGATAAATGTATAACTTGTACTGCTATGAAAAGAATAAAAAAAAGTACTGAATCAAAAAAAAAAAAAACTTGGTTAGCCTTTCCATAACATAGTTGCGATGTTCGTTCCAGCTGCTGGTTTGACCTTGCAACTATTAATATGTCGTTCAGGTAGTGATAAAGTTTTACTCCCGCCAAATGGATAACCACTATGACTGCCTGCAGGGTTTCTGAAAAGACTCTCAAAGCCATAGAGATCCCAAAGGATAGGCAAGTGAATTTGAAGTGACATCCAGACAAACCTCAAAAATGTATGCTGTTCCTTACTGATAAGAACGTGGAGGTATGAGTCGGCCAGGTTAACTGAAACCAACCAGTTTCCCTTATGAACCACAGCCATGATTGTCTGCACTTAAATCTCTTGACTTGTACATATTTGTTTAACATATTCAAATCCAATATAGATCCGAAGGCCATGGAATAATGGAATTTTGAAAAGCAATTCTTCTATGTCTTCTTGTAAAAATCTTTTCTCCTTAAGATCCATTGGCCAATGTGTCTGAACAAAACAGTCCAGGGGATGAGCCTGGAAGTCTATTCTGTAGCCCCATCTCACTGTCCTTTGGAGCCACCACTCCCTGATGCTCTCTGCCCAGATCCAGATCCCAGCTTAGCCTCCACCAGAGTGGGTGGGAGCCCCTTCAAAAGGGCTTTCGTTTGACTATGCCACTTGTGCTGCCTGTATTTGACTCCACATAAAAGGGAACTCTGAGTCCCTCTTTATTGGGATCTACTGAATTCACAACCTGGCTTGTACGACTTGGCCTCTCTAAACTTCCTATGACTAGCTTGACTGGAACAAAAGGATCACTGCTTTCTTTTACTGGCCTGAGATAACCATCCAGACTTTCTGCCTGTCACTCATTTGATTGTGTCATCCAGTGTGTTGCCAAACAATAATTTCCCATTATAGGGAATACTACAAAGAGCCTGCCTGGAAGCACTATCTGTGCCCCAGTGACACAGCCATATGACCCTCTTAGCCTCCACACTAGATACCCATGTTTTCAGTGCTTTAGACACCAAGGTTAAAGCTATTACTGGATGAAAGGCAAAGGCCATCATGGCATAACTTTTCCTCAAGTCTGCATCAACCCTTTGATACATGGGATGCTTGAAGGTTACTGAGTTCTCTAGAGGCAAAGACACATGGCACTCTAGGCACAGGAGGGATGTATTCACCCCTGGAGGAGTGTCCCACAAACATGTATCCACTGATTTCATGGGGTTAAGCAGATTTGCCTTCTGGTCAGGTCTTTCCCATTTCTCTTCTATAAGCTCTTTGACCTCTGTCATGATGGGAAAATGGGGCCTCTCCTTTTACAAGTATTTGCAAACTTTCTGCAGGGGCTGGGACTCCAGTTCCCACTCTATCACTTCTTTGACTGCCACAATAAAGGGATTGATTAGGACAAAGTCAAAGGTATGGGGCCCCATATCATCTGACTCTAAAGATATGTCTGATAGCCCCTTTTCAGGAGGGGATTGACTCAATTTTGCTTCCACAACTCCATGAACCACAAGCTCTCTGCTGGGCTTATCTGATCCTGAAATTCACTGCATGTTCTCTGTTATGGCTTCCTGAATATAGGCTTTGAATTTTTGTGTGACGGCCTCGTTGTCTGATGTCAAGCACTGGCTCTGATGACATAGATGCATTGGTGTCATGTCCCTGTGAGTTGAATGAGAGGGGCGCCCAGATCCTGCAGAACATGCATTATCCTGATCAGGGGATGATGACTATGGGTAGGACTTGTGGTTTTTGGAGTGCTTGTGTTTGGGCTTCTGCTCCTAAAACAAACATCTTAAATATGGCTCACAGATCTCTAGTAGATATGGCTCACAGAGTCTCTAGTAGAAATTTTTGTCACACGTCCCCCCTTATACCTTTTGCTAGATCTTCATGCTTGTGACAGATGTGGTGAGCTCACCTGCATACAATAAGGCCCTACTGCAACTTTGTACTTACAGTGAGGTGGCCGCAGGGAAGCTCAAGCAGCTTAACCAAGACAGATAAGGCAGCAATAGGTGGTGGCACAATGAAACTTTCAGCTCAGAAACACACAGAAAACAGAGGTAAAAAATCTTCCCCATCTTCCAGAGGTGGGCCAGGAAAACTTAAAGTAGTTCTAAAGCAGATTCTATGGGGGCATTCACCAAAAAGGAGCAGCCAGGTGTGCTGTCATAGGACCTGAAAAGAGAAAGATTGGGGCTGCCCTATGCAAAACCATTGCACAGAACAAGTAAGTATGACATGTTTGTTATTTTATTAAAAAAAAAAAGAAGGTTTACTATCTTATTGATGTCTTAGTATAACACTTACAAGCATGTCAAAACTCTCATAGAGAATGACTTCATGACATCTGCTTTTGTTTCTAAAAGGAAAAAGCCATCTTTGTTCAGGCATCATCCAAGGTCAAAATCTACTTCCTGAATTGAGTTGTTAGCTAAGACAAAACAGAATTAGGTAAATCTTGGTGTAATAAAAGAACCTCACGCTATGGACAGATAATAATGTGAAGTGAAGTGTTTTTTTTTTTTATTATGTGACAATTAGTAAGCTGCTCCTCTCAAAGTGTAGGCGATGCTAATTTGATTACAGTGAATAGTGGTAGGGGGCGCTAGTGCATGGTTAATAAACTAAACCATATAATCATACAATCAGATTAAATAAAGAGCTCAGTGCAAAAATAAATATTACATTACATATAACAATTAACATAAGTGAATATATTTATTTAACCACTTAAGGACCGGGCCTCTTTTTTAGACGTGTTGTTTACAAGTAAAAAACTGTTTTTTTTGCTAGAAAATAACATAGAACCCCCAAACATTATACATTTCTTTCTATTTGCTCAGTGGTCTTACAAGCGCACTTTTTTTTTTTTTAAATACACTTTTTTGAATTAAAAATAAGACAACAGTAAAGTTAGCCCATTTTTTTATATTGTGAAAGATAATGTTATGCTGAGTAAATTGATACCCAACATGTCATTCTTCAAAATTGCGCCCCCTCGTGGAATGGCGACAAACTTTTACCCTTAAAAATCTCCATAGGCGACATTTAAAAAATTCTACAAGTTGTATGTTTTGCATTACAGAGGAGGTCTAGGGCTAAAATTATTGCTCTCGCTCTACCGATCGCAGAGATACCTCACACGTGTGGTTTGAAGGCTGTTTTCATATGCAGGCGCTACTCACGTATGCATTTGCTTCTGCACATGAGCTCGGCGGGACGGGGCGCGTTTAAAAAATGTTTTTCTTATTTATGTTACCTTTTATTTTTTATTTTTACACTGTTTTTTTTTTAAAAAGTGTCACTTTTATTCATATTACAAGAAATGTAAACATCCCTTGTAATAGATAAAAAGCATGACAGGACCTCTTAAATATGAGATCTGGAGTCAAAAAGACCTCAGATCTCATATTTACACTAAAATGCAATAAAAAAAAATGTTGTCATTTAAAATTAAAAAAAAAAAATGGCCCTTTAAGAGCTATGGGCGGAAGTGACGTTTTGACGTCACTTCCGCCCTGCAGTGTCATGGAGATGGGTGGGGGCCATCTTCCCCTCACTTGTCTCCATGCACAGCACCAAGAGGACTGGATCGTGGCGGGAGGGGGGCCTCTCCCTCGCCGCCGATAAAAGTGATCTCGCGGCAAATCCACCACAGAGACCACTTTTATCTTGTACCAGACCGCCGGCCGAGCACGGCATTACCGTGATTATGGCAGCTAGCTGCAGCCATAACAACGATATCCGTCCTCAAAGTGAGGATGTACATCGGTGTGCGGCGGTCCGGAAGTGGTTTTAAAAGTCCATAAATTCTTCTGTGATAAATTCCTGTGGCAAATTTCCAAAACTTGCCACCATCACCATAAACAGATACAAGAAGTTACACCCGATGTGTGTGGTAAGAATTCCTACTCACCACAAGAACTTGACCTCTTTAAGCAAAAAAAGGTCAAAATAGGCTTTGTTTGTGGGTCTTTGCACTTGCTTCTGTGATCATTGGGGATGAACTAGGGTATCTTTTCAAATGACAGCCACCTCTCCACAGAGATAACCCATTACAAAGAAGACATAGAAAGTGACATAGTGTAAAATCATTTATTAAAAAAAACTGCATATTAAAAGCCAACTGGCTGCTTATATTGAGAAGTGCCCACTCCCGGAACTAGGAATACTTGCAGACACTTGGGCAGGGATTGTAGGCCGCTCCAAAGGCTTCAGCTGGCATGCGTTTCGCAGCCGAATAACTACACCTAATCAGCCATTCTTACAGAAAGGTTAACAGAAAAGGGGTACTCGCCTGAAAAATTGATAAAGTGTCAAAACCAAGTTCTTGCCATGGATAGACAAACCCTTTTAACCAACAATAAGAAAAATACTTTCCAAAGAGAACTAGCCTTTATCCCTGGGTTCCATCACCAATATAGAGAAATAGAGAAAATTTTCAAAAAACATTGGCCCATTCTTTTGAAAGATAAGGATCTAAAAAAAGTTTTACCAAATAAACCTATTTTTTTTTTACAAAAGGGCACCAGGACCTAGGAATAAAATTGCACCAAATATACCAGACTCCCCCAAAAAAGTCAGAACGTTCTTAGATAGGGCAGGTTTTCACTACTGCACTAGGTGCAAGGCCAAAATAGGCCAAAAGGTCAAAATAGACTTTGTTACTGGGTCTTTGCACTTGCTTCTGTGATCACTGGGGATGAACCAGGGTACCTTTCTAAATAACAGCCTCCTCTCCACAGAGATACCCCATTACAAAGAAGACATAGAAAGTGCCATAGTGTAAAACCATTTATTTAAAAAAAACAGCAAATTAAATGCCAACTGGCTGCTTTCATTAAGAAGTGCCCACTCCCGGCACT
Source organism: Aquarana catesbeiana (assembly GCF_042186555.1). NCBI lineage: Eukaryota > Metazoa > Chordata > Amphibia > Anura > Ranidae > Aquarana > Aquarana catesbeiana. Next base: position 375,731,310 of record NC_133325.1, read on the forward strand.
AGGAATACCTGCAGACACTTGGGCAGGGATTGCAGGCCGCTCTGAAGCCTTGAGCTGGCGTTCATTCCACCACCAATTAACAGAAAACAGGAAGTTCGGGACCCGGAAACGTGACCAGAAAGCGACTCAACCTACGTTTCGTCTTACGACGTCATCAGGAAGTGATTCCAGTCACTAGGCCCCTGACCCGCAGCTCTTGACTAGGGATGAGCTTCGAGTTCGAGTCGAACTCATGTTCGACTCGAACATTGGCTGTTCGCAAGTTCGCCGAACAGCGAACAATTTGGGGTATTCGCGGCAAATTCGAATGCCGCGGAACACCCTTTAAAAGTCTATGGGAGGAATCAAAAGTGCTAATTTAAAGGCTAATATGCAAGTTATTGTCATAAAAAGTGTTTGGGGACCTGGGTCCTGCCCCAGGGGACATGGATCAATGCAAAAAAAAGTTTTAAAAACGGCCGTTTTTTCAGGAGCAGTGATTTTAATAATGCTTAAAGTCAAACAATAAAAGTGTAATATCCCTTTAAATTTCGTACCTGGGGGGTGTCTATAGTATGCCTGTAAAGGGGCGCATGTTTCCTGTGTTTAGAACAATCTGACAGCAAAACGACATTTCGAAGGAAAAAACTCATTTAAAACTACCCGCGGCTATTGCATTGCCGACAATACACATAGAAGTTCATTGATAAAAACGGCATGGGAATTCCCCAAAGGGGAACCCCGAACCAAAATTAAAAAAAAAAAAATGACATGGGAGTCCCCCTAAATTCCATACCAGGCCCTTCAGGTCTGATATGGATATTAAGGGGAACCCCGGCCAAAATTTAAAAAAAAAAATGACGTGGGGTTCCCCCTAAATTCCATACCAGACCCTTCAGGTCTGGTATGGATTTTAAGGGGAACCCCGCGCCAAAAAAAAAAAAAAAAAAACGGCGTGGGGTCCCCCCAAAAATCCATACCAGACCCTTATCCGAGCACGCAACCTGGCAGGCCGCAGGAAAAGAGGGGGGGACGAGAGTGCGGCCCCCCTCCCTCCTGAACCGTACCAGGCCACATGCCCTCAACATTGGGAGGGTGCTTTGGGGTAGCCCCCCAAAACACCTTGTCCCCATGTTGATGAGGACAAGGGCCTCATCCCCACAACCCTGGCCGGTGGTTGTGGGGGTCTGCGGGCGGGGGGCTTATCGGAATCTGGAAGCCCCCTTTAACAAGGTGACCCCCAGATCCCGGCCCCCCCCCGTGTGAAATGGTAAGGGGGTACTTATACCTCTACCATTTCACGAAAAAAGTGTCAAAAATGTTAAAAATGACAAGAGACAGTTTTTGACAATTCCTTTATTTAAATGCTTCTTCTTTCTTCTATCTTCCTTCATCTTCTGGTTCTTCTGGCTCTTCTGGTTCTTCCTCCGGCGTTCTCGTCCAGCATCTCCTCCGCGGCATCTTCTATCTTCTTCTCCTCGGGCCGCTCCGCACCCATGGCATGGGGGGGAGGCTCCCGCTCTTCTCTTCTTCTTTTCTTCTCTTCTTCTCTTCTTCATTTTCTTCTCCGGGCAGCTCCGCAATCCATGCTGGCATGGAGGGAGGCTCCCGCTGTGTGACGGCGCTCCTCGTCTGACAGTTCTTAAATAACGGGGGGGCGGGGCCACCCATTGACCCCGCCCCCCTCTGACGCACGGGACATGACGGGACTTCCCTGTGGCATTCCCCGTGACGTCACAGGGAAGTCCCGTCAAGTCACCGTGCGTCAGAGTGGGGCGGGGTCACCGGGTGGCCCCGCCCCCCGTTATTTAAGAACTGTCAGACGAGGAGCGCCGTCACACAGCGGGAGCCTCCCTCCATGCCAGCATGGATTGCGGAGCGGCCCGGAGAAGAAAATGAAGAAGAGAAGAAGAGAAGAAAAGAAGAAGAGAAGAGCGGGAGCCTCCCCCCCATGCCATGGGTGCGGAGCGGCCCGAGGAGAAGAAGATAGAAGACGCCGCGGAGGAGATGCTGGACGAGAACGCCGGAGGAAGAACCAGAAGAGCCAGAAGAACCAGAAGAACCAGAAGATGAAGGAAGATAGAAGAAAGAAGAAGCATTTAAATAAAGGAATTGTCAAAAACTGTCTCTTGTCATTTTTAACATTTTTGACACTTTTTTCGTGAAATGGTAGGGGTACTTATGTACCCCCTTACCATTTCACACAGGGGGGGGGCCGGGATCTGGGGGTCACCTTGTTAAAGGGGGCTTCCAGATTCCGATAAGCCCCCCGCCCGCAGACCCCCACAACCACCGGCCAGGGTTGTGGGGATGAGGCCCTTGTCCTCATCAACATGGGGACAAGGTGTTTTGGGGGGCTACCCCAAAGCACCCTCCCAATGTTGAGGGCATGTGGCCTGGTACGGTTCAGGAGGGAGGGGGGGCCGCACTCTCGTCCCCCCCTCTTTTCCTGCGGCCTGCCAGGTTGCGTGCTCGGATAAGGGTCTGGTATGGATTTTTGGGGGGACCCCACGCCGTTTTTTTTTTTTTTTTTTGGCGCGGGGTTCCCCTTAAAATCCATACCAGACCTGAAGGGTCTGGTATGGAATTTAGGGGGAACCCCACGTCATTTTTTTTTTTTAAATTTTGGCCGGGGTTCCCCTTAATATCCATACCAGACCTGAAGGGCCTGGTATGGAATTTAGGGGGACTCCCACGTCATTTTTTTTTTTTAATTTTGGTTTGGGGTTCCCCTTTGGGGAATTCCCATGCCGTTTTTATCAATGAACTTCTATGTGTATTGTCGGCAATGCAATAGCCGCGGGTAGTTTTAAATAAGTTTTTTCCTTCAAAATGTCATTTTGCTGTCAGACTGTTCTAAACACAGGAAACATGCGCCCCTTTACAGGCATACTATAGACACCCCCCAGGTACGAAATTTAAAGGGATATTACACTTTTATTGTTTGACTTTAACCACTTGAGCCCCGGACCATTATGCTGCCTAAGGACCAGAGGTCTTTTTCCAATTTGGCACTGCGTCGCTTTAACTGCTAATTGCGCGGTCATGCAATGCTGTACCCAAACGAAATTTGCGTCCTTTTCTTCCCACAAATAGAGCTTTCTTTTGATGGTATTTGATCACCTCTGCGGTTTTTATTTTTTGCGCTATAAACGGAAAAAGACCGAAAATTTTGAAAAAAAATGATATTTTCTACTTTTTGTTATAAAAAAAATCCAATAAACTAAATTTTAGTCATACATTTAGGCCAAAATGTATTCGGCCACATGTCTTTGGTAAAAAAAATGTCAATAAGCGTATATTTATTGGTTTGCGCAAAAGTTATAGCGTCTACAAACTAGGGTACATTTTCTGGAATTTACACAGCTTTTAGTTTATGACTGCCTATGTCATTTCTTGAGGTGCTAAAATGGCAGGGCAGTACAAAACCCCCCCAAATGACCCCATTTTGGAAAGTAGACACCCCAAGGAAATTGCTGAGAGGCATGTTGAACCCATTGAATATTTATTTTTTTTGTCCCAAGTGATTGAAAAATGACAAAAAAAAAAAAAAAATATTTACAAAAAGTGGTCACTAAATGATATATTGCTCACACAGGCCATGGGCCTATGTGGAATTGCACCCCAAAATACATTTAGCTGCTTCTCCTGAGTATGGTGATACCACATGTGTGGGACTTTTTGGGAGCCTAGCCGCGTACGGGGCCCCGAAAACCAATCACCGCCTTCAGGATTTCTAAGGGTGTAAATTTTTGCTTTCACTCTTCACTGCCTATCACAGTTTCGGAGGCCATGGAATGGCCAGGTGGCACAAAACCCCCCAAAATGACCCCATTTTGGAAAGTAGACACCCCAAGCTATTTGCTGAGAGGCATATTGAGTCCATGGAATATTTTATATTTTGACACAAGTTGCGGGAAAGTGACACTTTTTTTTTTTTTTTTTTCATAAAGTTGTCACTAAATGATATATTGCTCACACAGGCCATGGGCATATGTGGAATTGCACCCCAAAATACATTTAGCTGCTTCTCCTGAGTATGGGGATACCACATGTGTGGGACTTTTTGGGAGCCTAGCCGCGTACTGGACCCCGAAAACCAATCACTGCCTTCAGGATTTCTAAGGGTGAAAATTTTTGATTTCACTCTTTACTGCCTATCACAGTTTCGGAGGCCATGGAATGCCCAGGTGGCACAAAACCCCCCCAAATGACCCCATTTTGGAAAGTAGACACCCCAAGCTATTTGCTGAAAGGCATGGTGAGTATTTTGCAGCTCTCATTTGTTTTTGAAAATGAAGAAAGACAAGAAAAAACATTTTTTTTTTTCTTTTTTCAATTTTCAAAACTTTGTGACAAAAAGTGAGGTCTGCAAAATACTCACTATACCTCTCAGCAAATAGCTTGGGGTGTCTACTTTCCAAAATGGGGTCATTTGGGGGGGTTTTGTGCCACCTGGGCATTCCATGGCCTCCGAAACTGTGATAGGCAGTGAAGAGTGAAATCAAAAATTCACGCCCTTAGAAAGCCTGAAGGCGGTGCTTGGTTTTCGGGGTCCCGTACGCGGCTAGGCTCCCAAAAAGTCTCACGCATGTGGTATCCCCATACTCAGGAGAAGCAGCAGAATGTATTTTGGGGTGTAATTTCACATATTCCCATGGCATGTTTGAGCAATATATCATTTAGTGACAACTTTGTGCAAAAAAAAAAAAAAAAAAAAAAAATTTGTCTCTTTCCCGCAACTTGTGTCGCAATATAAAATATTCCATGGACTCGACATGCCTCTCAGCAAATAGCTTGGGGTGTCTACTTTCCAAAATGGGGTCATTTGGGGGGGTTTTGAACTGTCCTGGCATTTTATGCACAACATTTAGAAGCTTATGTCACACATCACCCACTCTTCTAACCACTTGAAGACAAAGCCCTTTCTGACACTTATTGTTTACATGAAAAAGTTTTTTTTTTTTGCAAAAAAATTACTTTGAACCCCCAAACATTATATATTTTTTTAAAGCAAATGCCCTACAGATTAAAATGGTGGGTGTTTCATTTTTTTTTTCACACAGTAATTGCGCAGCGATTTTTCAAACGCATTTTTTGGGGAAAAAACACACTTTTTTTAATTTTAATGCACTAAAACACGCTATATTGCCCAAATGTTTGATGAAATAAAAAAGATGATCTTAGGCCGAGTACATGGATACCAAACATGACATGCTTTAAAATTGCGCACAAACGTGCAGTGGCAACAAAATAAATACATGTTTAAAAGCCTTCAAAAGCCTTTACAGGTTACCACTTTAGATTTACAGAGGAGGTCTACTGGAAAAATTACTGCACTTGATCTGGCCTTCGCGGTGATACCTCACATGCATGGTGCAATTGCTGTTTACGTTTGACGACAGACCGACGCTTGCGTTCGCCTTAGCGCGAGAGCAGGGGGCGACAGGGGTGTTTTTTTTTTTTTTTTTTTTTTTTCTTTATTATTTTTTTGCTTTTTTAATCTTACTTTTAAACTGTTCCTTTCATATTTTTTTTTTTAATCATTTTTATTGTTATCTCGGGGAATGTAAATATCCCCTATGATAGCAATAGGTAGTGACAGGTACTCTTTTTTGAAAAAATTGTGGTCTATTAGACCCTAGATCTCTCCTCTGCCCTCAAAGCATCTGACCACACCAAGATCGGTGTGATAAAATGCTTCCCCAATTTCCCAATGGCGCTATTTACATCCGGCCAAATCTAAGTCATGAAATACTCGTAGCTTCCGGTTTCTTAGGCCATAGAGATGTTTGGAGCCACTCTGGTCTCTGATCAGCTCTATGGTCAGCTGGCTGAATCACCGGCTGCATTCTCAGGTTCCCTGTTGAGACAGGAGAGCCAGAGAAAAACACGGAAGACGGTGGGGGGGGGGCATTCCCTCCCACGGCTTGTAAAAGCAGTCTAGAGGCTAATTAGCCGCTAGGATTGCTTTTACATGAAAGCCGACCGCTGGCTGAAAAGAATGATACCAAGATGATACCTAAACCTGCAGGCATCATTCTGGTATAACCACTCAAAGTCGTGAATGGCGTACCTGAAGACAAAAAAATGGTTAACAATGGTTAACAATAAAGCACAGTAAACAGTAAAGTATAAATAATTACATACCTGAAAAACAAACATGATAAAACATAATAACAATAACAATAACAATAAAACATTGCAGAATAGAATACAGTAAAAAAGAGCAGAACAATAGAGAGAGAATAGAGAGAGAGAGAACAATAAAACAACAACTATTTTTTTTTATTTCATATTTTTTTTTTTTTTTACACTTTTTTTGTAACTAACTTTTATAACGGTAACCGGTTCCAGGTTCGGGTCTCTCAAAATGCGATGGCATTTTGGGAGACCCTGTGAAAGTGTGCCTAGTCTGTGCAATGCTGTACCCTACGTTAATACTCAACTAGTGAATGGTAGCGTTCAAAATATTCACCAATGCAAAGACCAGGATTGTCAGGACAGGAGGGACAATAATAGTGGGCGTCATGCCTATATCCGCGCTTGCTGCAGACACGACATCTTTTTTGGGGGGTTCGTTGGGTAGGGGTACTCGGGAGGACATAAAAATGCCTCTCATGCAGCCGACTGCATTTGGTTGGGGATGTGAATGGGGGAAGTACGGGCGCTGCAGAAGTGGTGGGTTCCCAATTAGGATTGGCGAATGCAGCAGGAAGGGCACTATGGGCACGACGGGCCTGTGTTTGTCTTTTTGGTGGCAGCGCGACACTACTTGTGCTTGCCACCTCACCAGCTTCAACTGCACTTATGGGACTCGCCACGTCACCACGTGTTACTGCAGTGCTGGTTTGACTACGACCGGGGTGTACTAGGCCGCTGGCGCTTGCCAGTTCACCAAAACGCTACCAAAAAACTGTTAGCGATCGCAGGGATCAGGCCTGACTCTGCGAACGCTGCAGTTATGCGTTTAGTGTTTTGTAAGTGACAGTGATCGATCGATACTGCACTTGGGTGGGCTGGGCCGGGCCGGGCGGAGGGGCAAAACGCAGGTGCTAGCAGGTATCTGGGCTGATCCCGCTAACACTGCGTTTTTGGGAACCCTAAACTGCTGGTGATGCTAGTATAGATCTGATCGGATCAGATATTGATGCGATCAGATACTATACCACTAAGGGAGGTGTACGGTGCGTGCGTGGGTGTTAGCGGTACTGGCGCTAATCTGACGCTGCCTGGGGCTGGTGCTTGCCAGTTCACCAAAATACTACCAAAAAAACTGTTAGCGATCGCAGGGATCAGGCCTGACTCTGCGAACACTGCAGTTATGCGTTTAGTGTTTTGTAAGTGTCAGTGATCGATCGATAGTGCACTTGGGTGGGCTGGGCCGGGCGGAGGCGCAAAACGCAGGTGCTAGCAGGTATCTGGGCTGATTCCGCTAACACTGCGTTTTTGGGAACCCTAAACTGCTGGGGACGCTAGTATAGATCTGATCGGATCAGATATTGATCCGTTCAGATACTATACCACTAAGGGAGGCGTATGCTGCGTGCGTGGGTGTTAGCGGTACTGGCGCTAACCTGACGCCTGGGGCTGGTGCTTGCCAGTTCACCAAAATGCTACCAAAAAAACTGTTAGCGATCTCAGGGATCAGGCCTGACTCTGCGAACGCTGCAGTTATGCGTTTAGTGTTTTGTAAGTGACAGTGATCGATCGATACTGCACTTGGGTGGGCTGGGCGGAGGCACAAAACGCAGGTGCTAGCAGGTATCTGGGCTGATCCCGCTAACACTGCGTTTTTGGGAACCCTAAACTGCTGGGGACGCTAGTATAGATCTGATCGGATCAGATATTGATGCGTTCAGATACTATACCACTAAGGGAGGTGTACGGTGCGTGCGTGGGTGTTAGCGGTACTGGCGCTAATCTGACGCTGCCTGGGGCGACGCATATCACCGCCGGGCGATCGGGGGGCTAAACCTTTATTCGGTAATAAACGGCGGGTGCCCTGACACTATAAAAAATAAACAAACTAACCAGCGTCAACCGTAACGGTTATACGGTGATCAGTGGTGAAAGGGTTAACTAGGGGGCAATCAAGGGGTTAAAACATTTATCAGATAGTATAGGGGGGTCCCTGACGCTATAAAACGCTGACGGCGAACCTAAATATTTACCTCACTAACTAGCGTCACCAGCGACACTAATACAGCGATCAGAAAAATTATCGCTTAGTGACACTGGTGACAGGGGGTGATCAAGGGGTTAAAACTTTATTAGGGGGGGTTAGGGGGGTACCCTAGACCTACAGGGGGGTAACAGTAACTGTCCCAACACTGTAACTGTCACAAACTGACACTATGCAGTAATCAGAAAAAAAAAAAAAAAAAAAAAAAAAAAAACTGCTGGTGTCAGTTTGTGACAGGGGGGGGGGCGATCGGGGGGGGATCGGGGTGTTTTGTGTGCCTGGCATGTTCTACTGTGTGTGTGTGTGTTGTGCACTCACATTGATGTCTTCTCTCCTCGGGCCGGAACGGAAATTACCGAGCCGAGGAGAGATGACATCATTTCCTTTGCTGCTGTTTAGCATACAGCAGCAAAGGAAGATTCTCATTGGCCGGCGGCGATCGCGAGGGGGGGGCCACGAACGGATGGTCTCCCCCTCATCACCGATCGCCGCTGGACAAAAGACGACCGCCTCGGGCACCGGGGGGGGTCCGATCGGACCCCCCACCCGCGGAAGGCAAATCACGTACCCTGTACGTGATTTTGCCTGTCCGTGCCACTTTGCCGACGTACATCGGCGTGAGGCGGTCGTCAAGTGGTTAAGCATTATTAAAATCACTGCTCCTGAAAAAACGGCCGTTTTTAAAACTTTTTTTTGCATTGATCCATGTCCCCTGGGGCAGGACCCAGGTCCCCAAACACTTTTTATGACAATAACTTGCATATAAGCCTTTAAAATTAGCACTTTTGTTTATTCATGTTCGTGTCCCATAGACTTTAATGGTGTTCGCGTGTTCGAACGAACTTTTTTCCTGTTCGCATGTTCTGGTGCGAACCGAACAGGGGGGTGTTCGGCTCATCCCTACTCTTGACAACCAATGACCAGAGCTGTCGGGAAGAGGCCCTTGTCCCCATCAACATGGGGACAAGATGCTTTGGGGGGACCCCAAAGCACCCTCACCATGTTGAGGGCAAGTAGCCTTTTATGGTTCAGGAGGGGGCGCTTGCTCATCCCCCCCTTTCCTGGGCTGCCAGGCTGCTTGCTCAGATAAGGGTCTAGTATGCATTTTGGGGGGCACCCACTATTTTTTTTTTAGTTTGGCATGGGGTTCCCCTTAAAATCCATGCCAGACCCCAAGGGCCTGATATGGATTTTGGGGAGGACCCCACATTGTATTTTTTTTTTTGCATTTTGGCGTGGAGTTCCCCTTAAAATCTATACTAGTTACACAGGGCCTGGTATGGATTTTGGGGGGGACCCATATATATATATATATATATATATATATATATATATATATATATATATATTAAACTGCCTGCATGCCACTAAATAACCTGCCTAATCTTGCTCAAGTTCTCTCAATCTCCTCCATGTATCACATTACATACGGGTGCCATGTAAGCAGCCTTATATAGTGTGGGTTGTGGACTTAAAACCTGAGCCATGATTGGCTGATCATGGCTTTCCCAGCAGATCGGGCTGTGATTGGCCAAAGCATGCAGGTCGGGTGCATGCTTTGACCAATCAGCAGCCATCAATGCACTGCAATCTCGCAGTGCATTATGGGGTGCTCCGTGGGGCTCGAATTTGCCACAAATGCTCCACATGTTCGGTTTGTCTGCAGACAAATGAATACCTGATGTTCGAGTCAAACTTACGTCTGATTCGAACATCGGGACCATCCCTACCTTTCAGTATAGAATTAAAATGGATGTAAACCCTCACATATACCAAGTGAAGTGAAGAGCCTCAGATGATACACAGATATGAAACAAATCTCCCTACATAAGTTTTACATGTATATCTGCTGTTTTTAGCTTTCTATACTCTTTAGAAAGTGCACATCATGTTACAAATTGTCATTCCTGTTTCAGCAGTGGGACAGCTGATTGGAGGAAAGGCACACACCCCCCTCCACATAGGCAGAGGAATGAAGAAACTTGCTGAGCTGTGCTGTGAATAGACCAGATCTTTGCTAATCTATTTTGTTTTCAATATATTTATTAGAATTTTTAATCAAGAATAGAGATAGCAATTGCAAATTCTTGCTTGCAAAGCCAAATATATTAAATTAACATGCATTCAATAGAAAAAACTGTAGATATATCCTGACAAACAATTCTATCATCAATAAAACTATTAAACTATAGAGATCATTAAGATTGATTTGAAGTCCTGGCAAAGGTTACTGACTCTCCTTGAAAGGATTCACAATTGGTAATCAAAAGGGGGGGGGCAACCAAGGCCCAATCAACCTCTCCTGGATCCCCCCAGTCCACCCCTATGGGATCACACTGTGAACTTAGAGGCACCATTAGGATCAATGAGGGGCCCAGACCATGCCTCCCACCACCCCACCCCCCCCAGAACCCAGGATCAAAAACTCCAGGACTAGGATTATCCATATAAATGAAAGAAAAAAAAGAAAAGTGGGTATTTGCAACCGTGACATAATTCAATAGAGTCCATTAGTTGTTTGTCCCTGTAATACTTTAGTAAACCATTGTGTCTACTAATGAAGAGCACACTTCACAAGTGTGAAACATCAGTTGTGTAAAAGGCGTTACGCCATTAGGATTAACTTGGGGAAAAGAGGGAGAAAAGTAGAGAAGAAAGAAGAAACATAGGCCAGACAAAAGAGGGTGAGGAGCTGGGAAAGGATAGGGCAAGGGGAGCAGGAGAATCTATTTAGAGAGATGTATGACCGGGGTAAAGGGGAACCTTAATACATAGTGCCAATGGTTCCCATATAGCTTCAAATCTTCAAATCTCTGAACTTGGTCTAGAAGTTTAGCTACTATTTGTTCCTGGGACATGATCCAGGAGATTTTCCGCTTTGTTGCTATAATTGAGACCTTGGGTTTCTTCCATGGCCCCGCCAGCATGATTAAACAATATACGGGAACTCTGGTGCCTCAATTACTAAATGCAGCGAAAAGTTTAATACCCAGCCATTGGCAGGAACGAGAGAGCCCGACCCTGAGGAGCTGGTTTTGTAAAATAAACAAAGTATATAATGTGGAGTTGTTAAGGTACAGTGGGGAGGAAGGTGAAGTTGGGTTCAAAACTAAATGGAGAGATTGTTTAAAATATAAACAAACAATGAGCTTTGCAATAACAATGGGACTATAGTTAGTCTAAGGAAGGGGGGGACAAGACAAGTGGGTTGGAGAGGGGAGTGGGGTTAGTGGGGGGAGGGGGTTGGCCAATATGGGGGGTAAGGTATGAGTTTTGTAAAGTAATTTGGTTGTAATAGAGAAAGAGGGGCTGAATAGGGAATATGGCCCTGACTGAATATCGAAGTTTGTATGTTTTTTTATAACACAATAAAGTTATGAGGAAAAAAAGGAAAAAAAAAATCCACAGAGGTACGGGACAAATGCCACAGTGATGTGGAGGCGAGGTGGGACAGGGGTGGGCTGCGGGGTTGAAATTGGTCTCTCGATGGAGTTTGCTGAAATGGTAAAAAAAAAGTAAAGGGGAACCTTAATATACAGTGCCAATGGTTTCAAATCTCTGAACTTTGTCTAGAAGTTTAGCTACTATTTGTTCCTGGGACATGATCCAGGAGATTTTCCGCTTTGTTGCTATAATTGAGACCTTGGGTTTCTTCTCTGGCCCCGCCAGCATGATTTTCACTCCAAGAAACATGAAAAATAGCACTGTGTATGTTTAGGGGTCTTATCCACCCTGTGGTTTAGAAGAGCAATCATGGGTTCCTGAGGAACTGCTACCCGTGGCTTTCTGAACTATTTGGAAGAATTTGTTCCAGTAGCTGCTAATACGGGGGCAGGTCCACCATGTGTGGTACATGGAACAGGGTGAAGTATATGATAGAAATTCCTCCCCTTATATCCTTGATATTAGAGCACTATTGTTCATAGACAGTAGGTTTGGGGGTTCGGGTTTGTCCACCCAGGTGGTATGAAAAAAAATGAGGAATTCGGGAGAGTCTGAATTTCTCAGCAATCGGCATTTGTAATTTGCTAATACAGTACCCTAAGGAAAGAGGTCCTGCTGAAGTAAAGAAGTGCCCTATTCTAAAAAGTCCTTTATTTAGCCACCAGGAGAAGGCAAGGATGTTTATCCCAGGGGGAAATGCCGGATTATGAACTAGGTGGGAGAGGGTCTTTGTGCTAGAGATTATTGTGACTTGTTTCTGAAGAGCGTGATAAAGCGCAATTGAGTGAGATAGAGTAGGTACCGAAATAGGGGGTCTCAGTTTAGGGGGACTCCACAGGAGATAGTCAATCATATGATGAGGAACTGCCTGTCATTTCAAAGAAACCAAGTCGAGTTTGGGGTCCCTGGAACACACTATAGAAATTTGGGCCAGTTGTGCAGCCTGGTAATACCACCATAGGTTGGGGAGTTCTAATCCATCTTGATTTTTCAGGCGAAAGAGAATTCCTTTAGCGCAGCGATGGCCCTTTTTCCCCCAAACAAAGTTGATAATTTTAGTATGAACTTTGGAAAGGGTTGCTTTTTTGATAGGTATGGGGAGAGAGCAAAAAAGGTATAGTAATCACAGTAACATTGTCATCTTATTTAGGGATGAGCCCGACGTTCGAGTCAAACTTACGTTTGATTCAAACATCTGGACCATCCCTACCTTTCAGTATAGAATTAAACTGGATGTAAGCCCTCACATATACCAAGTGAAGTGAACAGCCTCAGATGATACACAGAGATGAAACAAATCTCCCTACATAAGTTTTACATGTATATCTGCTGTCTTCAGCTTTCTATATTCTTTAGAAATATATTTAGAACATATTGTGTTACAATTTGTTCTTCCTGTTTCAGCAGTGGGAGGGCAGTCTGGGCAGACACTGTGTGACAGCTGATTGAAGGAAAGGCACACCCCCCCTCCACATAGGCAAAAGAGCGAAGAAACTTGCAGAGCTGTGCTGTGAATAGACCAGATCTTTGCTAATCTATTTTGTTTTCAATATATTTATTGAAATTTTTAATCAAGAATAGAGATAGCAATTGCAAATTCTTGCTTGGATTCCAAAGGAATTTTTCTTGATAGGTATGAGGAGAGATTGAAAAAGGTATAGTAATCGCAGTAACATTGTCATCTTAATTAGGGATGAGCACGACGTTCGACGTTGATCTGTTTTCCAGGTCATCAATTTTGAATGAGACAGTTTCTGGTTGGTCTTGGAGATCTTGTAATCTGGCAGAGTTCTGGTTAATTCTAGCAACAGATTGATCAGCTTTCTTTTCTATGGCCTTAATCCGAGCCCCTATTTGCTGGAGGTCAGCATGAATAGAAAAGGGGATTTGCACTGCTTTCTGCACTGCTGTTTGAGGTAGACCTCTGGATAACATTTCAGAAAATACAGCCATCAAAGAAACCAAGTATATGAAGCTGGGACCTAGTGATCAGTCCCAGGAATGACAGTAGGCAGCCCCTACAAGTTGATACAAGCTCCAAAAAGCTCGCAAAAGGTCTGGCAAGTCACAGAGAGCCCAGCGTGGTGAGGTAAATAAAACAGTATAATAAATGTGTTAAATAAACATGATAAAGTGCTTAACAACATCTAACCAGAGTGGGAAACTGATCCATTAGCACACCCAGGTCAACTATTAAGAGCATAAAAATAGCATGTGGCCTAGGCATGGCGAAGGAGAAAAGCCTGTCTCTAACAATGTGACTGCTCCACCCAACAGGTTGGAGAAGTCAATAAAAGGAAAACAGTAATGGTCATATCAAACAACATATAATGAAGGTGTCCAAGGGACCTCATATATACGTGGGTTCTCAGAGAGGATTGAGACAAAAAGGGGGAGGACCAAAGCTATGCTCAAATAGACCCAATCCTACAAGGGCTAGGAGGGCAAAACTTGGGGCTATTTTCTCTGAGAAACCATTAAACATGTTCATTACAAACATCAATTAAGTGTGATGATCATCTGGAGGAGGGATGGAGAAAAAACAAAAATAAAAAAAAACAAATAAAGAAACCTTTCCCTGAGAGAGAATCATTACAGCAGGGTCACTGGTAAGTCTCAAGACCTGTTGGTAGTGGAGGGGTTGAAGTTACCAGTTCAATAGTAACATCAAAGGAAAATGGGATGAGAAAAATTAGAACCAGTGGTAGTTCCAAAAAGCCACTTAAGGTGGAAAAGATGGGATTGCTACAGTTTATGGTCAGTCCATGAAATTAGGTGGAGCAAGGGATGGAGGGATGAATTGATCATGCTTGGAGGAGCCTCTGCAACCATCATCATAGGTGGAAGTAGAAGCTTTCTGAGGGTAGTAGGAAGCCAAATGCCAGTGTTGATGCTGGTCATCTTTTAAAGGACTGGTGAGGGGGTCAGATGCAGTTCCTGTAGACAATAATGGAGTTCCTCTGAGGTTTTGCTGGTGTGCTGGGTACCTTGATAGGTGAATCGGATAGAGAAGGGAAACCCCCATGTGTAGGTGATGCAGTACACTGCAGGATCATCAGAGATCGACAACCGATTCATGAATACCACGTATTCACAGATTTGAGCGACGGGCCCAGTTTTTATAAACTTCCAGCTAAGATTGTAGGGAGAGATTTTCCTCTTGAAGGGCTTCATGGTCATCCACATGATTGCTGAGTATGGCCTCAAGGTCATCCACTCTCTTCTCCAAATCAGAGGTGTGCTGGTCTAGCTTGTGGATCTCCCTGAAGAGGTGCTATGTATTCTGGTCTGCAGTCTGCTTAAGAGCCTTCTGGAGCATGCATTTGATCTGCCGAAGCAGATCAGGCTGTGAAGGGGAAGATTTGGAGGATAGTGGTGTGGCCAAGAGTTCTGCATCTGACTCGCCCTCCTTCCCTATGGTCAGCGGCTTCAGCTTAGGTGATCTTGGCAATCTTGCGTGTGAGAAAGGTGGAACCGCCATCTTGAAATAGGCCCGAGCTAATACCTCAGAAATAGATTTCGTCCTTGGCTTCTGATGAGAACCTCCCAATACCATGTTCCAGCTCCTGGGTGCTTCCTGAGTCTGTACAGAGCTTCAGGAGCTAAATATGTGGCCTGCCAGATGCTTCAGGTGGCTGTGTGAGCTTCTGAGGTGCGGAGAACTAGGCTGGCATGACCGACCCAGATGATTTCATGCACGTGCCCCGTGATGACTGATATTTTAAATGTTAAATATTTTCCATCCAATATTATCCTCTTAAATAAACATTAAACATACCCCTATCCAATTATACAGAGTATAATGGTTGATGGAATTAAGTTGCATATGTAAAAACGCATATATAAAGTCTAATATTATCCTCTTGACTAAACATTAAAAATCAAAGATACCCCTATGCGATTATACAGAATATGAAGGTCGATGGAATAAAGTCACATATGTAAAAAAACACATTAAAAAAAAACACATTTATGCATAAAGTCACATAAAAAAAGTTTTCTTTTCTTTTTCTTTTCTTTTGGGAAAGCCATATCTATAAATCAAACGAGAAGACATGCATATATATAATTATGCCGTACAGCCAGAATACAGAATGAAAATGAATAGAAATAAATATCAAAAATATTATTTTCTGCTTAATGGCAATGGCAGCAGCATGTATTAAAAATGCATGTCTCTCATAATCCAAGAATGATCAAAAGAGAACACATAAAACAAAGAAGGACTGAAAAACTGAAAAAAAAACAAAGATAATATAGCAGAAAACGGAGATGGTGAGTCAAGCAGAACACAGATGGTAAAACCAACAGACCAACAACGGACAATATGAAACCAACATCCAGAAATATAGTATGAAAATGATCAATAGAAAAAGGAAATGGAAAAAAATATATACCAGCATTGATACACAGGTGACATATAACTTTGTTTTCGCCCAGGTGCATATGCTGGTTTATGCCAAGTTTTTTAATACATATGTTATGGTTTTATTTTTTATTTTGTGTCATTTTTCTAATACATCGCACTTTTGGTCTCCTTTTCTTTCTTTTCACACTAGATATTTACCGTTGCTATTGATTTCTTTATGTGGTATTTTTGCTGGGTGAAAGGAGGGGGATTTTCTTTTCCTCTCGCCTCTTCACCCACTGGTTAATTCCTGAACCTGCCCACAGGTGCTATTCTCATTGGGGTCTAATGACATACATGATTTACTCATTTGTTTAATGATATGTTTAATTATTTTGTTTGGTATATATATATGTATGTATCTTTAGCACTCTAGCTATGACTAAGCACTATATCTGGTGTGAAACGCGTCAACAGCTGTGCAGTTAGTCTGTATTGCCCCGTGATTCTTTGATATGCATTTTCTTTAATAAAGGTGAACTTTTTTGGAGTGTGGCTATCTATCGTTCTATTTCTTCGATTATCTCTGTTGCAAACAGAGCCAGCACCCTGCCTGATTGCAGAGACAGCTGTTTTTAGGAGAGGTGAATACTTTGGAGTGGTGCACTCCCATGTTCCACCATCCACTGCTCTACTGACTGACACCATCCAATGTCCTACTGAGAGCAACCTCTGCCCTACTGACACATCCACTGCTCTACTGTACAAAATTCACAAATTGACTAAATCTGAACTCAGCAGACTGATTTGTAGAAACCACAACTCAGTAATGATTTAAAATTGTTCAGGCATTCACTCTTTGTTTACATACCCTCAGAGTAAGAGGAAAGAAAGTATTATAGTGCACATTTTGCAATACTCATACTTTTCCAAAATCTTCCAATACTCAAAGTGTATAAACTTTTTAAAAACACAATCAAAGTTGTTCATCATTGTAGGGGTAAGTAATGGAAAAAGCAATCCTGTAGAGTTCCAAGTTTTAGCAAACTGTTTTCTGGCATCTAAGCCAGAATGATTTTTTTCCTATAGAAATGTCATTATTGTTGTGGCTTGTTCAATACATTATACAGATGTGCCACTTTACAGGCAGACTAAGGGGACCCCCAGGCATGATATTTAAAGGAATATTGCATTTTTATTGTTTCACTTTAAGTATTATTAAAATCACTGCTCCTTTAAAAATGAGTGTTTTAAAAACTTTTTTTTGCATTGATACAGGTCCTCTAGGGCAATACTCAGGTCCCTATACACTTTTTATGGCAATAACTTGCATAGAAGCCTATAAATTGAGGACTTTTTGCCTGTTGGAGGTGTTCTGGTGCAAACCGAACCGAGGGGGTGTTCGGCTCATCTCTATTAAAATCTATGCAGGACCCTAAGGGCCTGGTATAGATTTAGGGGGGGACCCCACGCCATTTTTTTAAAATGTTGGCGTGGAGTTCCCCTTAAAATCTATGCCAGACCCGAAGGGTCTGGTATGGATTTTGAGGGGACATCATGCCATTTTTTGGGGGGTTATTATGATGCTTAGAGAGAATTCATATTTAGTTGACATATTTAATGGTTTACCTAGTCCACAAAAGAATTAATAGAGCCCTAAATTCAGCATTGGAGCAGAGATTTTTTTTTTGTTTGTTTTTTTTTCCTTCCCCCTCCCCCCCATTACACTTTCTACTCAAGGGCTTGCATGTGTGCACAATCAAATACTTTTGTATGCAAATAGATTTAATACAGATATAAAGGGATATTAATAGTTTGCACTTATAAAATATGTATTTATAGTCTGCAAAAGTCATACATAAAGCAAAAAAGAATCAACTCTTTATTTCAACATTAGTATTAACATTTGGTACAATAATGTACATGGGCAAAAAAATAAATAAAAGGCATGGAAATGATGCTCCAGCATTTGACAATATAGTTAGAAGGATCCTGCTCAAAAGAGCTTACAATCTACAAGATAGAAAAGCAGGGATACAAATCAAGCTAATAACAACCATGACAAACCTTTATGGTGATCAGAACTTCTTGCCCCAATCCCCTAAAAAGTAAAATTGCAGGATCATATGCAAAAACAGACAAAATGAATCCTAAATCCAAAAAGGCAACGCACAAACAAAAACCATGCCCACAAAAACACACTTTTGAGGGCATTAATGTAAAACTATACCAGCAAACACATAAAGCAATTAGCAAACCACACCCTTCATGGGGTGTGGGTCATGCATTATGCACACCCCCCCCCAAAAGAAAATATCTATTTGTAACCCAATATAAGCACTGCAAACAAAGATTCAGGTCTTTTCTCAGGCCAAACACCCACCACAACCTAACTGGGATTGCTAGCACACTTAGACCCACCAAGTAAAGGACACACCCACCAGTGTAATTTATTCTGTCTCTTCATGTAGGCCTCAAGTGCTCACATCTGTTCATCAGGAACACACACACTCTTTACAAATGAAAGAATGCATCAGCATATATACAGTATCTGTTCAGGGTAAACCTAAAAATAACAAATGTCCAAGGCTCTGGCCATGATCAGTGATACCAAAAATCTACAAATTAAACTTGTACATTGTTGGGCATGTGTAGGGTACAAAACAGGAAATTACAACTTTGTGAGGGCTGCTTCACACAAATTGTTGACAAAGCGCATTCATCATTAGCATACAACATTAAAATATGTGTGCAGGATCACACCAGACTTATACATCCATTATGTGAAACCCATCAAAAATGTAATGACTGCTGAAAAAAAAACATTAAAACCACAACAGAGGAAGAACATACAAACCTCTAGCCCGGTAATAGCATATTTGAGATTCAAACCATCGACCCCAGTGCTGTAAAGCAGAAGTGCTAACCAGTTAGCCACTGTGCTGCCACATGGATAGAGGCTACATCTCTGTACTTTCAAACAGTCCTAGGTCCCAGGGGTGCAATAAGTTAATCAATGCAGATGTACTTTGGAAGGCTGAAGAGCCATTTAACAAACTGTTTCTGGCATATGCCATCTGTTTGAAGGCTGTGCATGGCTGATTACTGACAGCATGCTGAACCATCTCAAATTGTTTTGCTTTTTGCTTCGTAAGAGGCTGCAATTAGTGCTGGTGGTGAATTCTTAAGGCTGATTAATGTCTTTGCCCATGGAAAACATGGCATGATTTGCAATGGTGGTGAAACCCTCCTACACACAAATACACAAATACTGCATTTCTTTGGACATATACCTATATTTGGTGGGATGACATTAGTCAGGAGTTATGCTTCTTGATTTATTCTGTGATATTTGGTGGTTCTTGGTGTGAGTTTAGAATAGTGATGTTACCCTCTGAATTTTGGGAATTACATTTTTATTTCTGATGTTAGTACACATATCACATTTTTTGGGCTCAAATTTTGATCATTTGGAAATACTAAACAACACACAAAATGTGGACTCATTTAAAATTTGCATCAGCAATGGTATTGTTTGTGGTTTGTGAAGACACCTGTGGGTGTTTTGGATTCAGCTTTTGTGAAAAATATATTTTACCAAAACATATATGAATATAATCATTGGACAATTTCCGGAAACAGACAAGGTTCTCACAATCCTTGGGATTGATAAAGCATGGAAAAGGAAAGAGACAAAGCTCCCTCCAAATTAATAGGATTTTTATGGCGATGATATGTCTGTTACAGAGGTGAGCACCAAAGACAACAATATTTAAAAAGGTATACATTTATTAAATATAATCAAAGATAAAAACAAGAAAGAGCCAAAATACATAATTTGGACCATAGATTGTAGGTAAATGAAATCAGATCAGATACGTGGATGTGCAGAAGTAACCAGTAGCCAACATGTTTCGCAAAACACTTCATCAGGGCACTGTATACATCTATGATTTTGTCTGTATTACATGAGACATAAACATGTCATTAATACATCATGAATCTCATAATTGTTCAATATCAATAAAGATTAGGTAGGCTCACCTGGTCCTTTTACAGTAGACAATTCAGCAAAGCCTCAAAATACACCCATCATGATACACGCTAGCTGGGGCTCAATACTGATGGAAGCCAGATCCAAACGGTATAGCCAGTGGGAAAACTGGATTGTGGTTATTGCCGAGATCGTGTGTGATAAACAATCTAAGTATTAAATTGGATTGCAAAATAATAATAAAGATACTTGTGGTACGCCAGCAACAAAAATACTAATCGTAAAGATTTAAGATGATACACACAATAATTGTGTTATAATATGGAAAACGGATACAAAACTGTGCTAAGATAAAAATACAAATAAAATAAATTAAATTAAAATAAAAAAGAGAGGTTACTTCCAAAACTGTAATCCCTCGGGAGCTGCAATTCTCATGTATAACATTAATACAAAAAAGAAAGTTTGGAAAGTTAGAATCGCGCTATTCATGAAATATTGACCAAGAGTCAAATTGATTTCATAAATATACCTGATAATAGTGAAAGATTATCATAAAATAATAATAATGAAAATCAATAAAATTAAAATGTGTATATACACCTTAATCAGTGAAACCAAAAATGAATAAGTCCATAAGTGATCAATTGAAGAGATGATATACATCAATGCAAACAAATTATAAGTCCATAACTTATAAAAATACGTGCATGTGAAAAAAAACAACTAAATCCAGTGAGTAAATGAATAAAAAGTCACCAGTGCAAAAATAAAAAGTCCATAGATTACGAACAAGCCATCCTCAAAAAACATTAAGTAGAAAACTGTGTTGAATCCACCACCAGATCAGCTGAAATGAACTCTTACCAGAGTTCCATGATCCCCCATGACAGAGGATCAAGGAATGCGTGCAAGGAAACACTGTTTGGCTCCAAGGGACATCAAGCAAATTCACAGGTGCCAGGCGGCCCCCTCCCAACTGATCAGATCATCACATGGATACCGTGGTGCATAAAAAATATAAACACCCCATAGTGTAAAACCTAATGGTTGTATATTACATTAAAATGAAAGAAACACACTTACAATGTTGCAGTTTAAAAGAGCCTGAAGTCTGCTGTGCGGGCCGGAGCACAAACAGACAACCCGTCCTCTGGGTAAGCGAATGGAGTACGTCAAGTGATCAAGGGACTTACTGTGCTGCCAGAGGCAATCTTGGCAGCCATAGACTGAGGCACTATATTCGAGCATTCCTCACAAAAAGGGCTTAGAGGTAGTTTCCTCTTTTTTGAGGGAACAAGATAAAAACAATTGGGAATTCTAGCAGTTTGTCACTACCTTACTAGAACACATTCTTACTAACAACATTTTTATGTTCAGCTGCTTCACTTACCTCCAGGTACAGGGGATAACGATGGGGACTTTGTGTGCCCCATCGTATGCCAACCTGTAGCTTGGGGGGTGGGAAAGAGTCTTGTTTTCCGATGACGGAGCCTCGATATATCTTCGCCATATCCTTCTGCTCATCTGGACTGGCTCAGTGAGGGAACTTTCTGCATTTATGGCATATATATTGAATAACGAGTTTAACCTTAAATTCACAATTCAATCCGATACCAGCAGTATACCCTTTTTGGACCTTCACCTCTTTCTAAATCACGATGGAACTATCCATAGCAGCCTCTACAGAAAGGAGACTGCCCGGAATACGATATTGCATTACTCGAGCTCACATCCTCGCTCCCTGGTAGGAAGCATACCGTTTAGCCTATACTTAAGGTTGCATCGCAACTGTGCAAGGGAGGAGGATTTTGAGCTTGAGGCGAAGGCACTGTACCTAAGATTGCAAATCAGAGGGTACAGTAAAAAAGTCCTTAAGAAAGCCTACAATAGGGCAAAATTAAATACACAGGAATTACTTATCTTCAAGCCAAGGGCCCTGGAAAACTATTCCACTATGAAATTCATCACTACCTTTACTAACCATCAAGATGTATTCCGCAAACTGATTTGTAGTAATTGGCACTTCCTCTCTGAGGATCCCATTATTTCCAAATATGTGGCCAGCACACCACAAATTGTTTACAGAAGATCCCGATCCATTAGGGACAGTCTTGTGCACAGCCACCTCTCCCCTGTCGCTCCCAGTTCTGGAGCGGCGGGAAGAAGTGGGACCTTCAAGTATGGTCAATGCGCACAGTGCCCGTGAATTAGGGAGGGTGTAGGATGCCCTCTTCTGAGAGGTGGCTTTTATAAACTTAAAGGTTATGCCGATTGCCGCACTATAGGCATTGTTTATCTAGCTACGTGCCGATGCGGTGCATTTTATATTGGCAAGACGAAACGTCCCTTTTCCAAATGTATACAAGATCATTTATACTATTTAGACGCTGGATTGTTAAACATGTTGATATGCAAGCATGTGGGGCTTTACCACAGCTATGATCCATCCTATATTTGCTTTTTTGCACTGGAAGTTATCCCAGAATTGGAAAGGGGAGTGGACTTTGATCAAAGGATCCTTCAAAGGGATCATTGTTTAGTAACGATATAGGTCTAAAGTTCTGTGGGGTATCTGGGTCTTTCCCCGGTTTTGGTAGAGCTACTATCATGGCTTTAAGCATTTCTGGGGGAATGAGGATGAGGCAGCAGCTGAAGTAAAGATCTCAACCAGTTGAATTAATGTATCTTGAAAGGATTTATAATATTGCCCTGTGAAGCCGTCTGGGCCTGGGGATTTGTTAATTGGGAGAGTTTGTATGATCTGTCGTACTTCTGAGTTAGTGATAGGGGAGTTTAGGTTACTGAGGTGCTCAGGAGTAAGTTTGGGAATTTAATTTTTGTCTAGGAATGTTTCTATGATAGCTGGTGTTGGTTGTTGTATGCTGGTGTCATTCTTGAGATTATATAGTGAGCCATATTATTGACTAGAGGCATTCGCTATAGCTTGGGGATGATGTTGTTTTGTTTGGGTATTGGGTTGTATTATGTATGGGATTTGGGTTTTATATCTATGTCCTATAATCCGGTTGGCCAGGAGTTTCCCTGCTCTGTTGCCACTTCTATAATAGGTCAATTTAAGTCTCCTGGAGGCCTTTTCAAAGCCCTCCAGGAAGAGCAGTCTAAGTTCATTATGGAGTTGTGTCAGTTGGTCTGTCAGTTGTTGGGATGGGTGGGACATATTTTGTTTTTCAAGTGCATCAATTTTTTAAATTAATGTCACAGTGTGCTGCTACCTTTTCCTCTTAATTCTTGCCCCTTGTTGTATCAAAATACCTCTTGAAAATGCCTTATGGGCATTTCACACAATAAAGCGATCGGTAACCATTTCTCGGTTATTTTCAAAGAATTCTTTCATCTGGTTTCCCCTTCTATGTTGGGCAATTATGAGATCCAGATGCTGGAGTGGGTGAGGAGCCGGCGCCATTTTGTTTAGGCCCGAGGGTGAAGAACTCCGTGAGTTTCTCAAGACGGTTCCCCTCTATCCTGTGCCTGGGCATGATGGCTACATGTTCCGCTGGTGCTGTGAAGCTGGAACGCCGGATTAGGGTGAGTGATTGTGATGGGTCTATATAGGCTGTGGTTGTCCCGCTGATACCGGCGCTCCACTACTAAGCGTCCATCGCGGTCTCCGGCTAGCTCCGCCACCCCTGTAATACCCACTTTTGATAAACTATTAAAGATGATGTTTTGCTGAATAAATAGGTACTTAGCATGTCACACTTCAATAATCACACCTGAAGAATGGTGACAACCTACGGTACATGAAACCATCCATAGGCAATGCTTTAAAAGCCTTTACAGGTTAGAAGTTTAGAGTTAAACAGGGGAACATAATTTGTTTTATTTGTTTTATTATTTAATTTAATTTACAATGTTTTACAGTGTCTCTTTCATTTTTTTTACAACTTTATTACTATCACAAGGGATGAACAACATCTCTTGTAATAGCATGGGCACTGACATGTATTCCTTACTGAGAGATCTGAAATCTATTAGACCCCAGAATTCTCCTCTGCCCTCAAAAACATCTGATGAAACTGAAACCCTCATTGCATGTACAATATTGTTTAGTACTAGTCAGACATTCCTTTGTTAAGTCAGTGCACTTTGCAACATTGATGGCTTTCTTTATGAAGGTATTTATTTGAGGTATCACTGGGGTAGGCCAGAGCAGACCCCTCATATTCAAAGATAGCTTCTTATCTATGAATGCGCTAAGGAGGAATAAAAGGTCATCACTCTACCTGTGCTGTCTGGAAAAGATGCCTAAATCTTAACACTGACTGGGCAGAATTATACATATTCCTTATAAAATACAGTTCACATACATGTATTTCAGCTGTGTGTTTAGGTGATTTTAGCTGCATTAGTGCACTTGCAACAAAAACAACTAGCACTTGCCATGATACTTTTTTATTTGCACTAACAATTAAGTCTTCAGGATGATCTTTTGGGCATGTTCCTGTCAGGGATCTTGTGCAGCAGGTGCTCATTCCTATGCAGTAAGAAAAGTCCCCCTGAGAAAGACACGTGACCCTGTGTCAACACGCATAGGGAAGGGGCACGGACGATCATGTTACCAGGACCCAGCGTGGAGCTGGTTGCTTTCCGTGAGCGTTTGGGAGGCTTGTATGAGAGGGAAACTTTTTCCTACTATAGATCTTTTTAAGCTGTTTATAGATTGGTGCGCTGGAAGCACCAGCAATATGTGAGTACCCTGCATATATCCTTTTGTAATAAATTTAGTTTTAAATGATATAAGCACTAGCAGTTTCTTTCTATTCAATATTCTGGCTGCCATTAACCATCTGGGAGCAAGAAGTGGAGAGGGGATCTGGAGCTGCCACGGTGTAGCCCTGGAGAGGCTAAAAAGCTTTAACTGACCCTACTTAGTTGTGGTGGTCGCATTACTTCAGAAGAGAATACTCCTGGAGGGGGGAGCACCTGCGGTGATTTATATCTGCACTATCTTTGAGCACTAAAGGAGTGGAATGAATTCAAGCACTATTGTGACATACACAAGTGTGGAATACTTTCTTGGATTAACTTTTTATTTTTATTTTTTGCATGGACATTATTTTTCACTTCCTAATGATTTTTATACTTTGATAATTTGCATTTTGTAATAATCAATTATTGAATATTGATTTGTATGATTGTTTGGTATAATTGCACAGAATTTATGCACTTTGTATCTGGATTATGTTCCGCTGCACATTTTGTTTTACGTTTTTTTTTTTTACACATATGGGATAGTGATTAGTGTCAGCAGCTTTGGTAGACTCGTTATTAAGTAGTGACACGTACAGTAGGCTTAGATATTATTTTTTAGCTGCTAATTCCTGTTCAGCAAGTGCTAATTCTAATGCACATGTGGAGAGTCACAAGCATAGACCAAGATGAGCAAGGACTAAAATCTGCATGCATCCACAGATTCTGGCACCCAGCAGCCTATTTAAACTGAGAGTCTGCCTGGCTTTAGTGCTAGATTGTCTTCAGCTCTGGTTTCTGTGTTCCTGATTCTAATCCATGTCTGCTAACCTTGTTCCTGACCTGGCTATGTCTGACACCTCTCTTGGATCATCCCTGTCTGCTATATCTGCTTCTTGCTTATGTTACTGACCCCAGCTTGGATTTATGTCTATGTCTCTGCCTCCTGATTTGGTATGCCAGCATGTTACCAACTTCTGCCTGTTGCCGACTTTGCAACTAATCCTTATTCTGCACCTGTCTGCCTGGCTCTCGTTGAACAACACTTGTGACCAGACTCCAAACCACCACTGGAAGGACTCCTGTGTCTCCAAGCTACAGCTCACTCCTACAGCTTCCAGGCACCTGCACTCTTCCACTGCCCTAGCAGTCCCTGTCTCCACTACTAGGGGTGCTTGGACAGGAATTGTTCAAGAGGCCACCCTCATCATCTTGGGCTCCACAGTCAGGTACGTAACAGTTCCCTTCTTGGAACCGAGAAGAGAACTCCCCAGAAGCTTGCCCTGGAAATGTAAATGTTAGTGCAAATAAAAAAAAGCATCACAGATAGTACAGAGTTGCTTTCGTATCTGCGTTTAGCTGTTTACCTAAAATATGATGAATATGAACACAACAGAACTGATAACAGTATTGTAGTCTGTTGTAATAATATAAAAAAAACTCTGCACTTATAATTAACCACTTCCCTACCCGCCCATAGTCATATGACGTCCACAGATGGGATCTTCCATCCTGGGTGGATGTCATATGACGTCCTGGGATTCCCGGCCGTCTAGGGGGCGCGCGCACGCCGCCGGGTGCTCGGCACCCGCGATTGCCCGTTAACCGGGCCGGCATGTGGATCTGTGTGTGTAAACACATAGATCCACAGCCTGTCAGCTCTGAGGAGAGCGATCTGTGTTCCCAGAACGGAGGAACACAGATCGGTCTCCTCCCCTAGTGCGTCCCTTCCCCCTTCAGTTAGAATCATTCCCTAGGAAACATATTAACCCCTCCCCGCCCCCTAGTGGTTAACCCCTTCACTGCCTGTCACATTTACACAGTAATCAATGCAATTTTATAGCATTGATCGCTGTATAAATGTGATTGGTCCCAAAAATGTGTCAAAAGTGTCCGATGTGTCCGCCATAATGTCGCAGTCACCAAAAAAAATCGTGATCGCCGCTAAAAAAAATAAAAAAATATTTTTTTTTAAAAAAATGCCATAAATCTATCCCGTATTTTGTAGACGCTATAACTTTTGCGCAAACCAATCAATATACGGTTATTGCGATTTTTTTTTTACCAAAAATATGTAGAAGAATACGTATCGGCCAAAACTGAGGAAAAAATGTACTAAGTATAAAATTGATGCGCTTTAAATAAATAGTGCACAATATGCTGCTGCGACTAAGCTTAAATCCAGGAATAAAAAATGCATACATGTGAATAAAATAAATTAATAATTATGGTGCTAATACATGTGTTAAAATTGCCAAAATAAATCTTCAAATTGGTGATGTGACGGTGAGTATAAATAAAATAATAATGACACTCTGAGTACAATGTCCAGGCAGAGATAAATAGTGGGAGAAAGTAAAAAAAAAAAAAATTTTAAACAGTTCCTTCCCTTAATCCAGATTGATTGACTCACTGGGTTAGATCGTTTGTACCAGGATATTTAGTTTTTCTTGCATCCCACTTCAGCAATTACACTGCTGGTGATTCGGCTCTCAGGATAAAGGTTTTATGCAAAGCAAACAAAACAAAAAAAATAGATCATTGTGCAGTGAACTTACTAGATAGTACATAAGCAAAACAGGGACAAGAGATACACTCACACACTCCCGGTCTATTAGAAGCAAAATAAGCAGATTGCAGTCAGCCGCTGTGGACGAGGTTTCCCATAGAGAAACAGCTGCTGTTAACCTTCAGGTGTATTGCAGCACTGAACGTCCTAAGCTCCTCCCACGCGTTACATCACTGACACGTGACTTTTTCAAGGATCCTTGAAAAAGTCACGTGTCAGTGATGTAACGCGTGGGAGGAGCTTAGGACGTTCAGTGCTGCAATACACCTGAAGGTTAACAGCAGCTGTTTCTCTATGGGAAACCTCGTCCACAGCGGCTGACTGCAATCTGCTTATTTTGCTTCTAATAGACCGGGAGTGTGTGAGTGTATCTCTTGTCCCTGTTTTGCTTATGTACTATCTAGTAAGTTCACTGCACAATGATCTATTTTTTTTGTTTTGTTTGCTTTGCATAAAACCTTTATCCTGAGAGCCGAATCACCAGCAGTGTAATTGCTGAAGTGGGATGCAAGAAAAACTAAATATCCTGGTACAAACGATCTAACCCAGTGAGTCAATCAATCTGGATTAAGGGAAGGAACTGTTTAAAATTTTTTTTTTTTTTTTTTTTACTTTCTCCCACTATTTATCTCTGCCTGGACATTGTACTCAGAGTGTCATTATTATTTTATTTATACTCACCGTCACATCACCAATTTGAAGATTTATTTTGGCAATTTTAACACATGTATTAGCACCATAATTATTAATTTATTTTATTCACATGTATGCATTTTTTATTCCTGGATTTAAGCTTAGTCGCAGCAGCATATTGTGCACTATTTATTTAAAGCGCATCAATTTTATACTTAGTACTATTTGTTTGGTTATCTGATCACCCTTTATTGATAGCAGCTTTAATTAACTGATTTTTTCATAGCACTAACTATATTGGTATATATATATTTTTAAGCACAATTTATTTATATCACACATATCTGTCCACATCAGCGCTTGGTTTTTATTCATTTTTGAGGAAAAAATGTGTTTTTAAAAAAAAAATTGGGATATTTATTATAGCAAAAAGTAAAAAATATTGTGTTTTTTTCAAAATTGTCGCTCTTCTTTTGTTTATAGCGCAAAAAATAAAAACCGCAGAGGCGATCAAATACCACCAAAAAAAAGCTCTATTTGTGGTGAAAAAAAGGACGTCAATTTCTTTTGGGTACAATGTCGCACGACCGCGCAATTAACGTTTAAAATGCGACAGTGCTGAAAACTAAAAATTGGCCTGGAAAGGAAGGGGGTGAAATTGCCCGGTATTGAACCGGTTAAAGTGGTTGTAAACCCTCTCCTATACCCAGTGAAGTGAATAGCCTCAGGTGATACACAGAGATATTTCAAATGTATATCTGCTGTATTCAGCTTTCTACATTCATTAGAAAGTGCACATTGTGGTAGAAATCTCTCTTTAAGTTTCAGTAGTATGAGGGAAGTCTGGGCTTACACTGTGTGAGAGCTGATTGGAGGAAAGGCACACCCCCCTCTCCACATAGGCAGAGGAACGAAGAAACTTGCAGAGCTGTGCTGTGAATAGACCAGCTCTCTGCTTATCTACCTCTAAGCTCCCTCTCCAACACAAATTTTCAGCTGCTGTTATCTCATGTGTTGGAGAACGTGTCAGAAGTGACTCTTCTGATAATAGAGGAATGGAGCAGCAGAATGACACAGGATTTAGAGCTTTGCAGAGAGATAAGTAAACACTACAGATATATGTGCCCAGGTCAGTTTCATGAATGGGGTTTACAACCACTTTAAGTTTTAAAAATTGTTTAGAGACCAGAATTTCCTAAAATATATAAAGTGTTTGCTAAATAATGGCATTAAATCAATTTTTAGGAATTAAAACAGATAATCTATTGCTTTTCTCTATACACAATGAACAAGAGCAGTTCTGTTGAATCACAAGACACTGGGGGTTATTTACTAAAGGTAAATCCACTTTGCACTACAAGTGCACTGCAAGTGCACTTGGAAGTGCAGTTGTTGTAGATCTGACTGAGGGTGACATGCAAGGAACATAAAAAACAGCATTTTTGCTTGCACATGATTGGATGATAAAATCAGCAGAGCTTCACCTCATTTCAGAGCTTCCCCTCAGAACTACAGTGATCTACAGCGACTGCACTTCCAAGTGCACTTCCAAGTGTACTTTCAGTGCACTTGTAGTGCAAAGTGGATTTCCCTTTAGTAAATCAACCCCATTGTGTGCTTTATATACTGTACATGAACTTACTGTATGAAATTCAATCGATAAATAATCTGTGTAAAAAGCTTTGCTATAACCAATATATTTACATTATGTGTGCCATGATTCAAAGCAGTTTTACTCCTGACCACTGAGTTATGAAATGAAAAAATCAATACTATATGAAGCAATGAAGTTTACATAAATATGGAAAACTAGTGCTTTGGTCTGGTTCTTCAAGTTAAATTAATGTCTGGAATTTGCACGCTCAAATAATTTGTAACTCTTTGCTTTTATTCGTCAAATGCACTTTAATTAAGGCCAGTATGTTAGAATATAATAATCAAAAAATTAAGTAGAATGCATTAAGAGAAAACAATCAGTGAGAAACTAATCTGATGTGACAAAAACGCTACAACAGAACTAAAGATAGATAGATCATTTAATTGACCCTAATGCAAATTATCTTTAATGAACTTTAGCCAACATCCAAGGAACACCACACATACTCAGTGGTAGTGTATTTTCTGAAGCCTGTGTTACATACCCTTCTTTGTTTTTTTGCTTCCTCTATCTTCATTCATGTACACATTTCCAAGCCAGGTCCTTTTTTATGAGAGGTTTTTGTATGTGAAAGATAATGATTCTGAAGTTGGTAAATATGGAAATTCTTCTCCTGTATTATCAGCAGGGATTCTCAGCTCTCCAGATTGTTGAAAAGAGAACCTGTGCACTGCAACAATGCCTAGTGAAACTCTAAAGTATTGAGGAGGCAGGCCGTGTTCCTTTTTGCATCTCAAGATTTAATACTCTGCATATTTGTAATACATTCCTTTAGTTCAGTTGAAAAGTTCTCAAACAGTGGTCACTGTAGATTGGAGAAGTAAAAGAGCAATGGTTTATTCCTTGCTCTTGGTAAATGGTTTTATAGGTTCACTGATTTAGGCCTATTATATAAAATATTCCATGACACTTTTACAATGACTTATTTGTCCAGTGAACATTCATCAGCTGCTTATTCGAGAGACATTTCCCAATCACATTCACCCTTTGTATAATAGGATGGATATGCTCCTGAAGAATGTAAGTAGGAAAATGTCTGGCAAAGTCAGATTTACAGTAAGCTGTATTAGAGTATTGTATCGTGTTAATGTTCAATTAATGCAGAAAGTTTGGAAGTTAAGTGATACCCTTTATTGGTTAACTTATGTTATTAAAGATAGAAGCTTTTGGGATGCCTTAGATCCTTTCATTGTGGTTTATACATTATATGAAGTTATTCAATTAGGATTATCACTTAAACTGCAAACTTTGTGAGGCAAGCTGTAAAAAGGAACAGGCTCTCCTTAGTACTGAATATATTTTATATTTATATTTTAATTTTATTTTTTTATTTATTTTTTGCTTTTAATATAGAGAATCAAAAATATGCACTCCCATTACCAGACAGCTCTAGCCTGAAAAGCCGAACACGAGGCTAAGATTACTATGGTAATGGAAGATAATTTAATGTGCATTCCCATATTGATACGATGCTGCATGCTCTTCATCATTGGAAGTTGCTTTGAGAGGAGCACCCAAAAAGAAGGTACACGTCACATAACTTTTACTGTTGATATATTATTATACTCATGTTTTAATATGTGTGAATTATTTCTGTAAACAATAAATATGTTTTTATGAAAATACATTTTTTGTGATGTGACTCACAAAGTCCCTTGGGCTATAAGTAGTTGTGGTGTATATACTATATCGGGACTGAGACATATCCTTCTTCCTTTACTCATCTCACATTAGCATATTTTTTCTTGTGTACTTCACATAATGTATTTTCCCAATACCCAGAGTAATGTAAGTTTATGTGCCAGCAAAAAACCCATACATGGGGCAAGTAGATAATCACTCCCTCCTTTTGACCTCCAACCAGTTCACCATATGTGCACAAATGAAATAGTCTAGAAAAAAAAACTCATGGACTTAATTAAAACTAAAATTAAATGTTCTTTAATAAAGTAAATTGTTCAAGATTCCATAAGTGTCTCCAATGTTGATCTTCTAATAAAGTAAGCAATTCCCCCCTTCCTCTCTTCTCAACAGAAACCAAAGAAGAGCACACACCATTCCATACAAATCTTCAGGTGCAAATGGATAACAGGTGCAGACCCCGGCTCACCACCGTCCAATGTGAATAAAAAGTTGTGAACATGCAAACTATCGCTTGTGAAACGCTTTAACTGCCTGTCCTGTGCTTGTCTGATACACTTGTGACAATAAAGATACATAAAGCATGTTTTTTTGGAAATTCAGAGTGTGACCATTTCTTCATTTTATCCTCTCTTCTCAACCTCTAGATAATATATAAGGTACATTTTTGAGATGCTGTTGAAACCTAAACAGACGTGCAATGAATGTGAGTGTTCACTTTAGCAGATAAGTTAAAGCAGAGTTCCACCCAAAAGTGGAACTTCCGCTTATTTGCTTCCCCCCCTCTGGTGCCACATTTGGCACCTTTCAGGGGGGGGGAGGGAACGATCCCAGGTCCCCCTTCCCCACTCTGGAGATGGTGCCCCAGCACCATCTCTCGGAAGTTCGGCCCCCTCCTCCTTCCTCCTCCAATTAGAAAGCGCAGGCTTCACTGCCAGTTTCCCTTAGTGGAGATAATGGCGGCAGCACCTGACAGCCGATCGGAAGATCAGCTGGGGTGCTGACATTGTGGGCTCCCTGGACAGGTAAATGTCCATATATTGAAAGTCAGCAGCTACAGCATTTGTAGCCTCTAACTTTAATTTTTTTCCCAAGGCTGGAGCACCTCTTTAAGGGATCAGAATGTCAGGGTGATTTGTCCCTGCTCTTGTGTATTTCCTTTCATCAAATCGGGGTTGAGCCATTAGCCCAAAACATTATGCAAATAAGAACTCCCCACTTTTCTCTAGCTTGCCTAATTTGCATAATTGTTTCAGGTCAGTGACACAAAAATTATGTAAGCTAGTAAATCAGCATGGCAGCCCTTCATATGACCTTGTTTCAAGTCAGCAATGATGTCCCCAGTATTTCTAATGAAATGATTTACTTTAACCTCCCTGGCGGTATGATTATTTTAGATTTTTGCGTCTCAAAGCGGTACAATTATTTTGCATAGAAATTTGGTGTTTTATATTGTAGGTCTGTAATTTTTAGCAATCACACACTTAGATCTGTCCACCAAGAGTCTAGTGGATATCCCGGGTATGATGAAGTTTGAAACACAAAATCATAAATTATAATATAATAAATAAATATAAATAATGAAAAAAAAAATAATATAATAATAATAAAATAAATTTCCCCATGATTCACTATCGCTCAATTCTGCAAGTGTTCTAATTTACTATCGCTGTTTTCTAGCTGGTCTAAAGCCACTTTTGACGTAAAGGGACACTTTTTGGTTGCTATGGACAATCTCAAGTTTCCAGGCAGAAAGAACAGTATATATAATATAAAACTGCATGCAGGGCATGGGCCATATCACTGGGGACAAAAGGGAAGTGAAATTATTTCATACAGTACTGTAACCTGTAAGATTACAGTACTGTATGTGTTATGATCTTTCCATTTTTTGAATTTGCCGCCAGGCTCCGCCCCCATGTGTTGCGACACTCGCAGGGAATGGAGCCTGGTACAGAGAGGCTTCGGGTAGAGGACGGAGCCCGCAGACAGCACGGGGGGACATCGCAGCGTCCTGGGGACAAGGTAAGTAACCTGCACCAGGATCCTGAGATGTAATCCCGAGTGTGGCTCGGGGTTACCGCTAATGGTGCTGCAATTTAACCCCGAGCCACACTTGGGAATACTGTCAGGGAGGCTACAATGCTTTTTCCCTTCCTAAAATAATCTCCAAATACAAACCCTTGAAAATATGAGCCATTAAAATAATTTATGCTGCAAATGTCACTTTTTCTGGAGAACATGCAACAAAATAGTCTCAGATGTAGTGTATATCAGTGATAACAATTGTCAAATAATAATGTTTTACAAATAGGTTTATATTAACCCCTTCCTGCCAATGCTTCCCTGCCCTTTAAGAGTTTCTAAATGCTGGGAGGCAGAGGCAGGCATTCGGGTTATGTGACAGGTATGATTGGCTGCTTTCTGGTCCCCGCCAGTGTCTATGCTGGGAACGCGCAGGTCATGCGCTATCAGCACAGAAAAGTGTTTAAAGGCCACCCGTCGAGAGGCTGCATATATACGCCACATCAGCAGGAAGAGGTAAAAGCAAAATAATTGTACAAGGGAAAGGAACATACATTACCATCAATGTAATGTACTGTAGATTATGATAACCACAATGGGGCATATTTAAACATACAGTAGTGCATGAAAGAGG
This sequence comes from Aquarana catesbeiana, assembly GCF_042186555.1. NCBI lineage: Eukaryota > Metazoa > Chordata > Amphibia > Anura > Ranidae > Aquarana > Aquarana catesbeiana. Next base: position 375,765,132 of record NC_133325.1, read on the forward strand.
TTGAGCAATTTCATGTTGCAGCAAATAAGGTATTACTGGTAAGGTTAGGCTGAGCAAAGAAATGTTTTAATTGCTTTGTTGTAATGACTTTAATTTTTTTTTTAGATGAAGCGAAACAGTTTACATGAGTGCTGTCAAAAATTTTGCTTCACTTCTTAGTATTTTTGTTTTTTCAGCTATGTTCAGGAGAATCATTTATATCGCTTACACAGTGAGTGTAAGGCATTGTGGTAACACCCTATCTCGTCATTTAGTGCAGAAGACTGAGACCAGCTAGTGGCAATATTAAATTACTGTGAAGGAGAGCTTCAGAAAGGAGGTGAATATTTCAGCCAGAGAATATTTTGTATGTTTACTATGGCTGCGGCACTATTAAAACAAATGACTGAATATGGGCTTTAAATTAGTTGTAAAGCTTAAGCTTCAAATTAAGCATATTATTTAATAATGCCCCAGTATATATAGAAAGCACATTTTTGTTTGTCTGACAATCGTGTAAATTTTACCTTTTGTTCTTAGCAGTCACTGTATGGCCACAGGACTTTCTCTTGAATGGTAACAATAATCAACCACTGCCCTTGAATGGAGGAGTGGTATTGTAACCCTTTCCTTTGTGTGCCTGCTAGAGGACTAAAGGCAGTCATGTTCATTAACAATATGCTTATATTCTCTCCAGTACGGGGAAGAGCCCCTGGCTATGTGTTGTTGAAAGAGACAGGAGGTGGGCATATGACCCATGTGAAAAGCTCCAAGATGTTTGGTGATTTTTTTAAATGTTTTACTTTCCTTGTCAAAAGAAGTTTATTGAGTATACAATGTTATAAAGATACATAAAGTAAGTTTACAAGGATCTATAAAGTAAGCTCATTGTTTTACAGTAGGGTTTATATAGGTAAATATCATGAAATTTCAAATATTAAACATTGGGTTCACGTAAACCTAAATTAAAGATATATATCATTTCCTTAGTTACTTTTGTAGGTATTTAAATGATTTATACCTACTATACATATTGTTTACAAGTAGAGTGTATATAGGTCAAATAAATTCTGATAATGAGCTTTAATCGTAAGGTGGAGAAAAGGAAAGAGAAAGAAGAAAAAGGGTTGAAAGGTAGAGGTATGGTCCACAAGGTTGTCCCGCTCGTCAGTTTATTATTCTTTTTAGTTCTCTTTGAAGCCTTAGAATGGGTGTCTCTGTAAGTCATTTAATCTCTTACCATGGCAACAGGACAGAGTCATTGAAGTTTGACAGGAACTGTTGTTTTATCCAAGGATGCCAAAGTTTTTCAAAATTTGGAATTTGATTTTGATCGATGGCTACCATCTTAGCATGGGACATTGTATTATTCATTCTGTGAATTGTTTCTGCTAGTACCAATGTAGGAGATTTCCATGCCTTGGCCACTGTTTGTTTTGCAGCCGTTATTAGTTGGATCATAAGTTTGAATTGAGAGAGTGTTAACCATTCCGGTTTTAGATTAAGTAAAGTTAAATATGGATCTGGTTGTATTATTTTTTTTAATATTTTAGATGCAATCACGAAGACTTCCTTCCAGAAGGTTTGGATTACTGGGCATGTCCACCATATGTGTAAATATGTGCCTATTTCTGGGCATCCTCGAAAACAAAGAGCTGAGGTATTAGGTGAATATTTTGCCACTCTAGCGGGTACAAGGTACCAGCGAGTTAGGACTTTATAATTTGTCTCCAGTGCTAAGATGTTGGGTGAAGATGACTTAGATGTGAGCCATATGTTAGACCAGTCCGTGTCTTCTAAAGTTCGTCCCAGGTCCTCCTCCCACCTCTGAACGTAAGAGGGTCTATTAAGATTTGCTACTCCATATAATTGATTATAAAGTGATGAAATTGTACCTTTAGCAAATGGATCTTTTGTACAGATTGATTCAAAAATGGATAATTGGGATAATGGTGTATCCCCCTTTAGGAATGGTGTATAGACATTTTTGATTTGGAGATATCTAAATATCTCAGAGTTTGGTAGATCATATTTTTCTCTAAGCGATGGGAATGAAAGGAATGATTTAGATGCTATGAAGTCATTTAGTGTCTGAATGCCTGATGTTGTCCAAGCTTTAAAAGAATTTGGGTAGATCCATGCCGGATAAAAGGCCGGATTTCTGATAAAAGAAAGGAGAGGATTGTGTGGAGATTGTAACTGATATTTGGTTTTTAGTTTATCCCAGAGAGATAAGAAGTGTTTAGTTATGGGATTATGAATTTTAAAGCGGTCTTTAGGATCAAGCCATAATAAATTTGATATTAATAGAGGGTCATTTTCTGAAGCCTCTATAAATACCCATAATGGGATTTCCTGTTTTGCATGGTATTTGGACAGACTGGCCAAATGTGCTGCTCTGTAGTAGTTAGTAAAATTAGGGTATCCCAGGCCTCCTTTATTTTTGGGAAGATGTAGTGTGTGTATAGGTATACGTGGTTTAGAAGAGCCCCATATAAACGAAGTTGCTCTTTTTTGTACTATTCTCAAAAAATAGGAAGGAATTGGAATAGGGAGGACTCTGAATAGATAAAGCAATTTGGGTAGAATAGTCATTTTGATTGCATTAATCTTCCCTATCCAGGATAAAGGAAGTTGCGACCATTGTTTTATTAGATTTGTGATCTGTCTTAATACAGGAGGATAATTGGTTGAGAATAAGTCAGAATGAGATGCTGTTAAATGAATTCCAAGATATGGGATTGATTTTTCTGCCCATGTGAATGGGAGTGCAGCCCTAGCCGGGATCAATTCCATGTTTGTGAGTGAAATATTAAGCACTAGGCATTTCTTAGGATTAATCATAAGGCTGGATAGGGCTGCAAATCCATCAAGAGCTGGTATTAAATTAGGACCAGAGACCTGTGGTGATGATAGAAAAAGTAATATATCGTCTGCAAATATACATAATTTGTGTGTAATACCTCCTACTTCAATGCCAGTTATAGTTTGGTTTGTTCTGATGTATTGGGCCATGGGTTCGAGTATAAGGGCAAATAATAAGGGAGATAATGGGCAACCCTGTCGGGTACCTCTTTCGATATTAAAGGCTTCAGATTTGTATCCAGCATATTTTATATAGGCTTTGGGTTTATTATATAATGCTTTGATCCATGTTAAAAAGTGGGGTCCAAAACCCCATTTTTGTAATGAATATTGCATATATTGCCAGGATACCTATGTCAAAAGCCCTCTTAATATCGAGAGATAGAAAACATAAAGGGATTTTCCGTTTTTTAGCAATATGTGCCAATAACACTGCCCTGCGTATATTATCGCCTGCCTGTCTATTTGGCATGAAGCCTACTTGATCTCTATGTATTAATTTTCCTATAATGCTATTGAGGCATTTTGCTATTATTTTTGCTAATAATTTAATATCGAGGTTTAACAGAGAGATAGGCCAATAATTCACACAGGAAGTATCATCAGAAAGGGGTTTTGGGATCATACAAACAATTGCCATTAGTGTTTCTTGCCGAAAAGAATGTCCATCTAGAAGTTTGTTAAAAGTTTCAGTGAGAATGGGAGAGAGTATTTCTGAGAATGTTTTATAGTATAAAGCCGAGTAGCCGTCTGGGCCTGGTCTTTTGTTAAGTTTTAGGTCTTTTATGGCGTTAGCAACTTCATCTATAGTTATAGGCTCATCCAAACTGCTTTTTTGATTCTGAGATAACTCAGGTAAGGTTATTTTTGAGAAGAAGGATTCAGCCTCTGTAGGATTAAATTCATTGTTTGTCTTGTATAAAGTTGCGAGATGTGAGTAAAATTTATGGACTATTTTAACTGGATTACAAGTGTAAACATTTTTTGATAATTTCAAACGTATTGGTTTGAAAGATTTGTTAGTTGAATTTAATGCCCGAGCCAAATATGTACCTGGTTTGTTTGTATTCATGTAGAAATTGTGTTTGGAGCGTTTGAGGGATTTATCAACTGACTCAGTGAGAAATAGATCGTATTCCAATCTAGATTTTTCCAGATGAGATTTTGTACTCTGAGATGGATTATCTTGAAATGATATGTAGGCTGCATTAAAATTGAGTTCTAGTTTTTTTGCTAGATTTTTGCGTTCCCGTTTAAATAGTGCCATTTGTCTTTGTATTGTACCACGCAAGACAGGCTTATGAGCTTCCCACAGTGTTATTGGGGAGATGTCTGTTGTATTATTAATTGATATGTATTCCTTCAAAGCTTGTTCAATGGCCATCTGATGTAGTGGGTGTTTGAGCATTATGTCCGGTAAGTACCACGTTGGGTCATGCGTTTTTGGTATGGCTGAGGCTATAGTAGTGTATACTGCATTATGGTCAGACCACGGAATCGGAATTATATCTGATGTAATAATTTCTGGTATCATTCCTATTGTTAGAAAAATATGATCTATTCTGGTGAAGGTTTGATGAGGGTGCGAGAAATAAGTGAATTTCTTTTTCATTGGGTTACTTTCTCTCCATGAATCTACCAGATTGTATTTGGAAAGAAGTTGAGAAAAAGGTAATCTAGAGGTTAGTTTGGATGGTGTAAAAGGTGATTTATCTAGAAATGGGAGGAGGACCTGGTTCGAATCCCCACACATTATTACTGTTCCAATTTTGTGTGTATTAATCACTTGTAATATATGTGAGAGGAATGGTGTAGGTTGTTTGTTAGGAGCGTAGTAGGAAATCACTGTGATTGCTGTATCCATTATATAACCCATGAGTATCAGGTATCTACCTTCTGGGTCTTTAATTTCTGATGATAAGGTGAATGGTGTGGATCGGTGAAATGCAATTAGAGTTCCCCTTTGCTTGGTACAGGCAGAAGCCGTGTAAATTTGTTGATAAAAAGGAGAAATATATTTTGGAGTAGAATCTTTGGTGAAGTGTGTTTCTTGGAGGCATACTATGTGAGCCTTCTTGTTATGGAAAGTACGGAAGGCTTTGGTCCTTTTTTGAGGGACATTTATTCCCTGAACATTCAGGGAAAGTATATTCAGTGGTGCCATGGCAATAGATCAAATAGTTTTGACTTACTTTTTGTTATGCAGAGCTGACTGCGCAGATCAACCTGTGTGGACTGAAGAGATGAATAGATAGAAAAGAAACCAGTGAATTCTGGAGTAAAGAGTAAACAAAAAACATATGAGATTAGATGATACATTGTATAAATTATTTTTTGCAAGTAATCATAATTTACCCGTGAAAGAGAATAAATCTCTCTCTCAGGGGAATAAGTGCCTTCGTCACACTCCCACATAATATGGTTGGGAGAATGAGGAGGGCTAATGGGGGTACACGGATCTTCCGCTTACAGGAGAGAAGTGCTATGTCAAAAGACATCAAAATGATGTTTCATTAATTGGAGTGCAGAATATAGTTTTTGTTGAAATTATTTATTCCAGGGTGGTTGTATATGGTTAGTCTTGCCCTAGGCTAAATAATTCAGTTAGAAAGGTACTGTTAATAACTTTGGTATTGATGAAGATAGTTTGAATTATTTTGGGATTTTAACCCTTTTAGAGTAAACAATTACATATTTTATTCATATGTAACTGTTTAGATATGTTAACTCATAAAATTGAGGTTGTATTGCTTCAGATTAGAATAAACAAAAACATAATTCTAGGAACTAGTTAGGTAATAATATATTTGTTTTAAGAAAAGAAAGAAAAAGCTTCCATTACTTCTGGATTATTGAACATATTTGTCCTAAAAAGTAATAAATCTATTGTTATTACCTGATAATATATAACTGAACAAGAATTTCCTTATTTCACTTATATATTCTAAGGCTATATGAATCAGAAGTAATAAGAAATATAACTGGAATGTAACATGATCCCACACAGTGTGTGACTATCAGAATGCAGTTACATTCAGTTATAAATACAGGTTTTTTATAGAGAACCATCTCTTAGTATAATAAATGAAGAGATATCAGGAATTAGGATGTCAGTCCATTGAATCTTCTTGGTCCATGGATGATGTGGCATAACGGCCTCTTTTGTGAGAATGATGATTCCCATTTTGTTCTGAAATTTTCTGGGTGCTGCCTGAAGGTGAAGATGACGCCATTCTTCTGCGTGTGGGGGTGTTGCTGCTTGTGGGTTCTGTCAGATTTAATTTTAAAAGGGTTTGTTGTAGTTCATCTGCTGATCTACTTCTGTAAATTGTACCTTGGTAGTTAAATCTGACTGAAAAGGGGAAGCCCCATTGATACATAATGTTGTGGCGTTGCAGTTCCATTAGTTGGGGTTTCATGGATCGTCTTTTAGTAATAGTAAGTTGGGATAGGTCAGCAAAAATGTGATAATTGTGTCCTTGAAAATTAAGTTCCTTTTTTTCTCTTGCAGCAATTAGTATTTGTTCTTTCGTTCTGTAATAATGAAATTTTGTGATTATATCACGTGGGGGTCCATCTTTCTTTTTGGCTGTGAGGGCTCTGTGTACTCTGTCCAGTTCTAAACGTTCAATAGGGATATCTGGCTTTAGTTCTTGTAATAGAGCAGTAATAGTAGATTGCAGGTCTGTCACAGTTTCAGGTATTCCCCTTATGCGCAAGTTTGAACGTCTGGCTCTATTTTCGTAATCTTCGAGCTTAGTTTGAAGTATTAAATTCTCTTTTTTTAATTGTTCCAATTCTGTTATATTTTCTTGGGTTGTAATTTTAATTTCATCCATTTTTATTTCTAAGGCTGCGGTGCGGTTTCCCAGCTCTCTTATTTCTTTGGTTAGGCTTTTTGTTATTTGGTCTGAGGTTTGTTTTAAAGCCTTATGAAGCATATTTTCAAATTGTAATAATATTACTGGGGATACTGAGGAGGCTTGTGGAGAAGTTTGTGAGAGGATTTGTTCTGTATCTGACTCAAATGGAGAGTCTTGCTGTGACATTTTCTGTCTGTGAGAGCGCCCTGATGCTGTATCTTGTGAGGTGACTGGAGCTGCTTCAGCTGCAGTGAGTGCCTGTGAGCTCTTTGTGAGGTGATTTTTATTTCTGCCACGGTTTCCTCCCAGTACCATATTTCCTGCCCAAACTTTCAGAGTTTGTTCCCTGGGGCAAAAAGGTTCAAATGGATACCTTTTGAGCCTGCAGGCTCCGCTTTGTCCTTCTCTTCTCTCCTCAGCAGTGTGGAGCTCTAACAATGCATGTCTGCTCCGCTAGGCTCCGCCTTAAATGTTTTACTTTCAATCTATTCATATATGCAGACATTCTACATGTAATATATGTATCGCTTACCTCCAAAGGAGCCACTGGATGTTTTTGGGTTCCTTTTGCCCTGCACCTGTGATGACCCACTCTTCCCTGGGCTCAAGAACAGAGACACTTAAACAATTTAAATGTGCTTTAGATTTAATAAAGCCATCTAAGATAATGAGTTAGTAGGCAATAGTTTAACGACAATACAGTCTTAATATCATAGCAATACAACACCAGGAGTCACTAATCATTCTCCAGACTTGCCTGGTAAGCAACCAGTGTAAAAATGTGCACTAGGCTAGTGTGAGAGACACTGGCACGTAATGCAAGAACAAAATTTCTCAACATTGGGTAACAGTACATATAATTTTGACATTAATGATGCAGCCTACCTACTGCAGAGATACCCTACCTAACCTCTGACCAGTGGGACAAAGTACAGAGTCTGCCATTGTTGGAGCCCTATCCAAACGAGTGCTCACTCTACAGACAGGAAAGTATACCCTTTGTAACATGTTACATGTTACACCCATATTTAGGGTGTAACATGTAACACGTTGCAAATGCATTGGTCCCCGCACCCACCTCCAATCTTTTCCCCGCTCTCGCTGTCACGCCTGCCTGGCCGTGTCATTCATTTACAGTATTCTGTCAATGTAAAAACTACAAGTACCAACAGTCTTTGTGGCTGTCAGCTTGTAGTTCTCAATGAATTAAAGTGGATGTAAACCCAATGTCATCCTTTCTAAACTACTGCCATAGGGGTTATCTATAAGGATATACATGCCTCCTGCGTGTATCTTTACCTGTCAAATGTCTCCCCTCTCTCTGTTATTAGACCCGAAAAAACTGCATATTCTGTGGATGGGTCTGTTGTCTGGAGCTCGGTGGGTGGAGTCGTGATGTCTGTAGACTCCCCGCCCACCTCTACACTCCCCTTGTCAATATGCATTTTCTCTGTGTATTTCTAACACTGAACTTCTGCTGAACTTCTGCTATGATCTCTAACATCCAGTGAAAAGACAGGAAAGTAAGAAAGGAGTGGGGGAGGGAATATAAAAATACTGCATGTCTCTTAGGCTAATGCACGAGATGTAAATCACCTGTCACTCACAGCAAGGGGGAGTATTTGACAAAGTTTTTCTCAGTTTGTCAACAATTGTCTCACTGAACAATAAAAGGGGATTGCTCAGAGATGGATTAACTCTGTATGGCAAGACTGGGCTTAAATGATAGCAAATCTTATACTCTACAGTATGATATACATTTTTTTTTTCAGGTTTACATCCACTTTAAGAAACTACCAGGGAACTGTTGAGCGCTGTGGTATTTCATTGATTCTTCCTGTCAGTGTGAAATGTATGGGCAGACAGCTTACACTGATAGTCTGCATGGCACCTGCAATCTACTGATCATGGGTGCAATGCTTTTCCAAAAAAAAATTGTATATACACATTTTTTTACCTGCAAAAAAATGTGCATTTTTTTAAGTGAACTGATCCTTTAAGCAAAACTCCATAGCAAACAAGCACAGTGGAAGCAATAGCAAGTTAGATACAAGGTGCTCTCACCACCCATGAAGATCCCAATTAACTTACACTCCAAGGTATTTTCAAAACTCAGAAAGGTACTGGCAAATTCATTGGCACAGGGGCAACATTGAAGATAGGGTCTTTGGAGCAAGAATATATGAAATAGCAAATCCTTACCTCAGTAGCACAGTCTCTAGCCCAAGCCCTTTCTCTCTCTCTCTCTCTGGGCTCTAGGCATCAGAATCTGGACTCAAACATCCTTGGGCACCTCTGCTCCCCTAAGGATCCTGGCCAAACTCTCTGTGTATTCCTTGTGGGTCCCTGCTTTTCTCCAAAGCAGTGGGAGGTGCTCAGCATGGTGAAAGGCCATACCCAACCATCTCCAAACATCTCCCTGGTCTACCCAACCATTCGGCGTTCTCCTTTGCCTCTGTTGCTAGGGGCAGGTCCTCCTCAACTGAAACAACAGCCAATTAGAGCTCAGTCCAGCCTCCTCTCTCTCTATGCTGTCCATCAAGGAGAGAGAAGAGAAAAAATAGCTCTTTGCTGCTTTTTATTTTGTCAGTGATGTTGGGCTAAATTTAAAGAGCCCAACTAGCTCTACATATTCAAACATGTTTTTCTGACCTTTGGTTTAATTCTACTTTAAAGTGTATAGTATATGTTTGGCTTTAAAGTGTTCTTGTCATTTTGCAGGAAAAGGAGGAAGAAAGGAAAAATATTCAAAACCATTTTAAAAAGATATGAATCTTTTCCCCATGAACGGTAGAATATGGAATTACTGTACTGTATATGCTGTCGCTTATAGTGATATTTATTGATGATGATGACATATCCACAATACATAAAACCTTTATCATTAGAAGAACCAAGTGCTATATCTATTTCCACAATTCTTCTCCATCTCAACATTATGTTTACTGCTATATTACAGATATGCTTTAAATAATTCCATTACTTCTAAAGGATTTTCTAAATTGTTCATTCTTACAAATAAGGCTCTGAATAATGGAATGTCTAAAACTTTTTTTTATTCTTTCACATTACTATTCTCGTCTATAATAACAAGGCAATAAAACAATAACAGCGAACATGAACACTTCTGGTTTCAATTTAATAATAATATAAACCTTCATGAAAGACACAGTAATGGAAATTTTCTTTGCATAACTGTTGAAAATTGTTTGCTATTCTCAAAATAGTTCCGTTACACTTGATTTTTAGAAACCAATCCGTCTAACAGACGTCCATCACTTTTTTTTTATTATCTTGACTGGAAAAGAAAAATAGAGGCACAGAAAAAGGGGCAGTTTAAAAAACATGATAAATCGCTCTGAAAGCATAATATAGGCCATTGAGAGAAAACTGTCAGGAAAAAAATGTTGCTGATTCAAAGTTCTGCCTTTTATGTATAATTTATGTGTCATTGTCTAATAAGATAACATGAGATTTATTTTACAGCTATAAAATGTAATTCTTACCAGTGCCAAAGAGGCATAATGGCTACAAAGATGATTTATGACTATATTTAAATACAAGGCTAAAAGCATTTAAAATATATATGCATACTTCAAGCAAAGTAAACTGTAATTTGCTTAGCTGAATTCATTGAAGTGTTTTGGTGGAAACATTTAATTGGGGCCACCATATATTCTGCTTTTGGAAGGTTGACATGACAAGCATTCAGACAAATCAGAAAATAGAAATGTATACATATAAGGACGGCTAACCTGATCATATCACTTACATAAATATGATTTAAAATATGTTTTATTAATAATTATCAAAAGTTGCTGAATATATGTTTAAAAGACTGTGTAATCAATCAAGTTCAATTTCATATCAACTTTAAAGTGGTTGTAAAGCCACTTTGTTTTATTCCTAGAATCCCCTGTGTTAGACTAAGTTATGTGCCCCAGTGTATGGGCTTTCTAAAAAATATGCAGCTTGATAAGTTATTTCAGAGCACCCCTCAGTGCTCACGTGACCGCCCATGGCTCTCCTCCCCTGATCTGAGAACTACAGCAGCAGGGGGCTGAGAATCCCCTGCCGGCATCAGCCAGAAGGAGGGGAGGAAAGGAGGAGAGCAGTGGGTGGTCACGTGAGAGCCACTCTGAAATAAAGTATGAAGCTGCATATTTTTTATAAAGCATATACACTGTGGCACATAACATAATGTAACTCAGGGAATTCTAGGAATAAAACAAAGTTATTTTAGCAGTATTTAGTATTGTAGCAGCAGGAGGGGAGGGGCCCAGAGCAGATTGACACTGAGACTAGCTGACAGGTAAGGAGGGAGGGAGAGAGAGGAGAGACAGCAGGCTGACTGTAGGTACATAAAATGACCACGGTATCAGGAATCAGCAGCCATGATAAATGTGGTCAGTTTACAGAGGTGGTGGCAGCACCAGGCAGGATCAACAAGGTATTTTAGATTATAGGGAAAAATTACACAGCAGAAGCACTGTGCTGTTATTCATGCTTTAACCACTTTCCGCCCACCATATAGCAAAATGATGGCGACAAAGTGGTTGTATATCCTGCCCGGACATCATATTGACGTGATCAGAATAACAAGCCGCTGCACGCCCCCGGGGGGGCGTGACCCGCGGCGATCGTTGTTGCAGCGTGTCACTCACGGCTGATCATGATGTAAACAGGAAGAGCCATTAATCGGCTTTTCCTCACTTGCATCTGACAGGTGCGAGTAGAGGAGAGCAGATTGGCTGCTCTCCTGACCAGGGGTGTCTCTGCAGATTGTTTATCAGCACAGCCCCCCCACGGATGCCCACCCAGGACCACCAGGGATACCACCAGGACCACCAGGGATGGCCACCACTGATGACCACCAAGTATGGCATCCCTGGTGGCCATGGGTGGCAATGTGTGCCCACACATGATGCCAATGTGTGCCCACACATGATGTCAATCAGTGCCCACAAGCATTACCTGCCAGTACATCCTAATCAGTGATGCCCATCAGTGCCATCAATCAGTGTCAATCAGTGCCACTCATCAATGCCACCTATCAGTGTCCATCCATGTCCATCAGTGCCCACCTATCAGTGCCAATCAGTGCCACCCATAAGTGCCCATCAGTGCCACCCATAAGTACCCATCAGTGCAGCCTTTTAGTGCCCATTGTCGCCTATCAGCGCCCATCAGTGCCACCTATGAGTGCTCATCTGTGCCGCCTATGAGTGCCCAACAGTGCTGCATATCAGTGCCACCTATTAGTGCCCATGATTGTCGCTTGGCTTGGGCCAAAAGGGGGGAAGTGCCCTTTATTGAAGTGGTTAAAGGAACGGGATTTTTTTTTTTTTTTTTTTTAGGGTTTCAACCACTTTAACAATTCTGTGTGTATACTGTAACTATGCGAGTTTAATTTTAGCTATTTTGTGATTTTTTCCCTCCTCGTCTTCATGTTATCACTTAGCAGGCCTGCAAAAGGAAAAGAAATGTAATTAACCTTTGTCCTTTTCCTACTGCTATCCTGCATGACCCAGGTTGTGAACCAGCATAGGTAACCTTAACTAAGCACAGGTTATACAGTTGCACTTGGCCACGTTCTCTGGGAGTAGATACCCAAATCCAAATTTTCACTTCTGTCAGACATTTAAATTGTCTATAATTTGCACATTAATTATAGGTTTAGTAGTTGTCTTTGATTCTCATTTGGGATGCCTGCTTCATACTTTAATTTCCTCACTTTTGAAGATATTTCTAATATGTGCAACAGTAACAAAACTTATAAAATGTATATTAGAAATTATGTTTATTTTAAGTATAAAAGACTCAACACAAAAAAAGTACTCATGATATGGGAGATCAGTGGTATAAGGCCATTTTTCTAGAGGTCATTTTCAGTGGTAATGGTAAGGAGAGCGGGGTCATACTAATATTTAGTGCAGTATACTTTGACATATGGCTGTCAATGTCACATACGATGATGCAGTGGAAGGTCTTACTAATATTTTGTGGAAGTTACCTTTTAAAACATTGCTTTCTTTGTCAATCACTATTTACAGTGAAAGATTTAGGCGCAGACATCATTTGTGAAGATGTTTAGTTTTGCAGAGCTGCTAAGCTGCTTTTTCATTACAAGACCAGTAGACTTGTTCATTGCTTATATTTACATATTTTAACAGTTTTCTAAAAATTGCTTTCTAAGTTGATTATGTATTATTTTTTTCCCTTAAATATGTGTGCTCATTTGTTTCCCTTGTAAAGTCTATTCTCCCATTTTGTTATACTGTATCAATATATCCTAAAGCTTGCATATATACCATTTGTAGCACACTTGCTCATTCTGAATGGTAGTGCAAGCGTGACATCCAAAAGAACTAAATGGAACATTTGTGGGCCACAATTCCAAATGATATGTGTAAAATTATACTCATTTTATGGATAGGTATCATCTAGTAGAGGAAATCTAGCAGTTTTAACCACTACAACAGACCACACCTTACTATAATTGTCTGCTAATGTGGACTCTATTAGTTATTTGGTAAGATTAGTGTCTTGATAAGATGATGGAGGAAGTGTGTTAAGATACTACAGGTGACAAATTTTGTGGCAGTGGTGCATGACTTAGGCTTGTCATATAACAATAATATATACTATTGTATGAATTGCACATTTTGTTTAACATGAAGTGCTTGCATCTAATACCCAAGGGAAGAATCATGTTTGCCACAATAGCCCAACTAAAAAAAAGTCATAATTTCTAATTGAGTAATACTCTCAAAACACCTGGTAAAAAGGTCATACATGCTCTAGCTTTTCAATGGTTTCATTGTGTAGAAATTATTGTGATTACCTGAAAAGGCAATGCCTTTAGCACATTCACCTAAAGGCAGGGACTTGAAACTTTGAAATCTTCGTCATTGGGGGTTATTTACTAAGGCAAATCCACTTTGCAGTACAAGTGCACTGAAAGTGAACTTGGAAGTGCAGTCGCTGTAGATTTGAGGGGTACATGCAAGGAAAATAAAAAACAGCATTTTAGCTTGCACATGATTGGATGAAAAAATCAGCAGTGCTTCCCCTCATTTCAGATCCTCCCCGCAGATCTACAGCAACTGCACTTCCAAGTGCACTTTCCTTGTCAAAAGAAGTTTATTGAGTATACAATGTTATAAAGATACATAAAGTAAGTTTACAAGGATCTATAAAGTAAGCTCATTGTTTTACAGTAGGGTTTATATAGGTAAATATCATGAAATTTCAAATATTAAACATTGGGTTCACGTAAACCTAAATTAAAGATATATATCATTTCCTTAGTTACTTTTGTAGGTATTTAAATGATTTATACCTACTATACATATTGTTTACAAGTAGAGTGTATATAGGTTAAATAAATTCTGATAATGAGCTTTAATCATAAGGTGGAGAAAAGGAAAGAGAAAGAAGAAAAAGGGTTGAAAGGTAGAGGTATGGTCCACAAGGTTGTCCCGCTCGTCAGTTTATTATTCTTTTTAGTTCTCTTTGAAGCCTTAGAATGGGTGTCTCTGTAAGTCATTTAATCTGTTACCATGGCAACAGGACAGAGTCATTGAAGTTTGACAGGAACTGTTGTTTTATCCAAGGATGCCAAAGTTTTTCAAATTTTGGAATTTGATTTTGATCGATGGCTACCATCTTAGCATGGGACATTGTATTATTCATTCTGTGAATTGTTTCTGCTAGTACCAATGTAGGAGATTTCCATGCCTTGGCCACTGTTTGTTTTGCAGCCGTTATTAGTTGGATCATAAGTTTGAATTGAGAGAGTGTTAACCATTCTGGTTTTAGATTAAGTAAAGTTAAATATGGATCTGGTTGTATTATTTTTTTAAATATTTTAGATGCAATCACGAAGACTTCCTTCCAGAAGGTTTGGATTACTGGGCACGTCCACCATATGTGTAAATATGTGCCTATTTCTGGGCATCCTCGAAAACAAAGAGCTGAGGTATTAGGTGAATATTTTGCCACTCTAGCGGGTACAAGGTACCAGCGAGTTAGGACTTTATAATTTGTCTCCAGTGCTAAGATGTTGGGTGAAGATGACTTAGATGTGAGCCATATGTTAGACCAGTCCGTGTCTTCTAAAGTTCGTCCCAGGTCCTCCTCCCACCTCTGAACGTAAGAGGGTCTATTAAGATTTGCTACTCCATATAATTGATTATAAAGTGATGAAATTGTACCTTTAGCAAATGGATCTTTTGTACAGATTGATTCAAAAATGGATAATTGGGATAATGGTGTATCCCCCTTTAGGAATGGTGTATAGAAATTTTTGATTTGGAGATATCTAAATATCTCAGAGTTTGGTAGATCATATTTTTCTCTAAGTGATGGGAATGAAAGGAATGATTTAGATGCTATGAAGTCATTTAGTGTCTGAATGCCTGATGTTGTCCAAGCTTTAAAAGAATTTGGGTAGATCCATGCTGGATAAAAGGCCGGATTTCTGATAAAAGAAAGGAGAGGATTGTGTGGAGATTGTAACTGATATTTGGTTTTTAGTTTATCCCAGAGAGATAAGAAGTGTTTAGTTATGGGATTATGAATTTTAAAGCGGTCTTTAGGATCAAGCCATAATAAATTTGATATTAATAGAGGGTCATTTTCTGAAGCCTCTATAAATACCCATAATGGCATTTCCTGTTTTGCATGGTATTTGGACAGACTGGCCAAATGCGCTGCTCTGTAGTAGTTAGTAAAATTAGGGTATCCCAGGCCTCCTTTATTTTTGGGAAGATGTAGTGTGTGTATAGGTATACGTGGTTTAGAAGAGCCCCATATAAACGAAGTTGCTCTTTTTTGTACTATTCTCAAAAAATAGGAAGGAATTGGAATAGGGAGGACTCTGAATAGATAAAGCAATTTGGGTAGAATAGTCATTTTGATTGCATTAATCTTCCCTATCCAGGATAAAGGAAGTTGCGACCATTGTTTTATTAGATTTGTGATCTGTCTTAATACAGGAGGATAATTGGTTGAGAATAAGTCAGAATGAGATGCTGTTAAATGAATTCCAAGATATGGGATTGATTTTTCTGCCCATGTGAATGGGAGTGCAGCCCTAGCCGGGATCAATTCCATGTTTGTGAGTGAAATATTAAGCACTAGGCATTTCTTAGGATTAATCATAAGGCCGGATAGGGCTGCAAATCCATCAAGAGCTGGTATTAAGTTAGGACCAGAGACCTGTGGTGATGATAGAAAAAGTAATATGTCGTCTGCAAATATACATAATTTGTGTGTAATACCTCCTACTTCAATGCCAGTTATAGTTTGGTTTGTTCTGATGTATTGGGCCATGGGTTCGAGTATAAGGGCAAATAATAAGGGAGATAATGGGCAACCCTGTCGGGTACCTCTTTCGATATTAAAGGCTTCAGATTTGTATCCAGCATATTTTATATAGGCTTTGGGTTTATTATATAATGCTTTGATCCATGTTAAAAAGTGGGGTCCAAAACCCCATTTTTGTAATGAATATTGCATATATTGCCAGGATACTGTGTCAAATGCCCTCTTAATATCGAGAGATAGAAAACATAAAGGGATTTTCCGTTTTTTAGCAATATGTGCCAATAACACTGCCCTGCGTATATTATCGCCTGCCTGTCTATTTGGCATGAAGCCTACTTGATCTCTATGTATTAATTTTCCTATAATGCTATTGAGGCGTTTTGCTATTATTTTTGCTAATAATTTAATATCGAGGTTTAACAGAGAGATAGGCCGATAATTCACACAAGAAGTATCATCAGAAAGGGGTTTTGGGATCATACAAACAATTGCCATTAGTGTTTCTTGCCGAAAAGAATGTCCATCTAGAAGTTTGTTAAAAGTTTCAGTGAGAATGGGAGAGAGTATTTCTGAGAATGTTTTATAGTATAAAGCCGAGTAGCCGTCTGGGCCTGGTCTTTTGTTAAGTTTTAGGTCTTTTATGGCGTTAGCAACTTCATTTATAGTTATAGGCTCATCCAAACTGCTTTTTTGATTCTGAGATAACTCGGGTAAGGTTATTTTTGAGAAGAAGGATTCAGCCTCTGTAGGATTAAATTCATTGTTTGTCTTGTATAAAGTTGCGAGATGTGAGTGAAATTTATGGACTATTTTAACTGGATTACAAGTGTAAACATTTTTTGATAATTTCAAACGTATTGGTTTGAAAGATTTGTTAGTTGAATTTAATGCCCGAGCCAAATATGTACCTGGTTTGTTTGTATTCATGTAGAAATTGTGTTTGGAGCGTTTGAGGGATTTATCAACTGACTCAGTGAGAAATAGATCGTATTCCAATCTAGATTTTTCCAGATGAGATTTTGTACTCTGAGATGGATTATCTTGAAATGATATGTAGGCTGCATTAAAATTGAGTTCTAGTTTTTTTGCTAGATTTTTGCGTTCCCGTTTAAATAGTGCCATTTGTCTTTGTATTGTACCACGCAAGACAGGCTTATGAGCTTCCCACAGTGTTATTGGGGAGATGTCTGTTGTATTATTAATTGATATGTATTCCTTTAAAGCTTGTTCAATGGCCATCTGATGTAGTGGGTGTTTGAGCATTATATCCGGTAAGTACCACGTTGGGTCATGCGCTTTTGGTATGGCTGAGGCTATAGTAGTGTATACTGCATTATGGTCAGACCACGGAATCGGAATTATATCTGATGCAATAATTTCTGGTATCATTCCTATTGTTAGAAAAATATGATCTATTCTGGTGAAAGTTTGATGAGGGTGCGAGAAATAAGTGAATTTCTTTTTCATTGGGTTACTTTCTCTCCATGAATCTACCAGATTGTATTTGGAAAGAAGTTGAGAAAAAGGTAATCTAGAGGTTATTTTGGATGGTGTAAAAGGTGATTTATCTAGAAATGGGAGGAGGACCTGGTTCGAATCCCCACACATTATCACTGTTCCTATTTTGTGTGTATTAATCACTTGTAATATATGTGAGAGGAATGGTGTAGGTTGTTTGTTAGGAGCGTAGTAGGAAATCACTGTGATTGCTGTATCCATTATATAACCCATGAGTATCAGGTATCTACCTTCTGGGTCTTTAATTTCTGATGATAAGGTGAATGGTGTGGATCGGTGAAATGCAATTAGAGTTCCCCTTTGCTTGGTACAGGCAGAAGCCGTGTAAATTTGTTGATAAAAAGGAGAAATATATTTTGGAGTAGAATCTTTGGTGAAGTGTGTTTCTTGGAGGCATACTATGTGAGCCTTCTTGTTATGGAAAGTACGGAAGGCTTTGGTCCTTTTCTGAGGGACATTTATTCCCTGAACATTCAGGGAAAGTATATTCAGTGGTGCCATGGCAATAGATCAAATAGTTTTGACTTACTTTTTGTTATGCAGAGCTGACTGCGCAGATCAACCTGTGTGGACTGAAGAGATGAATAGATAGAAAAGAAACCAGTGAATTCTGGAGTAAAGAGTAAACAAAAAACATATGAGATTAGATGATACATTGTATAAATTATTTTTTGCAAGTAATCACAATTTACCCGTGAAAGAGAATAAATATCTCTCTCAGGGGAATAAGTGCCTTCGTCACACTCCCACATAATATGGTTGGGAGAATGAGGAGGGCTAATGGGGGTACACGGATCTTCCACTTACAGGAGAGAAGTGCTATGTCAAAAGACATCAAAATGATGTTTCATTAATTGGAGTGCAGAATATAGTTTTTGTTGAAATTATTTATTCCAGGGTGGTTGTATATGGTTAGTCTTGCCCTAGGCTAAATAATTCATTTAGAAAGGTACTGTTAATAACTTTGGTATTGATGAAGATAGTTTGAATTATTTTGGGATTTTAACCCTTTTAGAGTAAACAATTACATATTTTATTCATATGTAACTGTTTAGATATGTTAACTCATAAAATTGAGGTTGTATTGCTTCAGATTAAAATAAACAAAAACATAATTCTAGGAACTATTACAATGTAATAATATATTTGTTTTAAGAAAAGAAAGAAAAAGCTTCCATTACTTCTGGATTATTGAACATATTTTTCCTAAAAAGTAATAAATCTATTGTTATTACCTGATAATATATAACTGAACATGAATTTCCTTATTTCACTTATATATTCTAAGGCTATATGAATCAGAAGTAATAAGAAATATAACTGGAATGTAACATGATCCCACACAGTGTGTGACTATCAGAATGCAGTTACATTCAGTTATAAATATAGGTTTTTTATAGAGAACCATCTCTTAGTATAATAAATGAAGAGATATCAGGAATTAGGATGTCAGTCCATTGAATCTTCTTGGTCCATGGATGATGTGGCATAACGGCCTCTTTTGTGAGAATGATGATTCCCATTTTGTTCTGAAATTTTCTGGGTGCTGCCTGAAGGTGAAGATGATGTAATTTTTCTGCGTGTGGGAGAGTTGCTGCTTGTGGGTTCTGTCAGATTTAATTTTAAAAGGGTTTGTTGTAGTTCATCTGCTGATCTGCTTCTGTAAATTGTACCTTGGTAGTTAAATCTGACTGAAAAGGGGAAGCCCCATTGATACATAATGTTGTGGCGTTGCAGTTCCATTAGTTGGGGTTTCATTGATCGTCTTTTAGTAATAGTAAGTTGGGATAGGTCAGCAAAAATTTGATAATTGTGTCCTTGAAAATTAAGTTCCTTTTTTTCTCTTGCAGCAATTAGTATTTGTTCTTTCGTTCTGTAATAATGAAATTTTGTGATTATATCACGTGGGGGTCCATCTTTCTTTTTGGCTGTGAGGGCTCTGTGTACTCTGTCCAGTTCTAAACGTTCAATAGGGATATCTGGCTTTAGTTCTTGTAATAGAGCAGTAATAGTAGATTGCAGGTCTGTCACAGTTTCAGGTATTCCCCTTATGCGCAAGTTTGAACGTCTGGCTCTATTTTCGTAATCTTCGAGCTTAGTTTGAAGTATTAAATTCTCTTCTTTTAATTGTTCCAATTCTGTTATATTTTCTTGGGTTGTAATTTCAATTTCATCCATTTTTATTTCTAAGGCTGCGGTGCGGTTTCCCAGCTCTCTTATTTCTTTGGTTAGGCTTTTTGTTATTTGGTCTGAGGTTTGTTTTAAAGCCTTATGAAGCATCTTTTCAAATTGTAATAATATTACTGGGGATACTGAGGAGGCTTGTGGAGAAGTTTGTGAGAGGATTTGTTCTGTATCTGACTCAAATGGAGAGTCTTGCTGTGACATTTTCTGTCTGTGAGAGCGCCCTGATGCTGTATCTTGTGAGGTGACTGGAGCTGCTTCAGCTGCAGTGAGTGCCTGTGAGCTCTTTGTGAGGTGATTTTTATTTCTGCCACGGTTTCCTCCCAGTACCATATTTCCTGCCTAAACTTTCACAGTTTGTTCCCTGGGGCAAAAAGGTTCAAATGGATACCTTTTGAGCCTGCAGGCTCCGCTTTGTCCTTCTCTTCTTTCCTCAGCGGTGTGGAGCTCTAACAATGCATGTCTGCTCTGCTAGGCTCCGCCTCCTGCCCCCTCCCAAGTGCACTTTCAATGCACTTTCAAGTGCACTTGCAGTACACTTGTAGTGCAAAGTGGATTTGCCTTTAGTAAATAACCCTCATTGACAAAACATTTATATATCCCTATTCCAATGACAGGAATCTGGCAAGGTGTTAAGGCAAGCAAGAGAGCTTCTGCCACCTCCTATCAGAGTAATAGAAACAAATCAGGCGGCACACAACCTGAATGCTAACCTGGAATTTTCCAGTTTTATTGTAGTAGCATGGGGATACAACTTGATGGAAGATGTTTATTTGATCTCTTGTTGCTACAGTAAAACTAAGACACGTCTGCAAAGTAAAAAACAATTCAACCCCTCTGCTCTATTATTTTTTTATAAAATATGGTTTGTATATAATGTTTTTTGAAGGTGATCAAGATAAGTGGGTAAGATAGCGTATCATACCTTTCTCATCATCAACTTTTGTAATGACTACAGATATATAGAACAACATTATATATCAACATAAATAAAATACAAATACAATATGTGCCATATAGATACATTTGATAATTATTGTGGTTTATTAGGTGCATGTATAATGTATGGATAAAAGGGGGGTAATACTAATTAACTGTACTGTTGGACAAAATTAATATTTTTTTAAATAATTCCACCATATAGTACAAAAAACTTAAATGTATTCACGCAATGGCATAATGCTACTGGTATCTCTTCTGTTTACTATGTGGAAATTGTGTTTATTTAATGATAAGTTTGTACAACTTTAGTACATAGATTTCATGGGCAATGCAGGCTACTATCATATGCTCCAGACATACCTACTAATTTTCTGACAAGTTGGAGGATGCCTACAATTATACTGATAATAAGTGAATGAAAATAGCTGAAAGTGCATAATGCAGCCAGTTAAAATCTATTAATGCAGAAAATGAAAACATTTTTGATGGAGAAAATAAACTTTCTTGTTTTAATTTAGGGTAATCATATTTACTATGTGCAGTTATTACCTATACATTATAATTAGTACTTTCCAGAACATTCGTAACATGTGAAAATTGTTTTGGACAGAACAGCAAATTAATAATAATCAGGTGCAAACATCCATTGTTTTGTGTGCATAAACAGATTGCTTATGACAATGGTATGTTTTGCATATAATTATAGACTTGCAGGGGATGATGTCTAAAGAAAAAGCTTGTCATTTACACAATGGAGATGTTGCATCAACCAACTTTCCTCTCATTTTAGCTAAAACTATTAGCTATTTACAAAAATTAGTTATAACTATTAGCCACAGGGAGCTGACAAAATTGGGGTAAGCACCTTTAGTGGATATAGAAAAACAAAGGATACGGTGTGCTGCCTTGATTTGATTCCTAGTGCACCCACGCTTAATATGGCATAATATCTGCATCACAAACAAAAAAAATACTGTATTGCTATTGTGAGAAAACTCTGACACAAGACATCCAAGCACACAAATATGTGAAGTGTATTATGCTCCCCTCGATACATCTTAGTCTCTTACAGGGGAGTTAATTTCAGGCAGAAGTTTTTTTCATGTTTTTTTTTTTCCTAGCGTAATTTTCAGAATAATAACAACAGGAAACATTGAATACACAACAGAACAACAACATCACATTATTTTTAACTTGTTCCACAAGCTACTCCATTATCTGTACTCTTGGTAAGCACATACTAATCATATACATATATTTGTAGAATAGTATCCTTACCTATCTTTTTTTTTCCTTACCTATCTTTTGATCTGACACCATTTCATGTTTTTTCAACCCTGTATGTGGTACCTCACTAAATGATTGACGAGACTGTTGGAATATAAAGGTTTTTAGTCTATGAGAGCAAAGGGAAACATTGGAAATGTTAGGTATATACTTCTTTGATGAAGGTGTAGTCCCTTTTGGGGGTTATAACATATGTCCCTCCCCAAACAGGATATTGCACTAAACCTGTAGGTAAATAAGAGAACCAGAACCTTTGCTAAGTGGAAGAGTGAGTTTGACACTAAAGTTGGCAGTGCCTCTACCCAGGACAGGATCTCTGTGAACAGGGGGGATTCAGTTCCTGGGAAATTGACCCAAAATTGAATCAATGTAATTGGAATCAGAAGAACTACTGTAACCAGCAGTTAATATTAACCATAAGCATATAAAAGCACACCAGCATGAAAATAATAATTATTATTATTATACTGGATTTATAGAGCTCCAATAGTTTACACAGCGCTTTACCACTTGAGGGTAGACAGTACAAATACAATACACTTTAATACAGTAGAAATCAGAGGGCCCTGCTCATTAGAGCTTACAATCTAAGAGGGAAGGTCAAGAGGTACAAGAGGTAAAAATTGAGGGGGATGTGTTGATGGAAAATATAAATGTACAGTTGTTAGGTAGGGGCCAGATAGGCTTCTCTGAAGAGATACGTTTTCAGGGATTGTCTGAAAGTGGATAAAGTAGGAGAAAATCGGACAGATTAGGGTAGAGCATTCCAGAGGATGAGAGAGGCTCTGGGGAAGTCCTGAAAGCAAGCATGGGATGAGGTGACAAGGGAGTTTGAAAGCAGGAGGTCTTGGGAGGAGCAAAGAGAATGATTAGGTTGGTATTTTGAGACTAGGTTAGTGATGTAGCTGGGGACCAGGTTGTGGATCGCTTTGTAAATTATAGTTAGTATCTTGAATTTAATTTGTTGGCTGAGTGGTAGCCAATGTAGGGATTGGCAGAGGGGTATAGCAGACACTGAGCGGTTTGTGAGGTGGATGAGCCTGGCAGCAGCGTTCATGATGGACTGAAGTGGGGATAGCCTATTTAGAGGTAAGCCAGTGAGGAGGGGGTTGCAGTAGTCGAGGCGGGAGATGACCAGGGAGTGGATTAGAAGCTTTGTGGTGACATTGACTCGGAAGGGGCGTATCTTGGAGATATTGCGGAGGTTGAGGTGGAAAATTTTGGATAGCGATAGGATGTGGGGCTGAAAGGTTAGTTCAGAGTCCAGGATTACACCTAGGACCTTGGCATAGGGGGACGAGTTGATAGTTGAGCCATTGATATTGACAGAGAAATCAGGGGAAGTGGCACCTAGGGGAGGAAATATCATGAAATGGCCCCTAGGGGAGGAATACAAGCTTTATATAATAAAAGAATAATAATAGTACATGCATCCAATGTACAAAAAAGCATTATCAGCAAAGGGTCCAAAAAAGTCCTAGTGGAATTGGGCACATATACCCGGGTATGCATAGTTATTAATAGAGATGATGGACTTGTGTCTTTTTTCAACTTCACCTACTATGTAACTATGTAAGATACCTCCAGATGAATGCTGCAGAAAAATCAAGTAGAGGCCTCTGAGGATGATCATGATGCAGCATTCATCCTGGTGTTTAAGACCTGAAGACAAGATTTGTAATGATGAAGAAACCCTCCAATCATTTCCCAACCAGCCTAGAATGAAGCTTTTCATCAGCACTGGTGGCACTGGAACTCAAAGCCAACCTATCTACTCTGCACTTAGCCCCTAGTGGCGTCTATCATAAACCTTGACCGATAACTACCTGAAGTAGCCGTTGGATGCCTAACCTGGCTCTAGACTATGCTGGCTTTTGTGCCCTAAATTAAAACTGGCTATAGATTCCCAGATCAGAAAGGGACTAACAGGAGCCGCATATAAACTCTATTGCAATAAACAGGTTCACCTACTAACATACAGCAAGGTGACCACTACACATGCACACTGATGTTAATTTATTAAAACAGGCGAGTGCAAAATCTGGTGCAGCTGTGCATGGTAGCCAGTCAGCTTCTAACTTTAACTTGTTTATTTAAGCTTTGACAATAAAACCTGGAAGTTTATTGGTTTCTATGCAGAGCTGCACCAGATTTTGCATGCTTCAGTTTTAGTAAATCAACCCCATAGTGTCATAAATGGAACTATGTCATATGGTGCATGTGAGATAAGACCAAGGGAACAAATATACTTCTGTGGTCAGCCATTAAATATACACATATACACCCAGAAGCTAGTAGATAAAGTTAATAGTGTAGTAAATAGCTAAAGTTAAAACTAGTAAATGTTAAAGTGTCACTAAATCCACATCATAAAAAACTATCAATAAATGCTCTTTTACATGCTGTTCATACTCACTCACTCACTATAAAATTTGGTTTCTGTATTCTGCAGAAAACCTGGTTGATACTGTTGCTCACTATATCCGCCTTCTGTTCATGTTCCCAATTCAGCCAGGGATTTTGCAGCTGTGGTGACAACTCTGCACATGCTTAGTGACTATAGAGTCAGACATATGGGCGTATACACAGTGATAAATGACAGCCCACTCCCTTCCTCCTCTTCCATGCCCACTAACCAGCTAAACACAATGGGGTCAGGATATTACATGTAGATTAATAGTGGCTTTACCTCCCTCTTATTCTGAGACACTGGCTGGAGGGGCATAACACAGCCTGTGACTGGCAGAAATCTGCCCACACCAACAACATGCTATTACCACAAAATGATAATGATTTGATTTCAAATATTTATTTGTATGCCTATTTTTGTATATATATATATATATATATATATATATATATATATATATATATATTTATTATTGACATTTCAGCTTAGCAATTCACAAGAAAAATAAACAAAGGGTACATCAAGCTACATAAGTTCTGTAAGAAAAGTACAAATACATTTACAAAGTAATGTTTGACCCACTAATAACATTTTGAACAACTGTGGTAAATGTGGTAAATGTAAATTTCTACAATTAACAAATCGCCATTGTATTCAAATAACACTTTCTGTTGTCAAAAATTATTAATTTACATAGATGATTAAAATCTATATGTATCAACTATAGTTGAAGCATGGATAAATTGCTAACTTTATCTACTAGCATAGTTTTCAATCCTTAAGGAGTTATCCATTAAGAAACACACACAAAAAATATAATGATGACATGCTTCTCTTCCTCTCAGAACCCCATATCTCTATACCCAATCTAGTACAAGATCTAGAGCATTTTCAATTATTATCAAATCTAAAAATCAATTGCTCAAAATCTAATGCCCTCAACATCACACTACCCTCAAGTTCAGTAGAAATTTGCAAAAAAAACATCCCCTTCTCATGGGCCAATCATAGTATTACATACCTTGGAATTGAAATACCCACAAATCTAAATGATCTCTTCAAACTAAAAGAAACACATGACAATCTAAAAAAGATGGAAGAGCTTCTCTAATAAAAATGTCAATCTTACCTTGATTCCTCTACGTCATGCAAACAATCCCTATTAGACTACCATCATCATTCTTTGAGTCCTTCCACAAAGCATGCTCTACCTTTATATGGAGGAGCAAACCTCCCAGAGTCAAATTCACTAGACTTAATCTACCCAAAAATAAAGGGGGGATTGCATTACCTAATCTAAAGAAATATCATCAGGCAGCCCTCCTAGCACGAATTGTAGATTGGAACATCCATCACACAGTTAAGGACTGGGTGTCCTTAGAGCAAAAGCAATTCTGCCAACAGATTAAGTCCCTGCTATGGATACATCCTAAAAATCAATCAAAAAATATCAAAGCCCACACCCAGGCCCTACACTAGAAATCTTTCACAGCACCTTTAAAAAAATTAATCCATCCCCTTGGCTCAGCCCCCTCACACCACTTAGAAATAACCCAAATTTCCCCCCAGATCTAGAACAAAACTTCCTGTCAAATCTCTGGCCACATAAAGAAATCCTTGTCAAACATTTATTTAAGAATCAGAAACTCCTGTCCAGAGGTGAACTAAATAAAAACATTAATCCAAACTTGTTCCCTTAATGGAATTATATACAAATTAGACACTTCCTGACTAGAAGTGAGACAGCCCACTCATGGACAAGACACCTCACAACCCTAGAGGAACTATGTACAAAAAAACCTCCACAAAGACACATCATATCTATCCTTTACAACTCACTCTTTGGGGATAAAACGGAGTTCTCCAGTGAGTCGTGTCGAGCTTGGGAACAAGACCTCGATATAAATCTTACAGAAGCAAACTGGGAAACAATATACATCTACGCACATAAAGGATATCTTAATGTTGCCACCCAGGAGTGTGGCTTCAAAATCATCACCAGGTGGTACAGAACACCCACCCTATTACACAAATTCTCTCCCCAGATCTCTAACAGATGTTGGAGATGCAAATGTGAGGAAGGCTCTACATATTTGGTGGTCATGCCCCTTAATCCAGAGCTTCTGGAAAATGGTTCATGATACCATTACTTCACTCACTTCAGAGAACTTAAGTTTCAATCCAGCACAATACCTTCTACACTCTAATTCAATTCCCAAAAAACAATATTTAAAATCTTTATCTATGTTCATGATAAATGCAGCAAGACACTGTATCCCATGTCACTGGTGTTCAATCACTACTCCATCGAAAAAAGAATGGTTCGGGAGAATAAACAATATACTGTAGAAAAGATAGAAGAACTCATAAGTATATCACAAGAGAAGATATCTAAATTTACATCAACATGGTACAATTGGACCGAATTCAAAAATTCACAGGCTTATAAAGCAAATATTAACTGATTAATTAATGAATTAATGATATAATCCATTCACAATAATTAAATCATTTAGGAATGCTGAAGAGACTACTATAATAGACGCATCATCTTTACTAATCTTCCCCTCCCCCTCCTATTATATATATATATATATATATATATATATATATATATATATATATATATATATATATATATATATATATGTATTTTTTTTTTTTTCCCCTCCCCTCTTTCCTAAGGTGATTCATTTCACTTTAATAATCATTACATAAGAATGTTTGGATATATGATATGTACACGCATAAAATCTAAATCTTAGTACTGTTTATAACCATATTGATACCATACTCTATTGTAAATTGAATCACAAACCAAGTGTGACTAAAAAAAAAAAAGAATAACAGAGTAAGTAATATAACAAATAAAAGAATAACATTAACACTATCAAAAATACTTGTAATCCTTGATATTTAAGTGCATTTTGATATTGGATAGTCCTTTGTTTTACTTTTTACTTGGTAAGTAGAGTTTGTAAGGCTCTAGGAGCGAATTGGTGGAATTTTTAATCTGCCCAAAGAGTGAGATAAGTATACTTTAATGTATCATTCAGTATAAAGAAAGGGCGACATCATCTAGGATATTTCGGAATTTGACAATGAACATTCCAGAAAATGTTACCATCTATTGAAAAACTGTGTAGTGGAATTGAAAGCTTGTGTGATTGTGTCCAACATTTGATATAAATCAAAGATTTCAGTTCCTTCTTCACCATAGGTACTTTGGGAGAAGCAGATAATGTCCAGGATTTTAGTGTGGTTCTTCGGGGCCAACGATAGACTCAATAAGATCCATGGTGGTATTGTTGTTGGTCTTGATAATCCAAATGAGGTGGAATGGTTGATATATCCAAAAAGACAAACTGTAGGATCCTTATGGATAGGAATCAATATCATATGGACATAATTTAAGATTTGGTCCCAGAAGATGGATATTTTGAAGCAGCTTCACATTTTGTGTAATGGTGTAGGTTGCAATTATTTTGGAATCCTTCAAGGAGTTTGTCTGCAAGATCTTCATCTGGAAATTCTTTGGACCAAACCTTTTAGAGCAAATGTCTCTGCAGTGAGGTTAGTTGATAATTCAATGGCGAATAAAGGTCACATACATTTGTCATCTTATTGCTTGATTGATTAACAATTGTTGAAAAGGGTCCTTTTTTTAAATGATAGCACGATTTGATGAATTTGTCAGTTGGTTGTAGTAGTATATATGGTTCTCTGTTAGTTGGAATTCTGCTGACAATTCTCCAAAGGTTTTAAACGTGTAGGATCCTAATGGAAAATAGATGCCACCGTTTGTATTCCCTCATTTTTTCATATATTTATGATTTCAGTAGTGGCAACATATACAGTATCTCACAAAAGTGAGTACACCCCTCACATTTTTGTAAATATTTTATTATATGTTTTCATGTGACAACATTGAAGAAATTACACTTTGTGAGCAATGAGTGTACAACTTGTATAACATTGTACATTTGCTGTCCCCTCAAAATAACTCAACACACAGCCATTAACCTCCCTGGCGGTATGAAAGCGGTACAATTATTTTGCATGGAAATTTGGCATTTTTTATTGTAGGCCTGTAATTCTTAGCAATAACACACTTATATCTGTCCAAACAAGAGTCTAGTAGACATTTTGGGTGTGATAAAGTTTGAAACACAAAATCATAAATTATAATATAATAAATAACTATAAATAATTATACCAAATAATAATATAATAATAATAAAAAATATTCAATAATTTAATCAAATCAAAAACGTTGAAATTTGCTCAGTTGCAGAATTGTCGCTGTCATTATTTTTCAGTATTTGATGACGGATCTCCCCACAAATCACTATTGCTCAATTCTGTGAGTGATTCTAATTTATTATCGCTGTTTTCTAGCTGCTCTAAAATCACTTTTGAGGTAAAGGGACAGTTTTGGTTGCTATGGACAATCTCCAGTTTCCCGGCAGAAAGAACAGTTTTTATAATATAAAACTGCACGCAGGACACTGGAGAAACCACTAGGGACAAAAGGGAGGTGAAATAATTACATACAGTAATGTAATCTGTAAGATTACATTATACTGTATGTATTGTGTGTGTTTCACTTTTTGAATTTGGCGCCGTTCTCCGTCCTCGTGCGTCGCAACGCTCACAGGGAATGGAGCCCAGCTCCATGATAGATTGAGCGGAGGAAGAGCCGCTCACACTGTGGGGAGACATTGCAGGATCCAGGGGACAAGGTAAGTTACCTCTTCCTGGATGCTGCGATGCGATCCCGAGTCTGGCTCGGGGTTACCGCTCTTGGTACTGAAATTCCACCCCGAGCCAGACTCGGCAATACCGCCAGGGTGGTTAATGTCTAAACCACTGGCAACAAAAGTGAGTACACCCCTAAGAGAAAATGTCCAAATTGGGCCCAAAGTGTCAATAGTTTGTGTGGCCACCATTATTTTCCAGCACTGCCTTAACCCTCTTCTGCATGGAGTTCACCAGAGCTTCACAGGCTAGCTGTCAGGGACCAGTGGGATCAGATATGAGTGGACTGAGAAAGAGTGAACCAAAACGCATGTAAAGTATAAATGATTTATTAAAAGGATAAGTAATAAAGAATGAAATAAACTAGCAACCAACCACGGTGACACACAACAATAACTATCCAAGCCAAATGTATATACAGGTGTAAGATACAATTATAATCATAAACAAGCCAGGGTCATACATGGGAGATCAATCAGATAGAACAGGGAGCAGGACGGGGCATGTAGAGGACAACAGGAGAAAGGGATCAATCTCCAAGACAGGAGCCCAGGGATGGATGCAGGGTTCAGCAACACAGGATACATGGTGCAGGATACAGGTTACAGAATACAGGAATAAAGGTTTCAGGATATTAAGGAAACTATACCAAGGCAATGTGTGACAGCTGTTATATAGCTGAGGGTGGGGCCACCCCACCCCCTCCGACATTACGTGACATCACATGATGTCAGAAGGCCGCTCTCTATCCCCCTCTTTTCCTGCTGTCTGCCAGGTTGCATGCTAGGATAAAGGTCTGGTATGGATGTTGGGGGGGACTCCACACCATTTGTGTGGAGTCCCCAAAAGGGCCTGGAGTCTCCAAAGGGCCTGGTAATGGACAGGGGGAACCCATGCTGTTTTTTTCAATGATTTGTATCTACATTCCTGGGATCAGACAATACATTACAGGCGCAAGCAGTTTTAAATTACATTTTTTCCTTTAGAAATGCAATTTTGCTGTGGTACTGTTCTAAACATGGGAAAGATGCATTACTTTACAGGCAGACTAAGGAGACCCCCCCAGGCACAATATTTAAAGAAATATTTAATTTTTATTGTTTCACTTATTATTATGGTGGAAGGCTATTCACTTCCACCATTTCCCATCGCGACCGTGAGTGACGTCACGCAGCGCCGGCTGGTCCGGGCCCATGTGCTCTTTGTACCATTCAGCGGGATGCTGCAGCCAAGATCCTAACAACATCCTACACTGTTCATCGGGTCTTGGAGCCCAACCATCCACACAGGCCGGGAGAGGCTAGCTACTGGTGTCAATGCGAGAATCTATCTCCATTTGTAAGTGAAACATTTTATATATATCATTTTAATCAATAAAACAATATCACACTAGGGCAGCTTTGCATTCTCCTTCTCTTCATATGTGTTACAGATTTTAGTCCGCCACCTAGTGGATTTCCAAGAGAGCTGCAACACCTAGACCAAGAGAATTTTACACAGACTGATATTTATTCAAGAGGTGTTTGTGGGGTTTGAGATGATTCTTTTTTTGTTTCTTTACACACACATGAACTTCAATGGAATCCCTGTCTTACACACATGAACTTCAATGTAATCCCTGTCATAATCTATAGGGTTCAGTATTGAGTTGGCCCACCCTTTGCAGCTTCAACTCTTATGGGAAGGCTGTCCACAAGGTTTAGGTGTGTGTCTATAGGAATGTTGTTTGACCGTCCTTCCAGAAGCACATGTGTGAGGTCAGGCACTGATGTGGATGAGAAGGCCTGGCTTGCAGTCTTCACTCTAATTCATCCCAAAGGTTTTCTATCGGGTTGAGGTCAGGACTCTGTGCAGACCAGTCAACTTCTGCCCCAAACTTGCTCATCCATATCTTTATGGACCTTGCTTTGTGCACTGGTGTGCAGTCATATTGGAACAGGAAGGGGCCATCCCCAAACTGTTCCCACAACGCTGGGAGCATGAAATTGTCCAAAATGTTTTGCTATGCTGACGCCTTAGGAGTTCCCTTCACTGGAACTAAGGGGCCAAGCCCAACCCCTGAAAAAACAACTCTTCATCATAATCCCCCCTCCACCAAATGATTTGGACCAGTGCACAAAGCAAGGTCCATTAAGACTTGGATGAGTGAGTTTGGGGTGAAGGAGCTAGACTGGCCTTCACAGAGTCCTAACCTCAACCCAATAGAACACCTTCAGGATGAATTAGAGCAGAGACTGCGAGCCAGGCCTTCTAGTCCAACATCAGTGCCTGACCTCACAAATACACTTCTGGAAGAATGGTCAAACATTCCCATAGACAAACTCCTAAACTTTGTGGACAGCCTTCCCAGAAGTGTTGAAGCTGTTATAGCTGCAAAGGGTGGGCCAACTCAATATTGAACCCTATGGACTAAGACTGGGATTCCATTAAAGTTCACGAGCGTGTAAAGGCAGGTGTCCCAATACTTTTGACAATATGGTCTAAATCATTCATCATTCTAGGTTTGTTGCATTATAGAAGAACCAGCTGAATTCCCCACTGTGATGCAAATTACATATCTGCCTGCTGGAGAAATACATGTTATCTAAATCTCTCTCCTACCATATATTAAAGCTGAACTACAGGAAGTAAAAGTTCTCTCTTGCATTGGGGTCTCTACAGCACCGCAAGGGTTAACTGCTCATTTAGGCAATGGCAAGATAATTTTTACTCATCCGGTCCTCTGCTCCCCTATAAACCGTACATCAGTCTTGATGACATCAGAAGATCTTAGTAAATAAACAAAAACACCAAGCGCAATAATGTTCTAGCGTGACATATACAATCAAATAAGTGTAAATCAAATGTATGTGAATGCACGTGCAATAAAAGAAAAAAAAACAAATGTTGGATTGACAATGATATCAAGCTGCTATCAATTATAAAGTGGTCAGAATCCCCTAAAAATTAAAGCATATAACATAGATTGATGCGCTCTGATACAAAGTTCAATCAATGTGATAAAAGAATTTTTAGTGCTAAAAAAACAATGTGAAAAAAATTGCTACCAAATCGCAAAAAAATCGCATATATATAAAATCGCAAATATATGAAAAAATCGCAAATATTTAAAAACTGTGTTCCTCCAGTCATACAAATCCACTGGAAGTGGTGCGATATCTCCAAAGTAAACTAAGCAACAATTGTGTATAGATATACTAAAAATGCGTTTACAAATAGTAATCAATCCAAATTAGTGCCAATAAATAAATAAATTAGATATATTCCCTGTGATAAGTGTTGAATCTTCCGTAATAAAAAATAAATAAATGATAAACTTATAAAGGTGCAATATATATACAATTGATGAGTATAAATAGATAAATAGTGCCAATAGAATCTGATTAAATATAGATGATTAAATTCATGAGATAGGATAAGTAACAGGCGACAGTTCAATCCTCAGTAATCTGGGATATCTGGATTTCTGCAGTACTTATTTGTTCACCCTCTGAGCTATTTTTTCCACAGCCACAATGAATGGTAATTTTCTCAGTATCAAGTGGTTTTATGTAAAATAAACAAAGAGAGAAAACATTGCGCAATATTGTTACAATAAAAGTTCACAGGCAAAACAGCACAGTGATACACTCACGTGTGCCTAATTTGTTTTAGGCATGCAGATAAGCAGATAGGCAGATCTCAGCTGGCTTGTAAGGACAAGGCTTGCTACGCAAGCTGCTGCTGCTTGATACAATGTATTCAGCAGACTGTGTCCTAGGCTCCTCCCACGCATTACATCACTGACACGTGACTTTCTCAAGGCCTTCAATCAATTGTATATATATTGCACCTTTATAAGTTTATCATTTATTTATTTTTTATTACGGAGGATTCAACACTTATCACAGGGAATATATCTAATTTATTTATTTATTGGTACTAATTTGGATTGATTACTATTTGTAAACGCATTTTTAGTATATCTATACACAATTGTTGCTTAGTTTACTTGGGAGATATCGCACCACTTCCAGTGGATTTGTATAACTGGAGGAACACAGTTTTTAAATATTTGCGATTTTTTCATATATTTGCGATTTTATATATATGCGATTTTTTAGCGATTTGGTAGCAATTTTTTTCACATTGGTTTTTTAGCACAAAAAATTATTTTCTCACATTGATTGAACTTTGTATCAGAGCGCATCAATCTATGTTATATGCTTTAATCAGAAGATCTTAGGTCACCAGATCAGTGGCGGAATGACCAGGGGCGCACCAGTCACCCTTGAAACTGGGACCCGGCATTCTGCCACTGTGGGAGATGCCCCAAGACGGCAAGAAGGACAGCATGGACACTCAGTGAAGAGCCGGCCCTGGGCGCACTTAATCTGTGAGGTGAGGAGGGGGAGCAAGGGACACAGAGAGAGCTTCTGCCACTTCTCCTTTCTGACAGGAGAGACTGTTTTTCTCCCTCATATGCACAATGTGCCGATTCCCAAGCTCTGCAGTTCCAGTCACTCGAACTTTGCCTTATCTCTCCTTCTTTCTGAAACTATTACTGACTCTCCCTGGCTCTCAGCATGTTCTCTTCCTAGTGTCAATTCACCTTTTTCCTTCTTCCTCTGTTTCACTTAATCTGCTCATCTTCTCCAGTGGTTGGCACCTCTCTCTACCTTCCCTCCACAATCATGCAGTAAGTTAGCGGTGATCCTCTTGAACTTTTTTTTCCTGTTAACTTTATCCTTTTTTCTCCTATCTGCTCTGCCACCCATAAATCTGCATTACACATGCCCCTGCAGAACCCCCTCCTCAGCTCTGGTCATTCCACACTCCCATATGTCTGACACCCTTTCCATCCCAGTGTATTCCTCTACTACTCCTTCATTTATTTATTTCGGGTATTAAAACTTCATGTATGTGCTACCTAGACCCCCACCTATTCACTCCTTTCTTATCCCTAAGGCCCCTTTTTCACAGGTTGGGCTCTGCCAGGAGTCCGCCTGCTCAGTAAAGAATCTGTCCACTGATTCCTGCTAAGCAGACGGATGGCTGGTCCATGTCCACTCCACTTATGCAGAGCAGACACAGACACAGCCTGTTCTCCTTTATGGGTGGGCGGATGTAAGTGGACCACTTGTCTGTTTACACCCAACTGCCATCCGTTCCAATCCACCAGACAGATGTGGATCCCCATTAGTCTGTTTTTAGTGGATCGGATTGGATGTCAGCAGGTATAAACGGGCACATTTCTGTTTAAACCTATCACTCCATAGAGGAGAATGGAGGGTCCTATTGTGTCTGCCTGAAAAACTAATATGCTGACCCAATCAGTCCACTCAATCAGTCCACTCATGTGAAAGGGGCCTAATAGTGGACTCACATCAGTGTACTGCAGTTTGGCCACAGTGTAATTGTATGAGCAGTTTGCATGCGGTTTATGGTACGCTACTAATGAGTTCTTTTAGGACATGCGTTTTGATGAAAGTACATTGAATTCCTACATGCTACATATTTGATGTGCTTTCAGAAACACACTGCCTAATAGAATTCAATGGGAGTGCACTTAAAAACACACGTGAAACACACATACAATCACACTGCGGCCAATGTAGGGTTGCCACCTGTCCAGGTTTCACCTGGACAGTTCGGGTTTGGAATCATGTGTCCGGGTTTCAGACTGTCTGAGACCCGGAGACATTATTTAGACTGGACTATGGCTTTCCAGCCGTGTTGCTGGGTGAAGTTGTCTGTTACACTCTTTCACACTGCCCAAAGCCAGCACTAACAACCCCCCAAAAACACACACAGATGGGAGAGGAGACAGGGCTTGATCTGCCTCTCTTCCCCCCACCCCACCCTTCTTTGTCTGCCCACAATCCAGTGTGCCTCAGAAAAGGAAAGTTGGAAACTGACAAGCGGGACAACCTTGTGGACCATACCTCTACCTTTCAACCCTTTTTCTTCTTTCTCTTTCCTTTTCTCCACCTTACGATTAAAGCTCATTATCAGAATTTATTTGACCTATATACACTCTACTTGTAAACAATATGTATAGTAGGTATAAATCATTTAAATACCTACAAAAGTAACTAAGGAAATGATATATATCTTTAATTTAGGTTTACGTGAACCCAATGTTTAATATTTGAAATTTCATGATATTTACCTATATAAACCCTACTGTAAAACAATGAGCTTACTTTATAGATCCTTGTAAACTTACTTTATGTATCTTTATGTATCTTTATAACATTGTATACTCAATAAACTTCTTTTGACAAGAAAAGGAAAGTTGGGGCCGTAAATTTGAAGTCGAGCAGCCTCAGATACATCTGGATGAGAGGTGCTGACTGCCAAAGGGTAAGTGAGCTCACCATCCATCCCCGTCTGTGACTGAAGTCTCCCGCTTCTCTCTCCTGCCTCTAAGTACACTAATGCCCCGTACACACGGTCAGATTTTCCGACGGAAAATGTGTGATAGGACCTTGTTGTCGGAAATTCCGACCGTGTGTAGGCTCCATCACACATTTTCCATCGGATTTTCCGACACACAAAGTTTGAGAGCAGGATATAAAATTTTCCGACAACAAAATCCGTTGTCGGAAATTCCGATCGTGTGTACACAAATCCGACGGACAAAGTGCCATGCATGCTCAGAATAAATAAAGAGATGAAAGCTATTGGCCACTGCCCCATTTATAGTCCCGACGTACGTGTTTTTCGTCACCGCGTTCAGAACGATCGAATTTTCCAACAACTTTGTGTGACCGTGTGTATGCAACACAAGTTTGAGCCAACATCCGTCGGAAAAAATCCTAGGATTTTGTTGTCGGAATGTCCGAACAAAGTCCGACCGTGTGTACGGGGCATAAGGCAAATCAGGGTTCTCAGAGCACCCCTTACATCAGAGTTCCCCTTTACACTAGAGGTCACAGTGTTTCCCCTTACATCAGAGTCTTCTTCGTACATCAGACTTCTCAGTGTTCCCCCTTAAATCAGGTTTTCCAGAGCATCCCTTATTTTAGAGTTCCCAGAGTTCTCCCTTACATCAGAGTCTGCAGAGTCCCCCCTTACAGTGAAAAGGAACTATGCAAGTTCAGAAGTAAAAGGGGAACTCTGTGGATCCAGATGTAAAAGGGGAACTCTGTGGACTCTGGTGTAAAGGGGGACTCTTGTTATTAACTTCATATGATTAGAAATGTTATTTAATAGCAAAATATATGTATAGTTTATACTATAAAAAAATTGCTGTGTGCTGCTAAAGTGTTCGGGTTTGACTTGAAGAAAAGGTGGCAACCCTAGGCCGATGAGTCTAGTTTTGTACCCTTTGCATGACAGGAATGTGGAAACAATTGCGGCTTTCCTGACACACAAACACACTGTCCTTTAATAGACACACAGCAGTGCCATTAATTGTTAGTGGCACCCCCACACATCTGCTAACACATACATATTCACAAACAACATGGTGCCACATGATGTTCCTATCTCAAAAGTGAGCTATCATGGGTCTGTTTAGAGCCCGGATTTTTCACCAAAGCCAAACAGCTGTTTAACCCCTTGCCGACCAGCCGCCGTCATTATACAGCGGCAGGTCGACACGATCTCACGAACCGTTGTATCTGTACGTCGGTCCCTTTAAGTGGGATAGCAGGTGCACGCGTGTGCCCACTGCACTGTGCGGGTGCCGATGAGAGTCGCCATCGGTCGCGATGACTGGAGGCCACGCGTAATCGCATGCACGAGAGCCAGAACGGGGACATGTTTGCGTAAACACACAAATCCCTGTTTTGTGAGGAGAGGAGAGACAGATCGTGAGTTTCTACTAGCTTGGAACAACGATTTGTCATTGCCTCCAGTCACTCCCATCCCCCTACAGTTAGAACACACACGAGGGAACACAGTTAACCCCTTGATCGCCCCCTAGTGTTAACCCCTTCCCTGCCAGTGACATTTACACAGTAATCAGTGCATTTTGATAGCACTGATCACTGTATAATTGTCAATGGTCCCACAAATGTGTCAAAAGTGCCCAATCTGTCCAGCAAAATGTCGCAGTCCCCCCAAAAAATCTCTGATCACCACCATTACTAGTAAAAAAAATAATGATAATAATAAAAATGCCATAAATCTTTCCCCTATTTTGTAGACGCTATAACTTTTGTGCAAACCAATCAATATACGCTTATTGCGATTTTTATTACCAAAAATATGTAGAAGAATACATATTGGACTAAACTAAAAAAAAAAATTGGGGGTATCTATTATAGCAAAAAGTACTAAATAATGTGTTTTTTCTAAATTGTCACTCTTTTTTTGTTTATAGCGCAAAAAGTAAAAAGCGCAGAAATGATCAAATACCACCAAAAGAAAGCTCTATTTGTGGGAGTACCCCCTGACCCCTAACTCACTTGTCTCGACCAAACCTCCAGTCTTGAAATGCTTTTGCAAGTATGAGATTTGCTGTGCTAAAAAAACTCTGTTTCCATTGGTTTCTCTCTTTTTTTTTTAGAGGCAAATCACATACTATTTATGTATTTACTTAATCTGGTGATAAAGAAATACCTGAATTGCATCATGCAACAAGTTTTAAATATTTCCAATTCAGGTCTGCCAGGATTGGAAATATTCCTACGTTTTCTTGTTATATATCTAATTGTTACACTCAAACTGGCATAAGTGTTGGAAAGAGGAATATTTTCCATATGTATGATTAATTGGAGCTTTCAACCATCATAAATTGCTAAATATTTTGACACTGGCAAATGGAAAAATCCTGTTTAGCTCAGAGGGGAGATCATACAGTATATTTGACTGCTCTCATTTTATATAAAAATAAATAAATAAATAAATAAATACATAAGAATTTAAACAGAAATTGGACTGATTGCCGTAGTTTGGGGCCAGCTCTCATACACACTGCAAGCCTTGGCTATGAGCTGACAGTAGCCTGAATATACCAGAATGTTGATCAGAACCATTTATTCTCCTGCATCTGAATAATGCATTATCTGCTTAATGTTAAAATCATAAAGTGCGTAACATTACCTAGGAAACATTTTTTCACTTGGAATGCTCGTCTTGTGCACACTGCAGCATATTCTTTCAGAAAATGTCACTACTGGCGCATTACATGCTGCTTCACAGCAACACAAATGAGATGCAGTTCCTGTAGTGGAGGAGAGCTTGTGAAGAGCCACCTGGGTTGTAACATACAGACTATTTCTGTTCCTTAAACCTCAGGCTGCTTTATACTGACATTGAAAAAGTTGAATATTTCAAGTCTGTCAGACTTCACAGCCATCTATCTACAAGTAGAATCAATCCATGTCAAGCAGCTGTCTGTCTGTTCTGTTTGCATTTCCTCTGTGACCTAACTTTATACATCTAATTCCTGTTCTTATTCACACCATCTTTCTCCAAAGCATGCACAATCCCTAAAAATGCGCTGCAAAAAAAAGGACAGGGAATGTTATAATCATGACAGTCAATTAATTGAACATTGTTCGCTTATTAGGTAAGCTGTCAGTCTTCACAGAAAAGTTACAGTAAGTTTTAGAGAAGATTGCAAACATAAATGTTTTTCACTTTCCAAAACGCCTACCTATTTTCCGTTGTCAAAGTCAATTGAAATGTTTATATTGGTGAAGCTGTGATCTATATCCTATTGACCTACCCGAGGCAGACAGGTCATAAAGAAAAGATCAGACTAGACATGCTGCACTGGATAAAAAGGAAATAGTAACTTACTGTACTTTTGTTCCTCTGCCCAGAAAACGCATGGATATGAGCTAGCTTATGCTGAAACTGCATGATTATATACTGAAACTATACGACTACACTAAAACGTTGGTTAATATAAAAAAAAAAAAACTATTGGCCAAATATTTTGAACAGAGTAGAATAGAATAACTAATTAATTCTAAATTTAAAGTAGAACTATAGGCAAAACTTTTTTTTTTTCATTTTGGATAGAGTAAGAGAGGGTTATAACCACTGCCAGATTTTCTTTTCATCATTTCTGTTCCATTGGGGGGATTTACCTTCACTTTGTATCCCATAGCCAAACAGGAAGTGAGAGGAAATCTCTGCAAATTAAGGGAATTCCTTGGGCACCCCTAGGTAACCAGAACTAGTGTCCTCATTGTAAGATTGATCTATTACTTTTCTGGGGACAACCCAAAATGTGGGATTTTCTTTTACTTTCACTTTCAGACAGGACAAATAG
The DNA here is from genome assembly GCF_042186555.1 of Aquarana catesbeiana. NCBI lineage: Eukaryota > Metazoa > Chordata > Amphibia > Anura > Ranidae > Aquarana > Aquarana catesbeiana. The sequence continues at coordinate 375,804,481 of NC_133325.1, forward strand.
AGAGGATGTATCTCCCTAAGGGGGTACAGACAGCAATAAAAACTGACAGGTGTTCTAAACCCTCTCCACACTATCCACAACTAAAAAAATTTTGCCTTTAGTAATAGTTTAATTCCAACAAGGAATGTCTTATTTGTGTCAAGAAAATGGACAATTATTTAATGCGGTATGTTATCGCGTTGAGCTGGTTACTAAGGAGCTGGTTGCTAAGGAGCTGGCTGGGAAGCCAGCTGCCACGTCCTTAACAATGAATGACTCATCAGATGTCAGGGAGTTCCCCCTGACAGCTGAATGTAAAAAAAATCCGACAATTGAAAATGATGAAAAAAAATAGCTTGGGGTCCCCCTCCCCAAATGCATACCAGGCCCTTGGGGTCTGGTATGGATTTTAACCCCACACTAAAATAAAAAAAAAGGCGTAGGGACCCCCCAAAATACATATCAGACCCTTAACCGAGCATGCAGTCTGGCAGGTCAGGTAAGGTGGGGGAAGAGTGAGCACCCCCCCTGAACCATACCAGGCCCCCGCAACCACCAGTCATTGTTGTGCGGATGAGGCCCTTGTCCCCAATCCACATGGGGATAAGGTGCTTTGGGGTGGGGCACCCCTGCTCCAAAGCACCCACCCCCCATGTTGAGGGCATGTGGCCTGGTATGTTTCAGGAGGAGGGGCACTCGCTCACCCCCCCTTTCCTTATCTGCCAGGCTGCATGCTCGGATAAGGGTCTAGTATGGATTTTGGGGGGGAACCCCACACTGTTATTTTTTTAAAATTTTGGCATGGGATTCCCCTTAAAATCCATACCAGACCCGATAGGCCTGGTATATATTGGGAATGACCACTCGCTGTTTTTTCTTCATCATTTTTAATTGTCGGCTTTTTTATTTACATTCAGCTGTCAGAAGGAAACCTGCTGACAGCTGATGAGTCCTCCGTTGTTAAACGAGAAGTATGGTTTTTTTTTTTGCTAATCATACTTACCTTGGTGGATGGAGCATCAGACCTATGCTGCAGCTGTCCCCCGGCGCCTCTGCACTGAGAACCAAGCCACCCAACACCGCCGATGGCTCGGTTCTCACTCCTCCCCGAGCAGAGCGATACTGTTAGTCAGCATTGCTCCTGGTCTGCTTCTCCACGCTCATTGGAGCGATGAGCTGTGGAGGGGTGGGGAGAGTCAGCCCACTCAGCGCCTGGGGAGTGGGCTGTGGAGGCGCAGGGAGTCTCAGCGTCTCAGCGTTTCAGTGGCTCGCTGAGACACTGAGACTGCCATCAATCAAGGCAGCTAACGGATCCAGACTTGGGAAGTCGGGATGACACGCTGACTCGACTGATGGCAGTGACGTCAGCAGTGAGCGAACTTCAGACCGCTGAAAATGGGTCACAGGAGTGCAAAACGAATTGCATTCATGTGACCCATAGGAGAAGCCCAGCCTAAAAAGCTCATGCTGGACTTTTCATTTAAGGATGCATCAGCCGGCTTCCTGGCCCGCTCCTTAACAACAGTTATGTGTCAAAAAACAGTGCTGGGGTCATATCGAACCCCCCACTGTTTTTTGACAAATACCACATGCAACACCACCAGCAAAACCCTGGTGGTATATATCACATTCTTTTTTACTCTCTGATCCGTTTGTGAAACGGATTTAAAAGTTTTTAAAGTGAATGCACCACGTCCAATCACTGTCCAAATCCTGCCACCTCAACCTCCACAACATCTCCAAAATACGCCCCTTTGTAACCAATGACACAACAAAGCTCTTAATTAACTTTCTGGTCATCTCTCTCCTCGACTACTGCAACTCCCTTCTCATTGGCTTACCTCTACATAGTCTATCACCTCTTCAGTCCATCATGAATGCTGCTGATAGACTCATCAACCTTACCAATCGCTCTCTGTGTCTGCTACCTCTCTCTGTCAATCCCTTCAATGGCTTCCGCTCGGCCAAAGAATTGAATTTAAAATACTAAAAACTACTTACAAAGCCATCCACAATTTAGCCCCCAGCTACACCACTAGCCTAGTCTCTAAATACCAACCTACTCGTTCTCTTCGTTCCTCTCAAGACCTCCTGCTCTCTAGCTCCTTCGTCACCTCCTCCCATGCTCGCCTCCAGGACTTTTCCAAAGCCTCTCCAATTCTACAGAATACCTTACCCCAATCTGTCCACTTATCTCCTACTCTATTTGCTTTTAGACAATACCTGAAAACCCTTCTCTTCAGAGAAACCTACCCTACCCACATCTAACAACTGTATTTTCATTTTCTCAGCTCACCCCCCCCACAGTTATTACGTTTTGTATCACTTGACTCTCCCTTCTAGATAGTAAGCTCTAACAAGCAGAGCCCTCTGATCCCTCCTGTATTGATTTGTATTGTAACTGTACTGTCTGCCCTCATGTTGTAAAGAGCTGTGCAAACTGTTGGCGCTATATAAATCCTGTATAATAATAATATCAATAATAATAATAATAATATTTACCGGCACGTTTTTTTCTGATAAGTACTGCATAATCATTTATTTTTTAATGAATTGGACTCAACTTACAGCATGCAATGATTTATGCAAATGAGGCATGTGACTGGCATGCGGTAAATGTTAGTGAAATGACCCCATAGTTACAAAGAGTAGCCACACTCCAAAAAGTCTACAAGCACCTTTATGAAACACACAGTTTCAGGCCCCAAGGCTCTTCATCAGGTGCAGATAAAAAGCTGTGAGGTTTGCAACTGTTGTGTGCTCCATGAACATGCTTGTAATGACAACAAAGAAATTGGTGCCATAAGCAAGAGTGTGGTGACTCTTTGGAATTATATATACAGGATAGATAGATGTATAGTTAATGCTGTCCTAGGTACATGTGTTACATACTACCTGTTTATGCAAGGTTTACCTTTTTTAAATTAAAGCGATAATACTCTTATTATTGCTAAAGAAAAAAAAAGAGATTATGCGTACCTGCTCTTTGCAATGATATTATATAATAATACACTGTACTATCTCACACGTGCTGCTGTACACAGTAGCCACTGAAATTGTACTGTTGTCCCGTGTGGAGGAACTTTAAGCGTTTTCAAATATACAACAGTGCTAGGTAATAAAGACATTTTACAAAATAACTTACCATAAGAAACATAAATAGAAAGTTATTTGGGCAGCTGTAGAACAGTTTGTTTTTAATCCTTCAGTTACATAAAAAAGTGCAGAACATTTTTGGGAAATACTGTATACTATTCAGAAATATAATCCTTACAGTAATCATAACATTGCATTAGGCTTTTTCTGTGCACATCATTTACACTTTTTATTTTTTCCCAGCTCTTTGTGCCTCCATATGCTGATGGCAGCAACACTGCTACACTGAATTTTCCCACAGGGTAAGCCCAGATTCTTAAAACTCAAGAGGTCCCTGCAAGACTCCATCTCTTTCACATCCCATGCACATCACTTTAACACTCTGGAGTTAAACTGCAGATGGCAGAAAACTCTTAGCAACATGACAGCTTATATAACACTGTAAGGCGAGTGGCAGAAAGCCAGCATGAAAAGGTTTATCGGACAACTGTTACAGGCAACTATGCTGACACATGTTGACACATATCCACAAGCGGTGAGAGTGACTTACTCTTAAATTGTCATTGGTGATACACAGCAGTTGATTTAGAAAAACTGGAGAGTACAAAATCTGGTGCATCTTTGCATCGATAGAAACAAGCTGAAGTTAGAAGCTGATTGGCTACCATGTACAGCTGCACCAGATTTTGCACTCTTCAGTTTTAGTAAATCAACCCCACAGATTATAAGAGAGTATATACAAAGTACGCTAGTATATTTGTTTAAAATGGTAGTATTAGAGTGTACCTTTGTAGATGGGTCCATAATAGCAGAACAACTGCAGGCACCTTATTTAAAAAACTTATGTAGCATGGTACTACACTGAACATGAAAACGGGCCTAACAATCCCATCCCCTATCTAGTCAATATTCAGTTTCTGTATGATCTTCCAGCCTAAAAAAATATTCTAAAACTGTACAAAAATGTCTTCTGGGAGGTTCTGGAAGAGATATGCAGCAGTATCAGAAGCAAAGCGGATTTTTGAGGCCTTAAAGTGAATGTAAACCAAAATACTAAACGTGTTTTGAATTGCGGTTGTGCAAGGTAATTTATATTATTTATGATTAAATATTTTGTAAATACCTGTTGATCTCGACAGGTTCTACTATCTTTCTGTCTTGTACTCTCTCTTTCTCAAGCTTTTTTTTTTAATATTGTGACCACCAGATCCTTGTTCTGCAAGACAAAGGTCTGCTCGTGGTTTTATTCAATCTACTGCAGGCGATGCCCCCTGATGTTTGATTGACAGCTGGTCTAACCATTAGGAAGATGAGATAGGGGTCTTCTGTAAAACAACTGCTCACTTTGCTGGATAGCTTAGCTTGCTACAGTTTGTTGAAAAATAATTTTTTTTATTTTGCCTATATATAAACTTTATTGAAGAGTTACTGTCTCAATGCACTCTAAAGGTAGAGGCCATGACATTTCATTGTAATACTTATTAGGGATGGGTGAACGGTTCGGCCCGAACATAAGTTTGGGCCGAACTTTGGTTGTTCGGACGTTCGGCGAACAATGAACAATATAGGGGACCCATACACCATTTTTTTAAAATTTGGTATAGGGTTCCCCTTAATATCCATACCAGACCTGAAGGGCCTGGTATGGATATTGGGGGGACCCCGCGCAATTTTTTTTTTAAATTTTGGTTTGGGGTTCCCCTTAATATTCATACCAGACCCAAAGGGCCTGGTAATGGATTGGGGGGGGGACCCATGCCGTTTTTTTCAATGAGTTTTATCTATAATGCTGAGACCCGACAATTCATTAAAGCCGCGAGCAGTTTTAAATTACTTTTTTTCCTTTAGAAATGTAATTTTGTTGTGGTACTTTTCTTACCATGGGAAAAATGTGCCACTTTACAGGCATACTATAGACACCCCCCCAGGCACGATATTTAAAGGAATATTTAGTTTTTATTGTTTCACTTTAAGCATTATTAAAATCACTGCTCCCGAAAAAACGTCAGTTTTTAAAACTTTTCTTGCATTGATACATGTTCCCTGGGGCAAAACCCAGGTCCCCAAACGCTTTTTATGGCAATAACTTGCATATAAGCCTTTAAAATTAGCACTTTTGATTTTTCATGTTCGTGTTCCATAGACTTTAATGGTGTTCGTGTGTTCGTCCAAATTTTTTGCCTGTTCGCAAGTTCTGGTGCGAACTGAATCGGGGGTGTTCGGCTCATCCTTAATACTTATCTGTGTGGCTACCAGAGTAGCTGCTTCTGACACAGACATGCTAAAACCATAGAAACCATGAGTGTACACTAAGCAGATTTTGCAGATTGCACCAAGAGTTGCTCCCAACATTAAGTGAGTGTAATGCAGCACTTATTCATAAGCAAGCAGACAATACTGCATTACTCAGTCACTACCCAAGGTGAGCCTTTCCAATTTTTTAGTTTGGCTTTTATTGACTAATGTAGTACTCTTAGATACACCTTTATTGTCCATAGATTGTTTTTATACTCAGAGGTAGGGATGAGCCGAACACCCCCCTGTTCAGTTCGCACTAGAACATGCAAACAGGAAAAAAGTTCGTTCGAACACGCGAACACCGTTAAAGTCTATGGGACACGAACATGAATAATCAAAAGTGCTCATTTTAAAGGCTTATATGCAAGTTATTGTCATAAAAAGTGTTTGGGGACCTGGGTCCTGCCCCAGGGGACATGGATCAATGCAAAAAAATTTTTTAAAAAAGGCCGTTTTTTCAGGAGCAGTGATTTTAATAATGCTTAAAGTCAAACAATAAAAGTGTAATATCCCTTTAAATTTCATGGCTGGGGGGTGTTTATAGTATGCCTGTAAAGGGGTGCATGTTTCCTGTGTTTAGAACAGTCTGACAGCAAAATGACATTTCGAAGGAAAAAACCCATTTAAAACTACTCGCCGGTCCGACAATACACATAGAAGTTCATTGATAAAAACGGCATGGGAATTCCCCACAGGGGAACCCTGAACCAAAATTTAAAAAAAAATGACGTGGGGGTCCCCCTAAATTCCATACCAGGCCCTTCAGGTCTGGTATGGATATTAAGGGGAATCCCGGCCAAAATTTAAAAAAAAAATGACGTGGGGGTCCCCCTAAATTCCATACCAGACCCTTCAGGTCTGGTATGGATTTTAAGGGGAACCCCGTGCAAAAAAAACAAAAAACGGCGTGGGGTCCCCCCAAAAATCCATACCAGACCCTTATCCGAGCACGCAACCTGGCAGGCCGCAGGAAAAGAGGGGGGATAGAGAGCGCCCCCCCTCCTGAACCGTACCAGGCCACATGCCCTCAACATTGGGAGGGTGCTTTGGGGTAGCCCCCCAAAACACCTTGTCCCCATGTTGATGAGGACAAGGGCCTCATCCCCACAACCCTGGCCGGTGGTTGTGGGGGTCTGCGGGCGGGGGGCTTATCGGAATCTGGAAGCCCCCTTTAACAAGGGGACCCCCAGATCCCGGCCCTCCCCTCTGTGTGAAATGGTAAGGGGGTACTTACCCCTACCATTTCACTAAAAAACTGTCAAAAATGTTAAAAATGACAAGAGACAGTTTTTGACAATTCCTTTATTTAAATGCTTCTTCTTTCTTCTATCTTCCTTCATCTTCTTCTTCTGGTTCTTCTGGCTCTTCTGGTTCTTCCTCCAGCGTTCTCGTCCAGCATCTCCTCCGCAGCGTCTTCTATCTTCTTCTCCTCGGCCGCTCCGCACCCATTGCATGGGAGGAGGCTCCCGCTCTTCTCTTCATCTTCTTTTCTTCTCTTCTTCATTTTCTTCTCCAGGCCGCTCCGCATCCATGCTGGCATGGAGGGAGGCTCCCGCTGTGTGACAGCGTCTCCTCGTCTGACGGTACTTAAATAATGGGGGGCAGGGCCACCCGGTGACCCCGCCCCCCTCTGACGCACGATGACTTGACGGGGCTTCCCTGTGACGTCACGGGGAATGCCATAGGGAAGTCCCGTCATGTCCCGTGCGTCAGAGGGGGGTGGTGTCACCGGGTGGCCCCGCCCCCCGTTATTTAAGAACCAGACGAGGAGACGCTGTCACACAGCGGGAGCCTCCCTCCATGCCAGCATGGATGCGAAGCGGCCCGGAGAAGAAAATGAAGAAGAGAAGAAGAGAAGAAGAGAAGAAGATGAAGAAGAAGATGAAGAAGATGAAGAGAAGAGTGGGAGCCTCCCCCCATGCCATGGGTGCGGAGCGGCCCGAGCAGAAGAAGATAGAAGACGCCGCGGAGGAGATGCTGGACGAGAACGCCGGAGGAAGAACCAGAAGACCCAGAAGAAGAAGAAGATGAAGGAAGATAGAAGAAAGAAGAAAGAAGAAGCATTTAAATAAAGGAATTGTCAAAAACTGTCTCTTGTCATTTTTAACATTTTTGACAGTTTTTTAGTGAAATGGTAGGGGTAAGTACCCCCTTACCATTTCACACAGGGGGGGCCGGGATCTGGGGGTCCCCTTGTTAAAGGGGGCTTCCAGATTCCAATGAGCCCCCCACCCGCAGACCCCCACAACCACCGGCCAGGGTTGTGGGGATGAGGCCCTTGTCCTCATCAACATGGGGACAAGGTGTTTTGGGGGGCTACCCCAAAGCACCCTCCCAATGTTGAGGGCATGTGGCCTGGTATGGTTCAGGAGGGGGGGGCCGCACTCTCGTCCCCCCCTCTTTTCCTGCGGCCTGCCAGGTTGCGTGCTCGGATAAGGGCCTGGTATGGATTTTTGGGGGGACCCCACGTCGTTTTTTTTTTTTTTTTGGCGTGGGGTTCCCCTTAAAATCCATACCAGACCTGAAGGGTCTGGTATGGAATTTAGGGGGACCCCCACGTCTTTTTTTTTTTTAATTTTGGCCGGGGTTCCCCTTAATATCCATACCAGACCTGAAGGGCCTGGTATGGAATTTAGGGGGACCCCCACGTCATTTTTTTTTTTTTAATTTTGGTTCGGGGTTCCCCTGTGGGGAATTCCCATGCCGTTTTTATCAATGAACTTCTATGTGTATTGTCGGACCGGCAATGCAATAGCCGCGAGTAGTTTTAAATGGGTTTTTTCCTTCGAAATGTCATTTTGCTGTCAGACTGCTCTAAACACAGGAAACATGCGCCCCTTTACAGGCATACTTTAGACACCCCCAGCTACGAAATTTAAAGGGATATTACACTTTTATTGTTTGACTTTAAGCATTATTAAAATTACTGCTCCTGAAAAAACGGCCGTTTTTAAAACTTTTTTTTGCATTGATCCATGTCCCCTGGGGCAGGACCCAGGTCCCCAAACACTTTTTATGACAATAACTTGCATATAAGCCTTTAAAATGAGCACTTTTGATTTCTCCCATAGACTTTTAAAGGGTGTTCTGCGGCATTCGAATTTGCCGCGAACACCCCAAATTGTTCGCTATTCGGCGAACTTGCAAGCAGCCAATGTTCGAGTCGAACATGAGTTCGACTCGAACTCAAAGCTCATCCCTACTCAGAGGCTTGGGATTAGAAGAGCAGCTTCACAACTAGAACTGAGCTAATAAAGCAGCTTTGCTGCCACTAAAAAATGTAAAACAAAACTCACCCTCTAAAAGAAGATGCTTAAAGGGGTTGTAAACCCTTGTGTTTTTTCACCTTAATGCATCCTATGCATTAAGGTGAAAAAACACCTGGCAGTCACCGGCCCCCCAGCAGCCCCAGTTTTACTTACCTGAGTCCCTTCATCTGTTCGGCGGGGACGTGCTGTCCCTCTCTCCACGGAGTCCCAGCTCTTGATTGGATAGATTGATAGCAGCTCAGCCATTGGCTCCCACTGCTGTCAATCAAATCCAATGACACGGCTGCCAGAGGGCAGGGCTGAGTCCGTCATTCGTGTCTATGGAAGCAAATGCTGGACTCGGGAGCACGCCCTCAAGGTAACCCCCTCGGGAGAGCGCTTCTCCTAGGGGGTTATCTGATGTGGGGAGGAGCCGTGAGAGCCGCCAGGGGACCCCTGGAGAGAATGTTCAGGGCCACTCTGTGCAAAACGAGCTGCACAGTGGAGGTAAGTATGACATATTTGTTATTTAAAAAAAAAAAAAACGATCCTTTACAATCACTTTAAAGCCTCTTTGCAGGCACTCTTTAAGAGCTTAGGTAACTGAAGAACCTTCAGCATCTGACATACTTCCAGATATGTTAGGTGCCTGGTCCCTTACTGCACTGTGGTTCTTTCCACCACCAGCCACTACAGGCCACTGTAGGACTCTTTTCTTAGAAGTAAGTTCTAATTTTCCTCCTCTGAATGATATTTTTTTGTTTGCTATTTTATTTTACTGGTGACATAGTTGCTTTTAATAAACATTTATATTCCCCAACCCCCGTCAGAGTTGATTACCTTCATAAATTTATTTGGGGTACCATGACATATCATTAAGACCATCACAACCTCTGTTTACTGAAATCTTGCTGTAAACTCTCTGAGAACAAAATGTACATGTACCATCCTCTGAACTGAAGTGGCAGCACTTGCCTGTAGGTCTGTTTTCGTCACTGTTTCAAGACACTTGAATGAATAAATGTTGCACATTAAAAGGAGTTCGCTGACTAGCTGCATTAGCGTAAACATTGAAATCATGAAGGTTGTTTTGATAAATGATTCATACCACCTATGTATGACATTAAAAGCAGGCCTTTTCTTCTTCCGGAAAGAGAGCATCAGTGCCAGGCAAACAAATAAGCAAATTGGTCCCATAGAAAAGCTATTTTGCTGTTGTAAAAATGTTTAGGCCTATAATTACATATTCTATTACCAACAGATTAAACAGAAAATAAAGAGCATTCCATGCAATCAGAAGTCAAAATATAGGTGCTATCAAAGGAAAAACATAATACAGATGTAACTGACAATTTAGTATTCTTTTCCAGTTTTTTCCTGTTTTTTCAGGTGTTGCCACTTTTTTTTTGCTCAAATGATGGTAATTTTGATGCCTTTAATGAGCTGTAGTGCCTATGTTTGATAGCATTGTAGAATACTGATAGCAAAGATAAAATTGTTAAACTTGTCTGTCTGCTGATTCATTTTAATTGGTAATGATTTTATCCCTTCTTCCAAAGCACAAAGTAGTTTGCAAAATAACTCCTTTTTGAACATTAGTAAGTCAATTTGAATAATTTTACGGCTCACTTTTGTCAGAATTTTCCCTTCCCTAATCCAGGTTTTAGATATTTAATAATAAACTACAGTGTATTTTATGTAAATAAACATTTTACATTTTTATTTTAATATTTACCTAACATGATTTTCACATTTTATGTGCATGGGTTTCCATATTTTTATGATTATACAGTGTCTTGCAAAAGTATTCACCCCCTTGGCATTTTTCGTGTTTTGTTACCTCACAACCTGGAATTAACATGGATTGTTTGAGGATCTGCATAATTTAATTTACAGAACATGCCCACAACTTTGCAGATTTTTTTTTTTTTATTGTGAAGCAAACAACAAGTAGGACAAAATAACAGAAAAAGTCAATGTGCATAACTATTCACCCCCTACAGTCAATACTTTGTAGATCCACCTTTTGTGGCTATCACAGCTCCAAGTCGCTTTGGATAAGTCTCTATGAGCTTGCCACATCTTACCATTGGGATTTTTGCTCATTCCTCCTTGCCAAACTGCTCCAGCTCCTTCAAGTTGGATGGTTTGCGCTTGTGAACAGCAATCTTTAAGTCTGGTCACAGATTTTCTATTGGATTGAGGTCTGGGCTTTGGCTAGGCCATTCCAACACATTTACATGTTTTCCCATAAACCACTCAAGTGTTGCTTTAGCAGTGTGTTTGGAGTCATTGTCCTGCTGGAAGGTAAACCTCCGTACTAGCCACAAATCACACACAGAGTGGTTTAGGTTTTGCCCAAGAATATTCCTGTAATTAGCACCATCCATCTTTCCCTCAACTCTGACCAATTTCCCAGTCCCGACTGCTGAAAAACATCCCCACAGCATGATGCTGCTACCACCATGTTTCACTGTGGGGATGGTGTTCTTTGGGTAATGTGATGTGTTGGGTTTGCGCCAGACATAGCACTTTCTTTGATGGCCAAAAAGTTAAATTTTAGTCTCGTCAGACCAGAGCACCTTCCTCCATACATTTTGGGAGTCTCCCACATGCCTTTTCACAAACTCAAAACGTGCTATTTTGTTTTTTGCTGAAAGTAATGGCTTTCTTCTGGCCACTCTACCATAAAGCCCAACTCTATGGAGGGCATGGCTTATTGTCGTACTTTGTACAGATATTCCAGTCTCTGCTGTGGAACTCTACAGCTCCTCCAGGGTTACCTTAGGTCTCTGTGCTGCCTCTGTGATTAATGCCCTCTTTGCCTGGTCCATGAGTTTTGTTGTGCGGCTGTCTCTTGGCAGGTTTGCTGTTGTTCCATGTTCTTTCCATTTGGTTATAATAGATTTGATGGTGCTCCTAGGGATCATCAAAGATTTGGATACTTTTTTTTATAACCTAACCCTGACTTGTACTTCTCAACAACATTGTCCCTTACTTGTTTGGAGAGTTCCTTGGTCTTCATGGCAGTTTTTAGGTTGGTGGTGTCTCTGGTTAGTGGTGGTTAGGTGTTGCAGCCTCTGGGGCCTTTCAAAAAAGGTGTGTATATGTAATGACAGATCATTGATTATGTGACTTCTGAAGGTAACTTCAGTGGCATTCACACACTGGAGGCCTTGAAACTGTTACATTTTTCCAGAAGCATTTATGTCTCAGAGAGTAAATCTGAAGTTACCACATGTTAAATTATATCCTCTGATCCTCTAAGCCCCAGTCAGTGTAGTTTTAATAAAACATTAATATTCTCATGCCTATTCTTCACTACATGATTTTCTTGAAACTGTGATTATACATACTCATTATTTCATGAGTCACATAAATGTGTTCATTGTATATTTTCACTCATAGTGTGTCTTTGTATCCAATTTTTCCACCCAAGATTCCCAAAGTCACCCAAGATTCACTATTTTTTCTACTAGAATAGGTGAGTCAAGGGTGAAAGTTGTGTGAAGTTTGTGTGAAAAAAGTGATAAAAAGATCCTACAATATTACCCGGGTGGTTAATGTGGAACTCCAAAAGGTTTTGTGGAGGGTTGAAAGAATAGAAACATTATTATGACTGCATTTTGTAATGCTCTTATTTTAGTATATAATGATTGATTGATGACTGATCCGAAACAAGTATGTACATAAAGGTTTTTTTTTTGTTTTTTTTTTTACCTTTCCTGAACTGCATACTTGTCAATGGGTTGATTTACTAAAGGCAAATAGACAACTCACTTTGAAGCGAAAATTCACTTTGCAAGAAAAGCTCTACTGAGTTCCATCATTCGATCATGTGCATGCAAAAATGCAATCTATGTTACGTTCCTTGCACATGATTTTGTATTCTTTGCAAAGTGTATTTTCAACACTTTTTCCAAGCTAATGGAAAATTTCCTTGCAAAGTAAACAGCCTATTTTCCTTTAGTAAATCAACCCAAGTGACTCAGAAGGTGTTAAAGTCAGTGGTTTGGTATTACAGCCAATGAACCAGCATTTTAATAGAAGACCAGCAATAGCAACCCCCTATATTTTGCCAATGACAGCTTTATTTTATGTAGATACCATCTCTGTCCATTACAAAACGAATACTGTTTGGTATTTTAAGTGGTGAAAGATTTGGACACAAGCCTAATTTGAAAACTGCATTATGTAGTTTTAGAATACATGAGGTTACATAATGCAGCTTTCAGCTAGTCCATTTAATTTATGCCTACTACTGCATAGTATGACTATCTTTTTAAACTCTATCACATCTGAAAACCGCAAAGTGTAGCTTCATTATCCTTTTACTTCTTAAGAGACCTGAACAGCATTATTCCATTACCACCTGAACAGCTCATAAGAATTTTAAAGTAGCCACTTTATTAACCAATTTGCCTCTGTAGTAGCCAAAAAGAATCTAAACAATGACCTATATAAACAAAAAAAATTGCACATATAAGACAAAGGCAGGTCAGATAGCATAGGTCAAGCTAAACAAGCTAGGAACATAAATTAACCGATTTAAAAACATAAGAGCAATCTGGTTTGACATAACCAAACTTTTGAATTCTCAACATCAAAATTAGGTAATATACAGAAATGTGCTTTGTTGTGTACTTTATGGTTTGAATGTAGAGGAGATTAAAAGTGCTTACGACTTTAAACCTTTTTCTTTTCACACTCTTAATGCATTCAATACTTTTTTTGTGTTTCATTGTTGTTACAGTATTCTGTATTTTTCTTTATTTGGTACCACATCATTGGATATTTTGGGATTTTCTGCCCCTTTTCTGCATTGTATCTGATATTCACAAATAAATAATTTGTAAACAAATAATTTAGATTAAAAAAAAAACTTTTTTGTTGCCACATCATTGGAAATTTTGGGCTTTGTCACCCCTTTTCTGTATTGTATCTGATGTTTGCAAATAAATAATTTGTAAACAAATAAATTAGATGAAAAAAAAAACTTTTTTGTTACCACATCATTTGACATTTTGGGCTTTGTCGCCCCTTCTTCTGTATTGTATCTGATATTTGCAAATAAATAATTTGTAAACAAATAATTAAAAAAAAATATGCAAATATAATTAATCATATAGTCTTGCAGCATTTTTCACATTATACTAAAATAATTACTTAACCAAAATATATAAGGCCTCATGCACACTGGGCATTAACCTCCCTAGCGGTATGATTATGTCAGATTTTTGCGTCTCAAATTGGTACATTGTTTCGCATGGAAATTTGGCGTTTTCTATTGTAGCCCTGTAATTCTTAGGAATAACTCACTTAAATCTGTCCAAACAAGAGTCTAGTAGACAACCCGGGTATGATAAAGTTTGAAACTCAAAATCATAAATTATAATATAATAAATAACTATAAATAATTATAACAAATAATAATGTAATAATAATAAAATTTATTCAATAACGTAATCAAATCAAAAACACTGAAATTTGCTCAGTTGCAGAATTGTCACTGTCGTTACTTTCAGTGTTTGATGACGAATTTCCCCACGATTCATTATCGCTCAGTTCTGGAAGTGATTCTTATTTACTATTGCTGTTTTCTAGCTGGTCTAAAACCGATTTTGACGTAAAGGGACACTTTTTGGATGCCCTGGACAATCTCAGGTTTCCAGGCAGAAAGAACAGTACATGTAATATAAAACTGCATGCAGGGCACTGGACAAAGCATTAGGGACAAAAGGGAAGTGAAATGATTTGATACACTAGTGTAATCTGTAAGATTACGGTGTACTGTACGTGTTTTGTTGTTTGCACTTTTTGAATTTGGCCCCAGACTCCGTCTCAATGCGTCGTGATACTCACAGGGAACAGAGCCCGGCACACAGTACAACGAGTGCAGTACACAGCCTGGGGACACAGGGGGAGGACATCGCAGGATCCTGGGGACAAGGTAAGTAACTTTCCCAGGATACTGTGATGCAATCCCAAGTGTGGCTTGGGGTTACTGCTTTTGATAATGAAAATTCACCCCGAGCCATACTCAGGATTACTGCCAGGGAGGTTAAACATATCAGTTTTGGGCATTTGACATGTTATTTTCTGCCCCTATATGCCCCTCCATGTTAGCATATGTCCATGTACACATAGACATTTATAGACATTTAGAGGCAGGAGCGTTTAGAGGCAGAAAAAAAAAAAAATACCATCACTTGCACATTCAGGAGAGGCAGAAAAACACCCGACGTGCCTAAATGCATTTAAACACATCTTTTTTTCTATAATCACTTTTTTTTTATTAAGACAAATTCCAACATAAAACATAGAAACACACATTGCACAATATACTGTATCTATATAAATGTTTTCATTAACATACACCACACTAACCCCCCACCCCGAGAAAACACACTGGATCCTTGATCATGTCCTATTCAAAAGAGAGAAAGAAAAAAAAAAAGAGAAAGAAAAAAAAAAAAAGGAAAGGGAAAAAGCCCACCCACTTACCTACCCATAACCAAAACTCAATTTGTGCAGAACATTGTTCAAAATATAATTAAGAAGGGGGCTTTACAGCGCCCTATTACTTGTGTCAAACAACCAACAATACAAAAAAAAAAGTAATAAAAAAAAGTGTATAATTTCAAATTACTATTTTCGTGTCCTATTATGTTTAGTGTTTTAATTCAATATAATCTCACTCTACTATTTCATTTTTATACCTTTCCACCTTTCATTTCAATCTGCCCTTCTTTATGTGATTTCATTACGTGTTGCCCATCCCGTGCCTAATTTACTATTATAACTTATCCTCTTCCTTTAATGACATCAATCATCTCTCCACTGTGCCTCCCAGGAGGAGGAAAAAAAGAAACAACACAAAAAACAAAACAAAAAAACCCACCTCCTCCCAATTTCCCCCACCAGATGCATCTCACGGACTATCCGATTCATAATGCAGCATTGCCCCTAAAAGGGTTTAATCTACCCCCATTTCTGAGGTGTAATACAGCCATCCTGCCCATGTATCTTTAAATTGATTCTGTTGGTCTTTAACCATATGTATCCATCTCTCTGCTTCCATTATTTTTTCTGCCTCCCTTTTCCAATCCATTATAGTGGGACATCCAGACTGTTTCCAAAATCTAGGTATCAATATTTTGGCTGCATTTAGCAAATGGTGAGTAACGTTTCTCTTATAAAACCTAGCAGATGATGGCATTCCATGAAAAAGAAAATGTAATGGAGAGAATTCTGTAGGTCTAATGCCCCGTACACATGGTCGGACATTGATCGGACATTCTGACAACAAAATCCGTGGATTTTTTCAAACGGATGTTGGCTCAAACTTGTTTTGCTTACACACGGTCGCACAAAGTTCTCAGAATTTCCGATCGTCAAGAACGCGGTGACATACACCACGTACGACGAGACTATAAAAGGGCAGGTTCGAACCAAGCGCGGCACCCTTTGGGCTCCTTTTGCTAATTTCGTGTTAGTAAAAGTTTGGTGAGAGACGTTTCGCGCTTTTTCAGACTCGTGGTTTTCAGATCGTTTTCTGCTGTTCAGTTTGTGCTTCTGGGTTTGTATCTGCTCTTCAGTGCGTGCAGTCAGTTCATATTGGAGTTTTCTGTGCAATCTTGTCCACTCGTTGCTGTTTTTCAGGTCGCTCTTCACAGGCCTTGCTGTTCTTCAGTGCGTTCTGTTACTTCGTTCTGAGCAGCCGACCGTTTTCTAGCCATGTTGCGTATACGTACTCCTCGTAGAGTTCGTGCTGTGCAGGAGCTTGGTGTTGGGGTCCTTACCTTGACACAAGTCCAGTCCATGAACAGGGTGGGGAGGAGTTCATGGACCAAGAATTGGTTGCTTCAGCGTGACCAGTCATATGCCTTTGCTCCGTGAGATCCGTGAGAATAATCCTGATGATTTCAGGAACTTTCTCCGGATGACGGACCCCGTATTTGTTGGCTTTGCTGACCCCTTATATTAGCAGGCAGGATACCTGCATGAGGCAAGCCATCACTCCGGAGCAGAGGCTCCTCGCCACCCTGCGGTACTTGGCAACGGGAAGAAGCCTGCAGGACTTGAAGTTCTCGACAGGCATCTCCCCCAGGCTCTGGGGATCATTATCCCAGAGACCCGTTCTGCCATCATTCAGGTCCTACAGAAGGAGTATATTAAGGTAAGATTTATCCTTTAATATCACATTTTATTGTATATAATGTTTGATAATATATTGTATTTCTTTCCTCATTCCCTAATTACCATGATTGTAATATGCTGTGAATGTCCCCTTTGTCCTCATTCATGCTGGATTTTTATGTAATTATTTTTTTTGTCCTTCATACATATTTACCTTCACTTACCTCCCCAGCATGGTCTCCTGGCCCTATATTCACCTCATGTAGTCACTTAACAATGTATTTTATCAGCTCCATAGTAGTGCTTTACCCCAAACACCCCCTAAAATGTTTTAAAATATGATTTGTGCTTAAAATTCAGGCAGAGTGCCAGAGGCTTTTTTTGGGGTCCCCAAATCAGTTGGAACCCTCCCTCCCCCCAACTGCTAAGTCAGCTGATACCAATTCTCTATCTATGATCAATCATCTATCCGCTGACTTTGCCAAACCCATACACATTATATCCATCTCTTTTGTGGTCATATTTATGGATGAATTCCCCAAAGCATGTATTGCAAGGGCCTGCTTGTATACTTTCAAATGGTAATGTTTAAAGTTTTTGTATACTATTATTATCTTGATAGGTAATAGCAGAATGTCCAAATGTGCTCAAATGTGTACAATGTGTATTTATATCTTTGTATTCTGACACTTCTTACCTGTACAGTGGGCTGTCAATAGTGTAACTAAGGAGGGGCTGGCCAAAGTAACACACATTATTTAGGCATTCATCTCTCAATGAAGTGGAGAGGGTTACCTGTCCAAGAGCCCCCCCCCCCTATAATGTTAGAAATGGCCCATGGGGGGGGGGGGATCTGATAGGTGTACCTTATACCTTGGTCTTTAAAAACTCCCTCAAATAAATATTATCTTGATGTTGGCCAAGAATGTTTGTGTCTAATCTGCTTTCCCTGTTTATGTGCAAAATGAATATTTTTTTTTCTTGTTTGACTCCACAGTTTCCTTCCAACCCACAGGAATGGCAAACTATGGCCTCCCACTTTGCCCAGCGGTGGGACTTTCCTAACTGCGGAGGGGCAATTGATGGGAAACACGTCCACATCATCCCACCACCCAACTCAGGGTCATACTATTTCAACTATAAGGGGTTCAATAGTATTGTGATGTTGGCAGTGGTGTCAGCTACTTATGAGTGCCTGTATGTAGACATGGGGAAGAATGGGTGGATGTCCGATGGTGGAGTCATCGCCCAGACGGAGTTCTAAAGGCATCTCCAGAATGGCAGCTTGGACTTGCCACCTCCAGAAGACAATGCGGAGGGACTCCCATTTGTCTTTGTTGCGGATGAAGAATTTGCACTGGGGGACCATCTTATGCGGCCATTCCCAATGAGGACCCTCACCCAGGACCAGAGGGTTTTTAATTACCGGCTGGCCAAAGCCAGAAGAGTGGTGGAGAACACGTTTGGAATCATGGCCAGCCGGTTCTGCCTATTTCTTACACCCATACACATGGCAGAGTACAAACTGAATCATATCAGCCTGGTGTGCTGTGTTCAACACAACATTTTACGGCAACATTCTGCCAACTATGCTGGCTCAGTTGGGCCTGAGGCCGGATTTCCGAATGAACCAACCCTGACGGCGCTTGAAAGTGGCCCTCCTGGCTTTCCCCCCCGAGTGCCCATGAGGTCCGTCTAAGATACCTTGAATACTTTGCGGGTAGGGGGGCCATCAATAAGCCAGACAATGTCTGAAACCTTTTTCAAATAAAAAAATCATTTTAACTACTAAAATCTTTGGTGACATTTACTGCTTGTGTTTCTTTTAGCTGACCCTGACAGAAATGTGGTGAGTCCTGAAAATGGCGTGATTGTGTAACATTACAAAGCACTGTTGGGTGTTATTTACTAAAGGCAATAGTTTTGGAGCGTTGAAACAATAATCCACACGTTCTTGATTATCAAACTTTTTAATCCCAGCACAATCAGATGTGCATTTGTAAAAGGTTTTTTAAAACAAGCCAACATGTTTGTTGTATAACAATTTTTGGGGTCACATTAGAAAAAGTAGAAATGTCCATTTAAGATAAAACAGGCATGTTTAAAACCAACAAGAAAGACACAAATCTTGAACTTACAAAGTTCACATTTGGTAGAACTTGAAGGCAATATCAGACATGAGTATTTACAAACTGTGTTTGATATTGCGTTCAGATGGGGTGAAGTCACCACAGGAAAAGCCAAATCTTGAAGATGCACACAAATTGTCAAATGTCAACATGTGCTAGCTGCCATCACGGGGGGATCAAGGGACGTGTTTTGTGGGTGCAACCCCTTCCTCACAGCTACTTTATTATTGAGGAAGGGGTTGCACCCCCAAAACGCCTACATTGATCTCCCGTGATGGCAGATAGCACATGTTGACACACTGTGTGCATCTTCAAAATTTGGCTTTTCGCAAATATGTCAAAAAATGGTATAAATTGTTAGATCACAAAAAGCACAAAAAAACAAAGGGATTTGGATGGGTTTTAAACTCTCCCTAAAACATCAATGATGTTCTTCATTTTTTTTTGAACATCATTGATGTTTTTATGAAAGTTTTCCAAGTCCCTATTATACCCCATGATCTCCCCGATCAGGATCTGTGCACTTTCAGAGGTGAAATGATCTGGATCCACAACATCACGATCACCTAAAAATATAGAAACAAAAATACACCATGTATTATAAATCTGCCGGCATCCATCTCTTACCTGAGCCTGTGGTCGCGGACACTCACCTGTTGTGGTGACAATTTCCACAACGTCTCCTTCCTCCTCCTCCTCCTGTTGTATTTGTGGGATTTCCCCTTCTTCCAGAGGTGGGGGGTCTGTGGTCTCCTCGGATGAGGGGTGTCCTCCGAGTCTTTTATCCCCTATGTAAAAACAAATAGGTCTACTTAGCACACAGATATTTGATGACAGAACTATAAATATGAAACATTGCTTGGAAGTGGGGTACAATTATCTGTTTTGGCAGAGTTCCAAGATGTTGAAATTTTTTTGTCCTTTGACAAGCTTGAATACTTACCTGTTTAGTACAAGCTTCACAGATGGAGTCACCCCTATAGTATACACTGGAGCACCTGTGTGGGACCCCCTATTAAAAAGGGTGTTCTGGGGTTCCACACTAGTGCTCCAGTGTCCAGATGTGTAAACAGCTACTGAGTGTCCTCTCCTTACACAGAATCTAGTTTGCATTTCATTATAGTTACAAACCCATCTACACAACCAAATTATTTTCTGACGAGTAGGCCATAAAAAATGTTTTCAAATGCATATGGCCAAAACAATGGTGTTTTCTAGGCTGAAAGAACAATGATTCATACGAATGAATAATGTGCCCATGAACATGAAAGTTGACATTTTAAACTGTACAACAGTAAAGAAAAGCACATGGAGCAGCACGAACGTAATAAACATAAAGAATAGGAACACAGCACAACTACTTACTTTTTTGCAGCACTCTCCTGATCCTTCTGTACTGCTCGTGCTCCCTTAATTTCAGGTCCGACCACCTCTTCCTGAGCTGATCCTTGGATCGCCGTACTCCCAAATTCCAGTGCAGACTCTTGACCACTTTTGCCATGGACTCCTCAGGCCACCAATTTTGCTGTAAAATAATTGATGTCTGCCCTGGGGGTCAAAGGCTTCGCCAATTTATGATGTTTATCCAGCGTTGCCTCTCTCTTTGTTTGGTTCTGAGCCCTTAATAAAGGAATTTTTGGTTCAATTATACTTGCCTATGTGTGTTTCCCTTCAAAAAGGACAGTTTTTTTGTGAGGAGGCAGGTACATTTCAAAAATCCAATGTGAAATTAACACAGGACACCAACATCAAACAATCCCCTTGAGATTAAATAATACAAGATAATAATGGTGTTGTGGTAACTTGACACACAAAACACACACAAAAATATTCTGGAGTAAAGAAAAAAAATAAAGAAAAAAAACATCAGCCTTGAAACAAATACAAACCCCCCCCAAAAAAAATCAGCCTTGAAAAAAATACAAAACAAAAAAAAAAGATTTTTGGTCAGATGTGACAAATCAAAATATATTGAGGGAATCACGATAAATAATAAAGAAATAAGTTTGTGAGAAGTCTGTGTGAATATGAGGAGCAAAACTACTTCATTCTTCTAGCATTATAAAGAAGAAGAGAGTGCGCTGTATTAAACAATTTTAAACATTGCAGCCTGATGAAAGTGCTCTATCCATTCCAAACGCTAATTTTACCAGACCGAGCTGTTCCATCTCGGAATTTCTTTTGAGCATGCGTGGTACTTTGTGCGTCGGAATTGTCCACACATAGTCGGAATTGACGCGATCGGATTTTGTTGTCGGAAAATTTTATAGCCTGCTCTCAAACTTTGTGTGTCGGAAAATCCGATGGAAAAAGTCAGATGGAGCCCACACATGATCGGAATTTACGACAACACGCTCCAATCGCACATTTTCCATCGGAAAATCCGATCGTGTGTACAGGGCATAAGTGTAATTTTCTTAATCCATGGGGCTATCTGCTCCCGGAAACTTTACTAATACTAATTTTTGGGCAATGCCACCATAAATGCAGAAATGAACCCCTTTGGTTACATCCTCTCCAGGAGTTAACATCCGCCGATGGATATATCTGAGCCAATCGAACCGATGTATGATAGCATCTTGTCAGGAACTTATAAGTTATGTAGGAACTTATTGAAGTATGGTGTGTCGCTCCCATCAGCCTTTTAATTTGCTCTGATGTAAAATTATAGCCAAGTTCTCTTTGTTATTCTCAAATGAAATAGGGAGTTGTCATATTTTGGGCGATCAGAACCAGCCTATACATTCAAGACAACATTTGACCCGGCTCTGATAAGTTAACACACCATTCCTCAAAAGTAGTAAGCGGGTTCGCTGGCCTAATCTGATGCTTCCACTTATTGAACAAGTCTGTCAGTTGACGATATTTCCATACAGCCATTGGTACTTCCCTCAGTATTTAAACCAAATCCACCAATGGAAGCAATTTACCCCGTGGGGACACACAAGCGCAATTACCCTTCCCATCCATTCCCCAGTGATCTAAACTCCCTTTCTCTTCCCCCGGGGAAAACCAGGGAAATCCTTCCAATGGTGTTATAGGGGATATTGGGGGGCAAATGTTCCCATACTGTTCATTCTATCTTAAATGGATGGATTCTATCCCAAATAATGGATAGTGTTGTCTTCGTCAGTGGTAGGGATGAGCCGAACACCCTCCTGTTCGGTTTGCAGCAGAACATGCGAACAGGAAAAAAATTTGGCAGAACACATGAACACCAATAAAGTCAATGGGACAAGAACATGAATAATCAACAGTGCTAATTTCAAAGGCTTATATGTAATTTATTGTCATAAAAAGTGTTTGGGGACCGTTTTTTTTGGGAGCAGTGATTTTAAAAAAAATGAAATATTCCTTTAAATATCGTGCCTGGGGGGTGTCTATAGTATGCCTGTAAAGTAGCGCATTTTTCCCATGTTTAGAACAGTACCACAGCAAAATTACATTTCTAAAGGAAAAATTGTCATTTAAAATTGATCGCGGCTGTAATGAATTGTTGTGTCTCGACAATATAGATAAAACTCATTGAAAAAATTAGCATAGGACCCCCCCGTCCATTACTAGCCCCTTTGGGCCTGTTATGAATATTAAAGGGAACCCCGAACCAAAATTAAAAAAAAAATTGCATGGGGGTCCCCCTAAAATCCATACTAGGCCCTTCGGGTCTCATATGCAATTAAGGGGAATCCTACGCCAAAATTTCAAAAAAAATGGTGTAGGGGTCCCCTCAAAATCCATACCAGACCCTTATCCAAGCACACAACCTGGCAGGCTGCAGGAAAAGAGGGGGGGATGAGAGAGCGCCCCCCCCTCCTGAACCGTACCAGGCCACATGCCCCCAACATGGGGAGGGTGCTTTGGGGTAGTCCCCCAAAGCACCTTGTCCCCATGTTGATGGGGACAAGGGCTTCATCCCCACAACCCTTGCCTGGTGGTTGTGAGGGTCTGCAGGCAGGGGGCTTATCAGAATCTGGAAGCCCCCTTTAACAAAGGGACCCCCAGATTCCGATCCCCCCTGGGTGAATTGATAACGGGGTACAAATGTACCTCTACCATTTCACAAAAAAGTGTCAAAATGGTAAAAAAGACAGCTTGAGACAAGTCCTTTATTAAAAAATAAAAAATAAAAATGTCCCCCATTTTGACACTTTTTTGTGAAATGGTAGGGGTACATTTGTACCCCGTTACCAATTCACCCAGGGGGGCGGGATCTGGGGGTCCCTTTGTTAAAGGGGACTTCCAGATTCCAATAAGCCCCCTGCCCACAGACCCCCACAACCACCAGGCAAGGGTTGTGGGGATGAGGCCCTTGTCCCCATCAACATGGGGACAAGGTGCTTCGGGGGACTACCCCAAAGCACCCTCCCCATGTTGAGGGCATGTGGCCTGGTACGGTTCAGGGGGGACGCTCTGTCATCCTCAGCCTTTAAAATTAGCACTTTTGATTTTTCATGTTAGTCTCTCATAGACATTTAACGGTGTTCCGGCAGCTTTCGAATTTGCTGTGAACACTGCATATTGTTTGCTGTTCGGCGAACAGGCGAACACCCAAAGTTCGAGTTGAACTTACGTTTGACTCAAACATCAGGCTCATCCCTAGTCAGTAGTAATGCATATTCCGACAACCCCCTATAAGAAACCGTAATCCAGAGGGCTCCGGCCATATTCCTACCTGCTAATGTTTTCTCCAAGGGCACCCAAATTTTACTAGCAGAGTCATGGCACCAGTTCATTATACAAACCAGGGCCATGATTCTGTAATAAAACGCTATATCCAGGAGTCCCACCCCACCCTCCCGTTTTGGTCTCCTCAAAATCTCCTGTGCCAACCTGAGATGTTTATCTCCCCACACAAAGGTCATAAAAGCCCTTCGTATTTGTTTAAAGAATGTCTGGAGTGTTATGGGTACGGTATGTAAAACATAAATAAGCCTGCGAATTACACTCAGTTTACCATACCAAACCATGTCATAGTATGACTTCTCCACTTTTGCAAATCTTTTATTATGGATACCATCAAGGGTCCATAGTTTAGATCATATAGGTGCTTTATATCTGAAGAGATATAGATCCCTAAATAGAATATAGAATCAAGGTGCCAAACAAAAGGAAAAAATTGTTGCAAGGTGGTCTTCATCCTCAAAGGCACATGGTTCGGCATCAACACTGATTTCTTAATATTTATTTTAAAATTAGATATAAGGCCAAACCTGTCTATTTCCAACATTAGTTCCATCAAAGACTCTTGAGGAGAGGAGAGGTACAACAGTATATCATCTGTGTAAGCTAAGATCTTTTGTTGCGTTGATCCAATACAAATCTCCTTGATCTTCCTATTTCCCCTAATCATACACAGAAAGGGCTCCAGCGCCATAGCAAATAACAATGGGGACAGTGGGCATCCCTGCCTAGTCCCATTCCGTATCTCAGAATAATCTGATAGTCTACCATTAACTTTAACCACTTAAGGACCGAGCCTCTTTCTGAGATTTGTTGTTTACAAGTTAAAAACATTTTTTTTGCTAGAAAATTACTTAGAACCCCCAAACATTATACTTTTCTTCTAACACCCTAGAGAATAAAATGGTGGTCGTTGAAATACTTTCTGTCACACCGTATTTGCGCAGCGGTCTTACAAGCGCACTTTTTTGGGAAAAAATACACTTTTTTGAGTTAAAAAATAAGACAACAATAAAGTTACCCCAATTTTTTGTGAAAAATGAATCTTGTTAAAGATAATGTTACGCTGAGTAAATTGATACCCAACATGTCACACTTCAAAATTGTGCCCGCTCGTGGAATGGCGACAAGCTTTTACCCTTAAAAATCTCCATAGGTGACGTGTAAAAAAATTTACAGGTTGCATGTTTTGAGTTACAGAGGAGGTCTAGGGCTAGAATTATTGCTCTCGCTCTACCGATCATGGCAATACCTCACATGTGTGATTTGAACACCGTTTTCATATGCGGGCTCTACTCACGTATGCGTTCACTTCTGCACACAAGCTAGTCTCTGCGCGTCCCCAGGTTTTAAATGGGCCTTATGTTTAACTTCAAGTTTATGTATTTCCTCTAAGAGCCCGACCATTTCCTTCTGTCTCTCTTTTTTAATACGCAAACCTATTGAAATGAACTCCCCTCTGATGACCGCCTTGTGGGCTTCCCATACCACTTGGTCTCAAAATATAATGCTAATGCTAAGGATTCCACATTCTGTTTTACATCCAAAATAGATTCATTCAATTGCCATGTTTTTCCAGGCGCCCAATCGATGCCGGACATATCGTTAAACTTATTGGAGCATGGTCTGACATGGTGATTGATTCGTTGATGAATTTACATAATTCAGATAATATTGATCGATCAACAACATATCGATCCTTGAATATACATTGTGTATTTTGGAGTAATAACTGAAATCCCTGTCTCTCTCATGCAGTACCCTCCAACTGTCCACCAAATGCAGAGAGCGAAGGCGCTGTTTAACATATCTTAACGCCTTATGAGACACAAAGGTTTTCCCTGAAGAGGTGTCTAGATTAGGGACCAAGGTAATGTTAAAATCACCTCCCATAACCAATAAACCTTCTCAAAACTTCACAGGGATATCAAAAGTTTTAGATATAAATTTAATGGTATGGCTATTGGGGGCATATATAGTAGCTAGGGTACAGTATTTCACAAAAGTGAGTACACCCCTCACATTTTTGTAAATATTTTATTATATCTTTTCATGTGACAACACTGAAGAAATGACACTTTGCTACAATGTAAAGTAGTGAGTGTACAGCTTGTATAACAGTGTAAATTTGCTGTCACCTCAATATAACTCAACACACAGTCATTAATGTTTAAACCACTGGCAACAAAAGTGAGTACACCCCTAAGTGAAAATGTCCAAATTGGGCCCAATTAGTCATTTTCCCTCCCCGGTGTCATGTGACTCATTAGTATTACAAGGTCTCAGGTGTGAATGGGGAGCAGGTGTGTTACATTTGGTGTTATCACTCTCACTCTCTCATACTGGGCACTCAAAGTTAAACATGGCACCTCATGGCAAAGAAGTCTCTGAGGATCTGATAAAAAGAACTGTTGCTTTACATAATAATAATAAAAATTGCCTAGGCTATAAGCTGCAGCATTGTGGCCGAGACCGTACAGTGGTTTACCAGGACAGGTTCCACTCAGAACAGGCCTCACCATGGTCAACCAAAGAAGTTGAGTGCACGTGCTCAGCGTCATATCCAGAGGTTGTCTTTTGAAAATAGATGTATCAATGCTAACAGCATTGCTGCAGAGATTGAAGGGGTGGGGGGTCAGCCTGTCAGTGCTCAGACCATATGCCACAAACTACATCAAATTGGTCTGCATGGCTGTCGTCCCAGAAGGAAGCCTCTTCTGAAGATGATGCACAAGAAAGCCCACAAACAGTTTGCTGAAGACAAGCAGACTAAGGACATGGAGCACTGGAACCATGTCCTGTGGTCTGATGAGACCAAGATAAACTTAGTTGGTGTCAAGCGTGTGTGGCAGCAACCAGGTGAGGAATACAAAGACAAGTGTGTCTTACCTACAGTCAAGCATGGTGGTGGAAGTGTCATGGTCTGGGGCTGCATGAGTGCTGCCACCACTGGGAAGCTACAGTTCATTGAGGGAACCATGAATGCCAACATGTACTGTGACATACTGAAGCAGAGCATGATCCCCTCCCTTTCGGAGAATGGGCCACCTGGCAATATTCCAACATGATAAGGACCCCAAACACACCTCCAAGACGACCACTGCCTTGCTAAAGAAGCTGAGGGTAAAGGTGATGGACTGGCCAAGCATGTCTCCAGCCCTAAACCCTATTGAGCATCTGTGGGGCATCCTCAAATGGAAGGTGGAGGAAAGCAAGGTCTCTAACATCCACCAGCTCTGTGATGTTGTCATGGAGGAGTGGATGAGGACTCCAGTGGCAGCCTGTGAAGCTCTGGTGAACTCTATGCCCAAGAGGGTTAAGAAAGTGCTGGAAAATAATGATGGCAACACAAAATATTGACACTCTGGGCTCAGTTTGGACATTTTCACTTAGGGGTATACTCACTTTTGTTGCCAGCACTTTAGACATTAATGGCTGTGTGTTGAGTTATTTTGAGGGGATGGCTAATTTACACTATTATACAAGCTGTACACTCACTACTTTACATTGTAGCAAAGTGTCATTTCTTCAGTGTTGTTACATGAAAAGATATAATAAAATATTTACAAAAATGTGAGTCACTTTTGTGAGATACTGTATAACAATGGCCCTGGATCTTTCCTTTAACAAAAAGAAAACGGCCCTCAGGATCTACTTGTATTTCTGTAGGTACTAGGGGACATTGTTTGTGTATAGCTATTGTAACTCCTCAAGCCCTAGGAATGGGAGAAGGTGCATGAAACCATTGATTATATGGAAAAAGAGGCATACAAGGGGTCGATCCTGCCACGAAGTACGTCTCTTGCAAAAAAAACTATCTCTGCCTTCCTGTGACGCAGTTCATGCCAGAGGCAGCCCCTCTTACTAATCAAACAAAGCCCTCTCACATTATTATACAATCTTCATTCTACCTACCATTCTCCCATTACTCCCGTGAGTCTCTTATTATACTGCTGTGCCTGATTGGTGTCTGCACCCAGCCTTCTGAGATCTCTCGCCTTGGCTGTATCTGATGAGAAGAAGGAGGAGGAGAAGGAGAAGAAGAAAAAAACACACATAACCATCTAAAAACCATAACCTACTATGCCTTTCTCTGTGGCACATCCCCCTAAAGGGAGGGTGAATCCGGACAGAGGTGCACCACCTGTGCCCGGTGTCCCCCCCCTCCACCTTTTGGCAGAAAACAAAGTCCCTTGTCTCAGGACCAACCTATTGGGGAAAAGATGAATAAAAACATGAACAGGGTACCTTGTGAACCCTGGGCTTCCGTCTATATTTTTATATCTTTTTTTTTGCGATATTTCAGAGTATTGTCTCAACAATTCCCACCAAAGGGAAGAAAACAAAAAAATATTTAGGGGGGAAGGGGAAAGAAAAAAAAGGGGGAGGGTGGTGGGGGAATTAAGAGAGAACAGAGGGGAAAAAACAACCTCACCCCCCCACCCAAAACACCCCCCCCAGTAAACTCTAGGCAATCTGCTGCTTTCCTCTTAGCCTTTTTCACTTTACACCACTACTCAGGCATATCTTTCTATAACCGGATTATAGTCCTGTCTTATCCACATCCACATCAATTTTCCATCAACCTTTAACTTGCACTTGTTGCCATCGTTCTGATCGTTGTAGCGATGGTTTGTAGTTATTCAAGCTCCAATCCAGAAAGTCCACCAGGGGGAGCTCCAGCACCTCTATGAAGTGTTGCAAGTCATCTTTCGTTTTAAAGTGTAAGTAAACCCTCCTATCGTTTTCAGTCAAGAAAGCTGCCATCTTTGCGTTTCTTTAATCTACAACTGCCATGATGCTTCACATGTGATCGGTTATGACACCAGCCATTGGATGGCTTGACAGTTTGGTTGAGAGCACAACCAATAGGAGTGTTACATTTCCGGAACATGCCAGAAATGAAACAGTTTTATGGATGGGTTTACTTCCGCTTTAAGTGTTGCTGTTTTCCCATTCTGTGTTTACAACCTTAAAGGGATATCCCCAGCGATATTTAACATCAGCTACTTGTAGAACTTCCAACAAGGTTTTAATCATTCTGTGTTGCATAAGAGTTCTATATGATAAATCTGGAAATAAGGCTATTTGTGCACCTTCAAAATCAACCGTTGCAGGCTGCTTTCATGATGGCTTCTTTCACTGGATATCTGTGTAATTTACAAATGACAGCTCTTAGTTTTTCTGCATTTTGGGGGGTAGGGGCAAGGGCATGATGGGCTCTGCCTATTTCAATCTTATCCAGTGCAGATGGCCCCAGAATTAACTGGAACAGACTGATCACCTTTGGAAGCAATTCAAAATGTTTTATTTCAGGCAGACCCCTTATAAATATATTTTGCCTATGATCTCTATTTTCTTGATTATCCATTTGATCCAACAAAGAATTCAACACTTCCTCATGATGTTTTGTCATATCTTGGATATCAGCCACTCCTTGTCTAATATCATCCTGGCCAATCTCAATTTTCTCTATATAGGGGTCCCAATGCCCCTATATCCTCCCTTAACCCCTCTACAGCCTGTTTGCAGGATGATTCAATAGCGGTTATAAGTAATTGAATGTCTTTCTTTGTAGGAAGTGCTCTCAAATGTTCCCAATCCACTATTAACTCTGATTGAGATGCACTTAGTTTATTATTAAGATCACCATACAAAGGGTTAACATACTGCACCTGCCCTGTAGAGACTGTCTCTGGATTTATCACAAGTCCTTTGCTGATTTTTGCTGAGTCACTGCTGGATTTTTTAGTACCACGACTTTCAACTTCTAATGCCCCGTACACACGGTCGGATTTTCCGATGGAAAATGTCCGATCGGAGCGTGTTGTCGGAAATTCCGACCATGTGTGGGCTCCATCGGACATTTTCCATCGGATTTTCCGACACACAAAGTTGGAGAGCAGGAGATAAAATGTTCGCGTCAATTCCGACCGTGTGTGGCCTGTTCCGACGCACAAAGTGCCATGCATGCTCAGAAGAAATTCCAAGACGGAACAGCTCGCTCTGGTAAACTTAGCGTTCGCAATGGATACAGCACTTTCGTCACGCTGCAATGTTAAAAATGGTTTAATACAGCGCACTCTCTTCTTCTTTATAATGTGACAAGAATTAAGTAGTTTTGCTGCTCATATTCACACACACTTCTCACAAAGTTTTATTTTTGTTTTTTTATTGGGATTCCCTAAATATATTGTTATTAGTTGTCACATCTGACAGTATTTTTTTTTTTTATTTAATTTTTTGGGGGATTTTAAGCCTTTTTTTCGGATTTAATGTTTGTATTTTTTCAAAGGCTGATCTTTGTTCAATGTTATTTTTATTTTTACTCCAGAATATTTTTGTGTGTGTTTTGTGTGTCAAGTTACCCCAACACCATTGATATCTTTTATTATTTAATCTCCAGGAGATTGTTTGTTGTTGGTGTCCCTTGTTCATTTCACATTGTATATTTGAAATGTACCTGAATCCTCACAAACCAACTGTCCTTTTTGAAGTAAAACACATAGGAGAGTATAATTCAAAACAAAAATCCTTTATTAAGGGCTCAGAACCAAACAAAGAGGAAGGCAACACCGGATCAACAAGAGAAATTAGCGAAGCCTGGGACCCCCACGGCAGACATCAATTCATGAACATCAAAATTGGTGGCCTGAGGAGTCCATATGTAAGGGAGGGCAGTCTGGTCCAGAATTCGCAGAGATCCGGATAGCAGCAGATGACATCTGTGTCCCCAGGCTGTGGTACCACAAGAGGCTGCATTTTTTGGCCGACCAGACTGGATCCAGGGTCCTCACTTTCTGATCTTCCTTTCACACTTCATTCCCGGCTGTGGCTGTGCAGTTAGAGATGTGGCAGGAGGAGGAGTAGGACCTGGAGGAGGACTGGGAGGACCTGGAGGAGAGGGAGGAGGAGGAGGAGGACCTGCAGGAGGAGGAGGAGGACCATCGCAAAGGTGTGTCTGAGCTGTCATTTGGCCCCTCATACCTTTGTTAAGAGCCTCCAATATGAGCGCCTCACACAAGACTTGTTGGCCCTCCTCCATCCTCTGCATTTTATAGGCAATGGTGGCACCAATGTCCTCCTCCATGGTGTGTGGTGCTCCCAGGACCTCTGTAGCCCTCCAAAAGAGTCCTCCGGTAGCCTCCTCTAGGGCACTCCTCCTCCTGCCACTTTCTCTTTCCAGGGGGAGTGGAGGGACCTGCAGATCAGCCAGCCTGCTCGGCCCAGCCACCTCCTGGCTGAGCCTTCCCTGTGTATGAAAAAGGGATATGGTTGTAATGTTTTGCTTCATCAATCACAATCCTAAATTAGTACTCCAAACTAACATCTAGTTAACATAATTGATTGGACAAGCAGAAATATTTAGAGGAATGCTATACCTGGCTCAATCTGGGCTCCTCCACATGTGGCCTGGAAGGCCCAGGTTGGGCGTCAGAAGCCTCAGCCGGGGGGGAAGGAAGCGTGGAAGGAAAACTGGAGAGGGATGACCTGGGTTCAGTCTGGCCTGCCAGAAAATGCAGCCTGTCGTAGTACAACATCCTGGGGACATAGATGTCATCTGCTGCTCCGGATCTCTGTGAATCCAGGACTTTCTTGCGCTCCCTCAGATATGTGCTCCTCAGGCCACCAATTAATATCTTTAAATAGGTGATGTCTGCCGTGGGGATCACCTGCTTCACAATTTCACACAATTGCACCAGTGCTGCCTTCCTCTTTGCTTGGTTCTTGTAATGGGGGTGTTTAATCTCCCACAGACAGGGCAGCTCCCTTAAGATATCTATGAATACTGACATGAAGTCATTATCTTTCAGTAAGATATCCATGTTCACTGCAAGACACAACACAAGACAAAGCCTAATGTCAGACAAAACTCTCCTAATCTTGTTACAATACAGGCTTCAATGTAGAAGCAGTATAGGCACAAGTTTGTCTCTTACCTTCGTTCTTACGATCGGCGCGTCCAATGCTCCTTCCTCCGCTCACAGATCGTACGTAATATGCACGCGTGTTACGCTTCATACACACTGCGCATGCGTGTAACTCCGCCCGCCCCTGACGTTCTTTCTAGTCTATTCCTTGCCCCTTTTCGTTCGGCGCAGTGGGTGAAGAGCACATAGTGGAGTTAGAGCAGGTGTGTGCTAATTATAGCAACGAGGAGGAGGAGGAGGAAAGCCCGGATCCGGACACGTCCCGATCCAGAAGGAGACGTTTTAAGGCCACAAATATGTCCTTTGGGGAGATGTTGGAGATGGTCGACATCATGAAGAAGTCCGACTATGACGGAAAGTATGGGCCTTACCCCAACCCCAACATCAGAAAGGCAAAGATCATGGCGAAAGTGGTCAAAAGCCTTCACAAGAATTTCGGGGTACGAAGATCGAAAGATCAGCTCAGGAAGCGGTGGTCGGACCTGAAGTTAAGAGAGCCAGAGCAGTACCGAAAGATCTGGAGAGTGCTGCAAAAAAATAAGTAGTTGTGCTGTGTTCCTATTCTTTCTGTCTTTATTCCGTTCGTGCTGCTCCATATGCTTTTCTTAATTGTAACGTTTAAAAGGGCAACTTTAATGTTCATGGGCCCATTATTCGTTCGTATCAAACATTTTTCTTTCGGCCTCTAAAACACCATTGTTTAGGCCATATGCATTTTCCCACATTTTTTTTGGGCCTACTTGGATGCCAAATATTTGTTTGTGTAGATGGGTTTGTTACTAGAATGAAATGCCAACTAGATTGTGTGTAAGGAGAGGACACTGAGCAGTTGTTTTCACATCTGGACACTGGAGCACTAGTGTGGAACACCAGAACACCATTTTTATTAGGGGGCCACACAGGTGCTCCAGTGTATACTATAGGGGGGGCTACATCTGTGAAGCTTGTACTAAACAGGTAAAGTATTGCAGCTTGACAAAGGCCAATAAAAAAATTACATCTTGGAACTCGGCTAAAATAGACAATTGTACCCCACTTCCAAGCAATGTTTCCTATTTCTAGTTCTGCCATCAAATATCTGTGTGCTAATTATACCATTTTTGTTTTACATAGGGGAGAAAAGACTCGGAGGAAACCACTCATCCGAGGAGACCAGAGACCCCCCACCTCTGGAAGAAGGTGAAATACCAACAACCCAAGCTGAGCAGGAGGAAGAAGAAGATGTGGTGGAGATTGGCACCACAACAGGTGAGTGTCTGCATGTATACAAGAAGCGCAGCGCTGGATATAAATAAACATTAAAAAGAATACTGTGCTAGGTGCAAATAAACACTAAAAATGAAAATAAATACAAATGAAAAAAGCAAAATAAAAAACTGTGCACAATAATTCACTTAAATATTGTCCGTGGGTGTTCCCAATATAGTGAAAGCTGAAGTATAAATAAGACGTGCTTGTTCATTTATATAGTGTCCATAGAGACATGTGGGAAAATCGCTATTGGATATATGACTTCCACCGCTGTTAAACCCGTCACCACAGAGAGATTAAAGGCTTACCAGACAGCCCTTAAAGAAAGGCATGAAACAACCTCCACTTTAGATGTTATCCCTTCTGTGGATGGGTCCTGTTCGAAAGTGCTAAGTGGATAATCTCAGATTGTCATCCATGGAGGAGAGCCATTCCCAGCGATGTTTGATATCCAAAAAAGGAAAAAGAAATGCTCCGATAGTGTAGTAGAGTTTAAGGTTCCTTTATTAAAATTGCCATGCAGGCATTCAATACACAAAAATCCTTGCAAGGAGTGTTTAAAATCAGCTCCGGTGAAAACGAAAGTTCGCGCATGCGAAAACTCTACTACACTATCGGAGCATTTCTTTTTCCTTTTAACAGCGGTGGAAGTCATATATCCAATAGCGATTTTCCCATATGTCTCTATGGACACTATATAAATGAACAAGCACGTCTTATTTATACTTCAGCTTTCACTATATTGGGAACACCCACGGACAATATTTAAGTGAATTATTGTGCACAGTTTTTTATTTTGCTTTTTTCATTTGTATTTATTTTCATTTTTAGTGTTTATTTGCACCTAGCACAGTATTCTTTTTAATGTTTATTTATATCCAGTGCTGCGCTTCTTGTATACATGCTTAGTGGTACCCCCTATCAGGGTTATAGCGTTCAGCTGCAGGATACCTCTTCACAGGTTTATAGTTCTAATTTTACTCACAATATTTGTACACCTAGCGCAAATTTTTCTTTTAGAATAAGGTGAGTGTCTGCGACCACAGGCTCAGGTAAACGAGATGGATGGTGGCAGATTTTTGAGACCTGTTTTTGTTTTGTTTCTCTCTTTTTAGGTGATCGTGATGTTGTGGATCCAGAACGTTTCACATCAGAAAGTGCCCAGATCCTGATCGGGGAGATCATGGGGTGTAATGTCGAGCTGCAAAACATACAGCAAAAAATCAATGATGTTATTAAAAAAAATAATAACATCATTGATGTTTTGGGGCAAATTTAAAACCCCACAAAATCACCTTTTTGGATTGTGGTCCAATCTTTTAACTTTTTTTGCAATGTTTAGAAAAGCCAAATTTGGAGGATGCACACAGTGTGTCAACATGTGCTATCTGCCATCACGGGAGATCAATGGACGCGTTTTGGGGGTGCAACCCCTTTCTCAATTATAAAGTAGCGTTGAGGAAGGGCTTGCTCCCCCAAAACACGTCCCTTGATCCCCCCTGATGGAAGCTAGCACATGTTGACATTCGTAAATTGGTGTGCATCTTTCAAATTTGGCTTTTCCAGGGGTGATTTCCCCCCATCTGAACGCTATATCAAACCCAGTTCCTAAATACTGATGTCTGATATAGCCTTCAGGTTTTACCTAATGTGAACTTTGTAAGTTCAAGTTTTTTGGCTTTCTTGTTGGTTTTACACAGGCCTGTTTTATCTGAAATGGATATTTCAATTTTTGATAATGCTACAGCAAAAATTGTTATACAACAAACATGTTGGTTTGTTTTAAAAACCTTTGGTAAATGCACATGTGATTGTGCAGGTATAAAAAAGTTGCTTACTCAAGAATGTGTGGATTATTGTCTCAACACTACTAATACAACACTTTTGGGGTGATGTAATTGCTGTTTTCTGCAAAAATGGGTGTTATTTCCTAAGGGCAAATCCTATTGGCACTACAAGTGCAGTTTCAGTGCAGTTGCAAGTGCACTTGTAGTGAAATGTGTTTTTGCATTTAGGAAATAACAGCCAACAGTGCTTTGTATAAGGTTACACAATCACGACATTTTCTGGACTCAACACATTTCTGTCAGGGTCAGCTAAAACAAACACAAGCAGTAAATGTCCACCAAGAATTTCTTTTTTTTTTTATTATAAAAAAAAGGCTTCACAGATTTGCTGGCATATTGATAGCCCCCCTACCCGCAAAGAACTCCAGGTAGCGTAACCGGACATCACGGGCACTCAGGGAGGGCAAGCCAGGACGGCCACTTTCAAGCGCCGTCAGTGTGGTTTGATGTAGGATTCCGGCCTCAGGCCCAACTGAGCCAGCATAGTTGGCCGAATGTTTCCTTAAAAAGTTATGGAGAACACAGCACGCCAGTATAATATGGTTCAGTTTATACTCCGCCATATGGATGGGTGTCAGAAATAGTCAGAACCGGCTGGCCAGGATTCCAAATGTGTTCTCCACCACTCTTCGGGCTCTGGCCAGCCGGTAATTAAAAACCCTCTGTTCCGGGGTGAGGGTCCTCATTGGGAATGTCCGCATCAGGTGGTCCCCCAGCGCAAATGCTTCATCAGCAATGAACACAAATGGGAGTCCTTCCACATTGTCCTCTGGAGCTGGCAAGTCCAAGCTGCCATTCTGGAGATGCCTGTAGAACTGCGTCTGGGCGATGACTCCACCATCGGACATCCGGCCATTCTTCCCCACGTCCACATACAAGAAGTCGTAATTAGCCGACACCACCGCCAACATCACTATACTATTAAACCCCTTGTAAGTATAATAGTACGACCCCGAGTTGGGTGGTGGGACGATGTGGATGTGTTTCCCATCAATTGCCCCTCCGTAGTTAGGAAAGTCCCACCGCTGGGCAAAGTGGGAGGCCACAGTCTGCCATTCCTGTGGCGTGGAAGGAAACTGTTGATGAAAAAACAATAAACATTACTGTATTTACTCTGAAACATGGCAAGCAGATTATACACATACATTATGGGGCAACCTCCAGATAGCATTTACTAAGGGGAATTTAACAACGCCAAAGTATAAGGTACACCTATCATATTCCCCCTCCCCCCTCTCATGGGCCATTTCTAACATTATAGGGGGTGTGTGTAAATCTTGGACAGGTAACCCTCTTCACTTCATTGAGAGCTGAATGCCTAAATAATGGGTATTACTTTGAACAGCCCCTCCTTAGTTACACTATTGGCAGACCACTGAACAGGTAAGAAGTGTATGACTACAAAGATATAAATACACACTGTACACATTTGAGGACATTTGGACATTCTGCTATTACCTATCAAGATAATAATAGGATACAAAAACTTTAAACAGTACCATTGGAAAGTATACAGGCAGGCCCTTGCACTACATGCTTTGGGGAATTCATCCATACATCTGAGCACTAAAGAGATGGGTATAGTGTGTATGGGTTTGGCAAAGTCAGCAGATAGATGATTGAGGATAGATAGAGAATTGGGATCAGCTGACTTAGCAGTTGGGGGAGGGAGGGTTACTAAAAATTATTTGGGGACACCACAAAAAAAAGCCTCTGCCATTCTGCCTGAATTTAAATCAAAAATAACATTTCCAAACATTTTAGGGGGTGTTTGGGGTAAAGCACTACTATAGAGCTGATAAAATACATTGTTAAGTGACTACATGAGGTGAATATAGGGCAGGAGACACCATGCTGTGGAGGTTAGTGAAGGGCAAATATGTATGAAGGACCTAAAATAATAATTACATAAAAATCCAGCATGCATGAGGACAAAGGGGACATTCACAGCATATTACAATCATGGTAATTCGGGAATGAGGAAAGAAATACAAGATATTAGCAAACATTCAATACAATAAAATGTGATATAAAAGGATAAAAATCTTACCTTCATATACTCCTTCTGCAGGACCTGTATGATGGCAGAACAGGTCTCTGGGATTATGATCCCCAGAGCCTGAAGGGAGATGCCTGTCGAGAACTTCAAGTCCTGCAGACTTCTCCCTGTGGCCAAATACCGCAGGGTAGCGACCAACCTCTGCTCCGGAGTGATGGCTTGCCTCATGCAGGTATCCTGCCTGCTAATATAAGGGGTCAGCGAAGCCAACAGATGGTGAAACACGGGGTCCGTCATCCTGAGAAAGTTCCTGAAATCATCAGGATTATTCTCACGGATCTCACGGAGCAAAGGCATATGAGAGAACTGGTCACGCTGAAGCAACCAATTCTTGGTCCATGAACTCCTCCCCACCCTGTTCATGGACTGGACTTGTGTCAAGGTCAGGAGCCCAACACCAAGCCCCCGCACAGCACGAACTCTACGAGGAGTACGCATACGAAACATGGCTAGAAAACGGTTGGCTGCTCAGAACGAAGTAACAGAACGCACTGAAGAACAGCAAGGCCTGTGAAGAGCGACCTGAAAAACAATAATGAACGAACAAGAATACAATGACTACCTAAAGTCACGCGGAACTTGCTGCACGCACTGAAGAGCAGATACAAACCCACAAGCACAAACTGAACGGCAGAAAACGATCTGAAAGCCACGAGTCTGAAAAAGCGCGAATCGTCTCTCACCAAACTTTTACTAACACGAGATTAGCAAAAGGAGCCCAAAGGGTGCCGCGCTTGGTTCTGAACCGGCCTTTTCTAGTCTCGTCGTACGTGGTGTACGTGACCGCATGGTTGTCGATCGGAAATTCTGACAACTTTGTGCGACCGTGTGTAAACAAAAAAAGTTTGAGCCAACATCCGTCGGAAAAAATCCTAGGATTTTGTTGTCGGAATGTCCGAACAAAGTCCGACCGTGTGTACGCCCTATAAGAGTTCAATCATCCTTCCTGGGATTCCTTCCACCTCCTGAAGACTCAGATCCCATTAAATACACAACCCCTCCGGACCCTCTGTTCAATCCGAAAAGAGGTATTTGGTCATTGCCATGTTCTGCAATACCCCTTCCAAAGCCTGTCACTCTGTCACTCCTCGGCCTTGTACAGAGGGATAGCAACCGACCCTCCCCGGTCCCCCCCTCATATCAGGGGAGCCTGAACTTCCTTCCCTCCTGGACCGGGGTTCTTTTAATTGCGCTCCCAGGATCTGCACTCTGCGGCAAGAGGTAAGCTCTAAGCCTGTAGCCTGGCTCTTTCCACCACCACCTGGCGGAAGTGCAGCTGTACGGTGGCGTGTGGACATGCTTTAGCCGGTCTGGAGTCTGCTGAACACCATGGCCTATCTTCCTGGAGCCCGGGGATCACTGAGCAGCACGCTCAGTCAGCGTGTCTGTTCATGCCACACCCCCTGACAGGGGTTCTTAAGCGCACCTAAACGCTAGGCACAGTTAGCGCTTGAGCATTCATTTATTTGAATGGCCAGAATAAATGAATATTGCAAAACGCAGCTTTAGGTGTGTTTTTTTAAGCTGTTTTTCTCCTGCCAGGAGAACAGGAGCTTAGAAGAGCTGGGCAAATGACCAGTGTGCATGAGGCCTAAATGAAAAGCTTGGTAATGAGAAAATATGTACAGTGCTCAGACACACTCTAGCATCTATAGAAAAATCCCAAAGACATCCTTTCACTAAGTTTGCAGCTTTAACGGCTCACTAAGTTTGCAGCTTTAACGGCTCATCCAAACAGTACATTGCAAAAACATAGAAGAATAATAATAGACATCAAGCTGTAAACAAGTACAAATGTGTGATGCTTACTGAATGGTAAAGCTAGAATTTTGTAGTATCTGTTACAACTCCCAAGGACCAGTGGAAGCATTTAAATAAAGTCAGATGACTAGTCTTGATTTTAATTTACAGTATGCCATCTTTGGTTAGAAATGAAAAAAAAAAAGATATTTATTCCTCTTTTAGGAGCTGTCACTCTTGTCTGAATAACAATTGTACGGTCATGTTACACTGTACCCATATGAAATTGTTATCATATATTTCACACAAATAGAGCTTTTCTTTTGGTGGTATTTAATCATTTAAAATTTTTTGCTAAACAAACAAAAAAAGACCAAAATTTTTGAAAAAAACAGTTTGTTATAAAATATTGCAAACAGGTTATTTTTCTCCTTCATTGATGTGCACTGATGAGGCTCCACTGATGGGCACTGATAGGCTGCACTGATTGGCACTGATAGACTGCACTTATAGGCACTGATAGGGCAGCACAGATGGGTACTGATAGGTGGCACTGATGAGCACTGATACAGAGAGAGTAGAGCTGGCAGGAGATGGGTAGAGGTGATACTCAGTCCTCAATAGTATGCACACAACAAAAAACAAAATTGCCCATGGGACTTTTAACGAGCTCACCTCAAGGGTGGCTGTGCAAGGTCTTGACGCGTTTTGCGAGAGGAATCTCACTACTTCAGGAGAAGCACAGATCGATGCGATTGATGGAGGACTCCTGGCCTGCTAGCTGGTGTCAATGACTCTTGTTGAAACAGTCAAAAAATGACCGGTCAGGTTACCTGTCACTGTGAGCCAAGTTTGCTTCCCTCACAGGGTGTGGGTACTCCCGGTGTGGGATTTACATCTTTCGCTCTGGCTCCGGATTCTTGTGGCTTCCCACTGGTTTCCATCTCCCCGCCCTCACTCATTTTTTGACTGTTTCAAAAAGAGTTATCGATACCAGCTAGCAGGCCAGGAGTCCTCCAGTAAATATCAGCTTACCCATATGGGATGTACCGGCAAGCAGATAGACTGACAGTGTGCAGGAGACCTGCATGGCATCAGTGATCTGCTGATCGTTGGTGCAATGCTTTTCTACTACAAAAAATAATAAATGTGTTAGGAATATTCTTCTCCTGTGATCAAACTCCAGATGTATTGAAAAGCAGAAAATTTATTTCAATTATGTCGACATAAAAGGGTGAGCTCTTACAGTAGCCGTTCAAATGCAGAGTCACCCAGAATACAGGATGTAACTTCCTTTTTATAAGATCAACAAAAAGAATCCTATTGGCTAAAAGCTCACTGGTGGCTCATGATGCATAACAGCTTTATTGCCCAATCGCAGTGTCTTTTTACAATCTATTCCCTTATATAGCAAAGATTGTGGTTTTCTGGCCTTAGACAGTTAGTTGAAACAATAGATAAAAAAACAAGTTAAAGCAACGTGTCCTTGGAAGCCATTATAAAAATCAGTCTCCATTTTAGATTTCTTCGAATAGTCACACAAAAAACATTAAAACTTTTCCAACATTCCCTCCTCTTGTGTGGCTATTTTATCTCAACACATTTCAATGATAGTCCCTGTGTTTTATACACTTTCGGACTGTATGTCATTAGTTGAGCTTCAATGTCACAGGTCTCCTCAGAGGCAGGAAGGGCTTGATAAATTGTTCTTGTAACTGCAGTTTCAATAATTTTTTTGTGAAAGTCCTTGAATACAGGGAATACAGCAGCATCCACAAGTCCTTCAAGCCAGTTTGTGAATGGATCATTAATACCTGAATTTTCCGCTAATTCATTTGATAGAGCAGTCAATCCTTCTAGGGCTCTGGTCACGGTCCCTCCAGGAGCTGTATTGTTAGGGATAAAGGTGCAACACATAGTACCGAACATTTTACATACTCCCCCCTCTCAGCTAATATCATATCTAGGGCCATACGGTTTTGCCATGCCATTAGACATGTGAGAGCTAGCTGTTCTGCGAGACCCTTCACTGCATCCCTGGTATAGGTCAAAAATAGCTGTTGGTTATAATATATATAGTAAATCCAAACAACATTCTTATTTATAGTCACCCATCAGAAAAGAGACTCAAATCCAGCTGCCACTTAGTTACTAGCCTTAAACTCATCTGGAACTCCACACGGAACCCCAATCTCGTCTATGTAGATCTGAAAGTCAAATGACCCTTTGGGAGACTTGTCCCATCTATGTTGTTGGCGACTTTTAGTCCATGGGTATTCTGACATGATTTTCAGGGGCATAGCAAGTTGTACCATGGCACAATCCCCTCGAGTATTGGCCGGTATCCTAGCTCACAATTTCTTATCCCCACACTAGAGATGAGCTTCGCGTTCGAGTTGAACCCATGTTCGACTCGAACATCGGCTGTTCAATCGTTTGCCGAATTGCGAACGTTATGGGCCGTTCGCACCAAATTCGTGTGGCGCGTCACGGCCTATAATTCACTGCGGCATCGCAGTGCATTGCTGGCTGATGATTGGCCAAGCATGCACTATGATCCGCATGCTTGACCAATCACAGCGTCGCCGGTAGAGAGAGCTGTAATTGGCCAAAGCTAGGGTGGCTTTGGCCAATTATGGCTCAGGGGGTTTAGAACACACCCCACACTATATAAGGCCGCCTGCACGGCGGCCCTATGTAGTGTGTTCCGGCGTGCTGAGAGATAGAGAGAGAGAGACAGTGTCATTTCATTTGAGTTAGCTAGATTAAGCAGGACAGTCAGTGAGTTAGCTGCACTTACAGTGTATTGTGTATATATATGCATCCCAGGTGTTGCATATATATATATATATATATATACGCTGTATTCAGTTTAGCTAGATCCATTCCTGTTATCTTCCTACTGACAGGCAGGCTTGTCTTGTTACAGTATTTACAGCTACCTGAAGAAAATTGCTGGTGTTCTTTTGATCCTATTAGTACCACAGTCAGGCAGCTAGACTATTTACAGTTAGTATAGTGCGTCCTCCTCACAGTGTTCAGTTAAAGCTACAAGTTAGTTTAGTGTGACCTCTGCACAGTGTTCAGCTAAAACTACAAGTTAGTGTAATGCACAGTGTTCAGCTAAAGCTACAAGTTAGGGTAGTGCGTCCTCCTCACAGTGTTCAGCTAAAACTACAAGTTAGTGTAGTGCGACCTCTGCACAGTGTTCAGCTAAAGCTACAAGTTAGTGTAGTGCGACCTCTGCACAGTGTTCAGCTAAAGCTACAAGTTAGTGTAGTGCGTCCTCCTCACAGTGTTCAGCTAAAACTACAAGTTAGTGTAGTGCGACCTCTGCACAGTGTTCAGCTAAAGCTACAAGTTAGTGTAGTGAGACCTCTGCACAGTGTTCAGCTAAAGCTACAAGCTTGTGTAGTGCATCCTCCTCACAGTGTTCAGCTAAAACTACAAGTTAGTGTAGTGAGACCTCTGCACAGTGTTCAGATAATGCTACAAGTTAGTGTAGTGCGTCCTGCTCACAGTGTTCAGCTAAAACTACAAGTTAGTGTAGTGCGTCCTCCTCACAGTGTTCAGCTAAAGCTACAAGTTAGTTTAGTGTGACCTCTGCACAGTGTTCAGCTAAAGCTACAAGTTAGGGTAGTGCATCCTCCTCACAGTGTTCAGCTAAAGCTACAAGTTGGTGTAGTGTGTCCTCCTCACAGTGTTCAGCGAAAACTACAAGTTAGTGTAGTGCGGCCTCTGCACAGTGTTCAGCTAAAGCTACAAGTTAGTGTAGTGTGTCCTCCCCTAAAGCTACAAGTTAGGGTAGTGCGTCCTCCTCACAGTGTTCAGCTAAAGCTACAAGTTGGTGTAGTGCGTCCTCCTCACAGTGTTCAGCTAAAACTACAAGTTAGTGTAGTGTGACCTCTGCACAGTGTTCAGCTAAAGCTACAAGTTAGGGTAGTGCGTCCTCCTCTAAAGCTAGAAGTTAGGGTAGTGCGTCCTCCTCACAGTGTTCAGCTAAAGCTACAAGTTGGTGTAGTGTATCCTCCTCACAGTGTTCAGCGAAAACTACAAGTTAGTGTAGTGAGACCTCTGCACAGTGTTCAGCTAAAGCTACAAGTTAGTGTAGTGAGTTCTCCTCATAGTGTTCAGCTAAAGCTACAAGTTAGTTTAGTGTGACCTCTGCACAGTGTTCAGCTAAAGCTACAAGTTAGGGTGGTGCGTCCTCCTCACAGTGTTCAGCTAAAGCTACAAGTTGGTGTAGTGTGTCCTCCTCGCAGTGTTCAGCGAAAACTACAAGTTAGTGTAGTGCGACCTCTGCACAATGTTCAGCTAAAGCTACCTGTAGAAGGTTGGTG
The DNA here is from genome assembly GCF_042186555.1 of Aquarana catesbeiana. NCBI lineage: Eukaryota > Metazoa > Chordata > Amphibia > Anura > Ranidae > Aquarana > Aquarana catesbeiana. The sequence goes on from NC_133325.1 coordinate 375,847,218, forward strand.
GTGTTTTCCTGATCCTATCACTACCGCAGGCAGATAAATAAGCTACAAGTTATTTTTTGGCGAGCTCTGCACAGTGTTCAGCTAAAGCTACCTGTAGAAGGTTGGTGGTGTTTTCCTGATCCTATCACTACCGCAGGCAGCTAAATAAGCTACAAGTTATTTTTTGGCGAGCTCTGCACAGTGTTCACCTAAAGCTACCTGTAGAAGGTTGGTGGTGTTTTCCAGATCCTATCACTACCGCAGGCAGCTAAATAAGCTACAAGTTAGTTTTTTGCGAGCTCTGCACAGTGTTCAGCTAAAGCTACCTGTAGAAGGTTGCTGGTGTTCTCATACTACAAGCAGGCAGTTGATTTTGCTAGCTGCAGTATCAGTACTAGGGATGAGCCGAACACCCCCCTGTTCGGTTCTCACCAGAACATGCGAACAGGAAAAAAGTTCGTTCGAACACGCAAACACCATAAAAGTCTATGGGACACGAACATGAATAATCAAAAGTGCTAATTTTAAAGGCTTATATGCAAGTTATTGTCATAAAAAGTGTTTGGAGACCTGGGTCCTGCCCCAGGGGACATGGATTAATGCATAAAAAAGTTTTAAAAACAGCCATTTTTTCAGGAGCAGTGATTTTAATAATGCTTAAAGTCAAACAATAAAAGTGTAATATCCCTTTAAATTTCGTAGCTGGGGGGTGTCTATAGTATGCCTGTAAAGGGGCGCATGTTTCCTGTGTTTAGAACAGTCTGACAGCAAAATGACATTTCAAAGGAAAAAAGTAATTTAAAGCTACTCGCGGCTATTGCATTGCCGGTCCGACAATACACATAAAAGTTTGATAAAAACGGCATGGGAATTCTCCACAGGAGAACCCCGAACCAAAATTTGAAAAAAAATGACGTGGGGGTCCCCCTAAATTCCATACCAGGCCCTTCAGATCTGGTATGGATATTAAGGGGAACCCCGGCCAAAATTTAAAAAAAAATGACGTGGGGGTCCCCCTAAATTCCATACCAGGCCCTTCAGGTCTGGTATGGATATTAAGGGGAAACCCGCCCAAAATTTAAAAAAAAAATGACGTGGGGGTCCCCCTAAATTCCATACCAGACCCTTATCCGAGCACGCAACCTGGCAGGCTGCAGGAAAAGAGGGGGTACGAGAGAGCGCCCCCCCTCCTGAACCGTACCAGGCCACATTCCCTCAACATTGGGAGGGTGCTTTGGGGTAGCCCCCCACAACACCTTGTCCCCATGTTGATGAGGACAAGGGCCTCATCCCCACAACCCTGGCCGGTGGTTGTGGGGGTCTGCAGGCGGGGGGCTTATCGGAGTCTGGAAGCCCCCTTTAACAAGGGGACCCCCAGATCCCGGCCCCCCTGTGTGAAATGGTAAGGGGGTACAAAAGTACCCCTACCATTTCACTAAAAAACTCTCAAAAATGTTAAAAATGACAAGAGAGTTTTTGACAATTCCTTTTTTTAAATGCTTCTTCTTTCTTCTTTCTTCTATCTTCCTTCATCTTCTTCTTCTTCTGGTTCTTCTGGCTCTTCTGGTTCTTCCTCCGGCGTTCTCGTCCAGCATCTCCTCCGCGGCATCTTCTATCTTCTTCTCCTCGGGCCGCTCCGCACCCATGGCATGGGGGGAGGCTCCCGCTCTTCTCTTCATCTTTTTCTCTTGTTCATCTTCTTCTTCATCTTCTTCTCTTCTTCTCTTCTTCATTTTCTTCTCCGGGCCGCTCCGCACCCATGCTGGCATGGAGGGAGGCTCCCGCTGTGTGACGCGTCTCCTCTTTTGACAGTTCTTAAATAATGGGGGGCGGTGCCCCCCTCTGACGCACGGTGACTTGACGGGACTTCCCTGTGATGTCACGGGGAATGCCACAGGGAAGTCCCTTCATGTCCCGTGCGTCAGAGGGGGGCGGGGTCACCGGGTGGCCCGCCCCGTTATTTAAGAACCGTCAGAAGAGGAGACGCGTCACACAGCGGGAGCCTCCCTCCATGCAAGCATGGGTGCGGAGCGGCCCAGAGAAGAAAATGAAGAAGAGAAGAAGATGAAGAGAAGAGCAGGAGCCTACCCCCATGCCATGGGTGCGGAGCGGCCTGAGGAGAAGAAGATAGAAGATGTCGCGGAGGAGATGCTGGACGAGAACGCTGGAGGAAGAACCAGAAGAGCCAGAAGAACCAGAAGAAGAAGAAGAAGATGAAGGAAGATAGAAGAAAGAAGAAGCATTTAAATAAAGGAATTGTCAAAAACTGTCTCTTGTCATTTTTAACATTTTTGACAGTTTTTTAGTGAAATGGTAGGGGTACTTTTGTACCCCCTTACCATTTCACAGAGGGGGGGCGGGATCTGGGGGTCCCCTTGTTAAAGGGGGCTTCCAGATTCTGATAAGCCCCCTGCCCTGAGAGCCCCACAACCACCGTCCAGGGTTGTGGGGATGAGGCCCTTGTCCTCATCAACATGGGGACAAGGGGTTTTGGGGGGCTACCTCAAAGCACCCTCCCAATGTTGAGGGCATGTGGCCTGGTACGGTTCAGGAGGGGGGGCGCTCTCTTGTCCCCCCTCTTTTCCTGCGGCCTGCCAGGTTGCGTGCTCAGATAAGGGTCTGGTATGGATTTTTGGGAGGACCCTACGCCGTTTTTTTTTAAATTTTGGCACGGGGTTCCCCTTAATATCCATACCAGACCTGAAGGGCCTGGTATGGAATTTAGGGGGACCCCCACGTCATTTTTTTTTTAAATTTTGGCCGGGGTTCCCCTTAATATCCATACCAGACCTGAAGGGCCTGGTATGGAATTTAGGGGGACCCCCACGTCATTTTTTTTTTAATTTTAGTTCAGGGTTCCCCTGTGGGGAATTTCCATGCCGTTTTTATCAATGAACTTTTATGTGTATCGTCGGACCGGCAATGCAATAGCCGCGAGTAGTTTTAAATGACTTTTTTCCTTTGAAATGTCATTTTGCTTTCAGACTGTTCTAAACACGGGAAACATGCGCCCCTTTACATGCATACTATAGACACCCCCCAGCTACGAAATTTAAAGGGATATTACACTTTTACGTGTACCAAATATTTGATCCTAAATGTCAGCTGCTCACAAAATACCTCCTAAAGACACATAGGATAAATATGAGGCGCTCTAAACGTGCATAATGACAAGATGTTTCTAACACAATAGTGGTGTAAATCTCTTGATGTGATCTGTACACCCAAGTGAGGTCTAATATCACTACAAACCAAAAAAAATGTTATATATATATCAATAAATAATTAAATCTTAAGACAAAATGAATATAAATAAGTGACAATCAGGTGAAATAATATGTGCAATCACTTCACTCCATGCTGTGAATCCACAATTCCATAGTGTAACATATGAGCCCATACATTTCGGATAAATCAGTCCAAAAAATCTGTGACAAAATATAAATCAAGTGTCCCAAAAAGGTGATTGAAATCTTGATGGACACAAGTGAGTGTCTCGTGTGTCTTCCACCTCACCACCGTGATCAGTGAATCACTCCCTCAAGAAATACACTCACCGATTTATATTGCCAGCACTCTCATGCAAGGCAGTAATCGCTTGTTTACCACACTCCAGGGTAAATGGATCATTCGATGTCCACAGTGAATGTTATAAAATAGGTCCACATGAAAAAAATAAAGTGCTCCAATAGTGTGAACCAGTAAAACAAATTTATTAAAACCACTGCAATCCTCTAATAATACACTCACATTTTAAAAGATTAAACCAGCAGAAATAAAGTGTAGTTCACATCAACTTCAAAATCAGTGGATAACCAAAAGTAACTAGCAGTCACGGCGGACCTGAGGTGTACTGGTGTCGAGCTTCCAATCTCACCCCTCCCTTGACTGTCCTCCGTTCCTCTGTGCACTCGAATCTCCTATCTTCCAGTGTGGCTTCCAGCGCTAAGCGTCACGTATCACAGCCACACCACCGACATGTTTCGTCATAATTTGACTTATTCATGGGATTCATGGGAATTTTGTGAGCAGCTGACATTTAGGATCAAATATTTGGTACATGTATTTATTAATTTAAAGGGGCAGCTCAACACTAATTAGTTTAATTTAATTGTATTCAATTACATATCTTTCAAAAAATTTGTTTTTGATTGTTTAGTCTTTAGGGGTGCGGTGGAGGTATTGTTTGTTTGAAGGGCGGTTCACCATTCAGGATACCTTTATAATATGATGTTACACTTTTATTGTTTGAATTTAAGCATTATTAAAATCACGGCTCCTGAAAAAACGGCCGTTTTTAAAACTTTTTTTTGCATTGATCCATGTCCCCTGGGGCAGGACCCAGGTCCCCAAACACTTTTTATGACAATAACTTGCATATAAGCCTTTAAAATTAGCACTTTTGATTTCTCCCATAGACTTTTAAAGGGTGTTCCGCGGCATTCGAATTTGCCGCGAACACCCCAAATTGTTCGCTGTTCAGTGAACTTGCGAACAGCCAATGTTCGAGTCGAACATGAGGGCAAGCAGGCTCTGTGTCTAGAGGCAACAGTGCTGGTCGTGGAGACGGTGCATCCTCAACAGCACGTGGCCGTGGGACAAGCTTGGCCTTTTTCTCGGCAGCTGGCCGCGTTGAGCCACAACATGCGGAAGACTTGGTCGAGTGGATGACCAAGCCGTCCTCATCCTCCTCATCCTTTCTCACCCATGCTCAGGGTACTTTGTCTGGCAAAGCAGCGGCCTCTTCCCTCAGCTCAATGTCATCAGTGACTCCTTCCCTAGCCCTACCATGTCCTCCTGAGGAGTCCCTCGAACTGTCTGACCACAGTGTTGGGTACATGCTCCAGGAGGATGCCCAGCGTTTGGAAGGCTCTGATGATGACACTGAGCTAGATGAAGGCAATAATGTGAGCACGGACAGAGGGTGTGCCCAAGAAGGACAGCAATCTGGCAGTCATGCTCCCCCCTGCTGTAGCATACTGCCAGGTTTGCTCCAGTGATGAGGAGGGAGGGGATGATGAGGTCACTGACTCAATGTGGGTGCCTGATAGAAGAGAGGGGAGGAGGAGGAGGAGGCACATCACCAATGAGGCAGGATGCCCTCCAGGGGCCAGCCTAAGGGCAGCACACTGACTGCATCACAACCCAAAGCTCCGCTCTGCACGTTATTCAAAAAGTTCTTTGGTGTGGGCCTTTTTTGAGACGAGTGCATCAGATCGCACCGCTGCTATTTGCAACATATGTCTCAAGCGTATCTCGCGTGGCCAAAACATCTCCCGCTTGGGCACCACATGCTTGACCAGACATATGTTGACCTGCCATGCAGTTTGTTGGCAAGCGTATCTAAAAGACCCACACCAAAGAACAAAGAGGACCTCTCCTTGCTCCTCATCAGCTGAGATCTCCAACCCCACTATACCTTCAGTCCTCTCTGAGACCTGCACTGAGAGGAATGAAGGTGTAGAATTAGGTGTGTCACAGCCAAGTACTTGTGGGAAATCTGCTTTCAGTACACCAACATCAGATTGTACTAGGCAAATTTCCCTGCCCCAGCTGATGCACCGCCGAAAGAAGTTCGCTCCCAGCCATCCACATGCCCAGTGGTTGAATGCTAGCTTGGCAAAATTGCTAGCACTTCAACTGCTGCCTTTTCAGTTGGTAGACTCTGCCCCCTTCCGTGAGTTTGTGGAATGTGCGGTTCCTCAGTGGCAGGTACCCAAACGCCACTTTTTCTCGTGGAAGGCGAATCCGGCTCTCTACCAGCATGTGGAAGGCAATGTCTTGGCCTCGCTGGACAGGGCGGTCAGTGGTAAGGTGCATATTACCGCTGACTCATGGTCCAGCAGGCATGGACAGGGACGTTACCTAAGTTTCACCGCGCATTGGGTGACTCTGCTGGCAGCTGGGAAGGATGCAGGACAAGGTGCAGTAGTGTTGGAGGTTGTTCCACCACCACGCCTCCAAAATGCCACTACTAATGATTGTGACACACCTCTCTCCTCCACCCCCTCCTCTTCTTCTTCCTCCATGGCCTCTTCCTGTGCTTTGTCCTCGGAACCAGCGGTGCTCCGTAGCTGTTCAAGGGGCTACGCAAGTATGCAGGCCAAAAGATGCCATGCAGTGCTTGAGCTGGTGTGCTTGGGGGACAGGAGCCACACTGGGGCAGAGGTTCTGTCAGCTCTGCAGGGGCAGGTTCAGAGGTGGTTGACGCCATGCCAGCTTAAGGCAGGAATGGTGGTTTGCGACAATGGCACCAACCTCCTCTCTGCCCTCCGACAGGGACAAATGACCCATGTGCCCTGTTTGGCTCACGTCCTTAACTTGGTGGTGCAGCGGTTCTTGGGCAGGTACCCGGGCTTACAGGATGTCCTGAGGCAGGCCAGGAAAGTCTGTGTGCATTTCCACCGGTCATATAATGCCAGTGCTTGGCTGGCAGACCTCCAAAAGGAGTTTAACCTGCCCAAGAACCGCCTAATCTGTGACATGCACATCCACCAGGTGGAACTCAACGTTGGCCATGCTGCAGTGGCTGCACACACAGCAGAAGGCCATGAATGAGTACCTGTGTGACTATGGCACCAGGACAGGGTCAGGAGAGCTTGTTTTTTTTTCCCCACGCCAGTGGGCCATAATCAGGGATGCATGCACTGTCCTGTCACCATTTGAGGAGGCCACGAGGATGGTGAGCAGTGACAGTGCATGCATCAGTGACACTGTCCCCCTTGTCCACCTGTTGGAGCACACGCTGCGTGGAATAATGAACAGGGCACTTGAGGCAAAACAGAGGCAGGAAGAGGAGGACTTCCTTAGCTCTCAAGGCCCCCTTTATCCAGACAGTGTTCCTGCATGCCCGCCGATCACACAGGAAGAGAACGAGGACGAGGAGGAGGAGGAGGAGGATTGTGTCAGTATGGAGGTGGAGCCTGGCACTCAGCATCAGCAGCAGTCTTTAAGGGATCAGTCCCAAGAAACACATGGACTTGTACGTGGCTGGGAGGAGGTGGCTGCAGACCATGTCATCCTTAGTGACCCAGAGGACTCCGGACCGAATGCCTCAGCAAACCTACGCTGCATGGCCTCCCTGATCCTGCAAAGCCTGCGTAAGGATCCTCGTATTCGTGATATCAAGGAGAAGGACCAATACTGGCTGGCAACCCTCCTTGATCCACGTTACAAGAGTAAGGTTGCGGACCTTATCTTGCCATCGCAGAGGGAGCAGAGGATGAAACATCTTCAAGAGGCCTTGCAGAAAGGTCTGTGCAATGTGTTCCCAGAGACTGGGAGGTTACAAACTCCTGTTTCTGGACAACGTGTTGCTGAGGCTTCGGTCAGTCAAAGAAGGAGCAGTGGAGAAGGTGGCCATCTGACCGATGCGTTCAGACAATTTTTTGGTCCGCAGCCCCAAGGTATGATCGGTTCCAGCAACCATCGCCAGCGTCTGTTTTACATGGTGCAGGAATAGCTAGGGGCAAGATCTGACTTGGACAACTTTCCCACCGAAAATCCTCTGGGTTACTGGGTCTTGAGGATGGATCACTGGCCAGAGCTTGCACAGTATGCAATTGAGCTACTGGCCTGTCCTGCATCCAGCGTTCTTTCAGAATGCACATTCAGTGCTGCTGGAGGCTTTGTAACCGATCACAGGATGCGTCTGTCGACCGATTGATCTTCATAAAAATGAATCAGTCTTGGATCACCACCAGCTACCAAGCACCTGATGCTGATGTAACCAAATAATTTTGTTTTTAAATCTCAGATCCCTTCAAAGACTGCCTATGCTGATGCTGAGTGACTATCCTGAGTAATTATCCTCTTCCTCCTCAATGATCATGCTTGTAAGAACATTGTTGTGGCACCAGCACCAGTGCCTAAGACACAATTTTTCAGCCCCTGTTTAACAGGGGCCTGTAATTACAATTTTTGATGCAATACTTTGCAGCAGGGCTCGTTCTTGCGTTCCAACTAGAGTATCTGTGAGGGGTTGCAGTGTTGTGGCACCAGCACCAGTGCCTAAGGCCCAATTTTTCAGCTCTTGTTTAACAGGGACGTGTAATTACAATTTTTGATGCAATACTTTGCAGCAGGGCTCGTTTCTGCGTTCCAACTAGAGTATCTGTGAGGGGTTGCCGTGTTGTGGCACCAGCACCAGTGCCTAAGGCCCAATTTTTCAGCCCCTGTTTAACAGGGGCGTGTAATTACAATTTTTGATGCAATACTTTGCAGCAGGGCTCGTTTCTGTGTTCCAACTAGAGTATCTGTGAGGGGTTGCAGTGTTGTGGCACCAGCACCAGTGCCTAAGGCCCAATTTTTCAGCCCCTGTTCAACAGGGGCATGTAATTACAATTCTTGATCTAATATTTCACAGCAGGGACCGTTTCTGCGCCCACCAAGAACGAGTGAGGACTTACAGTGTTGTGGCACTAGCACCACGACCACCAAAGGCCCAATTTTTCTGCCCCTGTTCAACAGGGGCATGTAATTACAATTCTTGATCTAATATTTCACAGCAGGGCCCTGTGAGGGCTTACAGTGTTGTGGCCACAACAACACCTAAGGCCCAAATTTCTGCTGAGTATATAGGGCAGGCCCCTACTTTCAAACATCCAACTTACAAACGACTCCTACTTGCAAATGGAAGGAGACAACAGGAAGTGAGATGAAATCTACCCCTAGGAAGAAAAACTTTTCTCCTTTCCACTGATGCTTTATCACCAATCCTTGTTTCACAAAAAAACCCAAATTTTCAAAAAACATATGTCATTGGAACAAAAAATGAGGTGAAATCTTCTGAAGAGGAGCACAGACAGCAAAACAAATGTCACAGGGGTGATAACCCTTCCCTATGTTTTCCAAAAAGCTTAAAATAGATTTTTTGGCTGGAGCTAAACATGTTAAAAATGTTTCTAAAAGAAAAAATTTGCGCTAGGTGTACAAATGTTGTGAATGAAATATAAACCTGTGAAGAGGTATCCTGCAGCTATACGCTATAACCCTGATAGGGGGCACCGCTAAACATGTAAACAACAAGCACAGCGCTGGATATAAACAAATAATAAAAAATATTGTGCTAGACACGCACGGACTGCGCATGCGCAAACTTTCGTTTTCCACCGGAGCTGATTTTAAACATTCCTTGCAATAATTTTTTTTTTTGTGTATTGAATGCCTGTATGGCGTTTTTAATAAAGGAACCATAAGCTTTATTACACTATCGGAGCATCTCTTTCTTTCTTCCTGGACATCCATTATTGCTGGGAATGGCATTCCTCCATGGCTGACAATCTGAGATTATCCACCTAGCACTTCACAGCAGGACCCATCCACAGAAGGTATAACATCTAAAGAGGAGATCGGTTCATGCCTTTCTTAAAGGGCTGTCTGGTAAGCCTTTAATCCCTCTGTGGTGACGGGTTTTACAGCGGTGGAAGTCAGATATCCAATAGCGATTTCTTCACATATTTATGGACTTTATATAAATGAACTAGCACGTTTTATTTGTATGTAGTATTCACAGACATTATTTTGGTGAATTATTGTGCACAGTTTTCATTCATATTTATTTTCATTTTAAGTATTTATTTGCACATAGCACAATATTTTTCATTATTTGTTTATATCCAGCGCTGCGCTTGTTGTTTACATGTTAAAAATGTACCAGCAAACAACAAACCTACAGTCCCTGTCTTGCTTGCACCACCTGTATACTGCTATTCAGAGTATATAGGGCCTGGTGGCCCCACGCCTTTCCTTTTTTTAATTTAGGTGCAGGGTTTTCCTTAATATCCATACAAGACCCAAAGGGCCTGGTAATGGACTGGGGGGTACCCATGCTGTTTGTCTCACTGATTTTCATCCATATTGCCAGGACCCGACATTACATTAAAGCCGCAAGCAGTTTTAAATGACTTTTTTTCCTTTAAAAATGACATTTTGTGCAGGGACTGTTCTAAGTACGGGAAACACGTGCCACTTTACAGGCATACTATAGACACCCCCCAGGTACGATATTTAACCACTTGACCACTGGGCACTTAAACCCCCTTAATAACCAGACCAATTTTAAGCTTTTGGTGCTCTCACATTTTGAATGACAATTACTCAGTCATGCAACACTGTATCTATATGAATTTTTTGTCCTTTTTTTCACACAAATAGAGCTTTCTTTTGGTGGTATTTAATCACCGCTGGGTTCTTTATTTTTTGCGCTATAAAAGAAAAAAGACCGAAAAATCTGTAAAAAAATTAAATTTTCTTCGTTTCTGTTATAAAATTTTGAAAATTAGTAATTTTTCTTCATATATTTTGGCCAAAATTTATACCGCTACATATCTTTGGTAAAAATAACCCAAATTAGTGTATATTATTTAGTCTTTGTGAAAGTTATAGCGTCCACAAGCTATGGTGCCAATATCTGAAAATTGATCACACCTGAAGTACTGACGGTCTATCTCATTTCTTGAGACCCTAACATGCCAGAAAAGTACAAATACCCCCCAAATGACCCCTTTTTGGAAAGAAGGCATTCCAAGGTATTTAGAAAGATGCATGGTGAGTTTTTTGAAGTTGTCATTTTTTCCCACAATTCTTTGCAAAATCAAGTTTTTTTTTTTCTTTTTTTTTTTTTTTCACAAAATTGTCATATTAGCAGGTTATTTCTCACACACAGCATATGCATACCACAAATTACACCCCAAAACACATTCTGCTATTACTCCTGAGTATGGTGATACCACATGTGTGAGATTTTTACACAGCGTGGCCACATACAGAGGCCCAACATGCAGGGGAGCACCTTCAGGCGTTCTGGAGCACCCAGGCCAATTCTGACATTTCTCTCCTACATGTAAAAATCATCATTTATTTGCTAGAAAATTACATAGAACCCCAAAACATTATATATGTTTTTTTAGCAAAGACCCTAGAGAATACAATAGCGGTCATTGCAACTTTTTATCTCGCACGATATTTGCGCAGCAATTTTTCGAACGCGTTTTTTTTGGAAAAAAAAATGTTCTTTGCTTTAAAAAAAAACAAAACAGTAAGGTTAGCCCAATGTTTTTGCATAATATGAAAGATGAAGTTACGCCGAGTAAATAGATACCTAACATGTCACCTTTCAAAATTGCACACGCTTGTGGAATGGCGCCAAACTTCGCCACTTAAAAATCCCCATAGGTGACGCTTTAAAATTTTTTACTGGTTACAAATTTTGAGTTACAGAGGAGGTCTAGGGCCAAAATTATTGCTCTCGCTCTACCGATCGCAGCGATACCTCACATGTGTGGTTTGAACACCGTTTTCATATGTGGGCGGGACTTACGTATGCGTTCGCTTCTGCATGCGAGCACACGGACAGGGGTGCTTTAAAATTTTTTTTTTTTTTTTTTTATTGTTCATTTTGCTTTATTTATTTTAGTTTGACACTTTTTTCCCCAAAAAAATTTTTTGATCACTTTTATTCCTATTACAAGGAATGTAAACATCCCTTCCTTATAATAGGAATATGGCATGACAGGTCCTCTTTACAGTGAGATATGGGGTCAATAAGACCCCAAATCCCACCTCTAGGCTGTGCCTGAAATTAAAAAAAAAAAAAAAAAAAAAAAGATCCTGGCTTCGATCGTAGCGGTGAGTCGGTAGAAGCACCGGAGGGCGGCGGGAGGGGGGACGTCCCCTCTCGCCTCCCGTAAGAATGATCAAGCAGTGTAACAGCCGCTATGATCATTCTTATGGTGTAGGGAATCGCCGGCTGAAAAAGATGATATCTGAATGATGCCTGTAGCTGCACCCATCATTCAGATATCCCCGCACAAAGTGAAGGACGTCATATGACGGAAGGCCGGAAGTGGTTAAAACGCTTTTTTTTTTTTTAACACAAAGTTGTCCATTTATACAATGTTTCTAACACATAGCATGTACATATCAAAAATGACACCCCAAAATAGATTCTCCTACTCCTCCTGAGTACGGCGATACCACATGTGTGAGACTTCCACAGCCTGGCCACATACAGAGGCCGAGTATGGCTGAGCATGGCCGAGTATGGCTGAGCATGGCCGAGTATGGCTGAGCATGGCTGGGTATTGCAGAGTATCGCCGAGTATGACTGGGTATCGCCGAGTATGACTGGGTATGGCAGAGTATGACTGGGTATCACCGAGTATTGCAGAGTATGGCTGGGTATTGCGGGGTATTGCAGAGTATTGCAGGTTATGGCAGAGTATTGCAGATTTTTGCGGGGTATTGCAGAGCATGGCTGGGTATGGCAGAGTATGGCAGAGTATGGCTGGGTATCACTGAGTATTGCAGAGTATGGCTGGGTATCACTGAGTATTGCAGAGTATGGCTGGGTATCACTGAGTATTGCAGAGTATGGCTGGGTATCACTGAGTATGGCTGGGTATCGCGGGGTATGGCAGAGTATTGCGGGATATTGCGGGGTATTGCAGGGTATGGCAGTGTATTGCGGGGTATTTCAGGGTATTGCAGGGTATGGCAGAGTATTGCGGGGTATTGCGGGGTATGGCAGAGTATTGCGGGGTATTCCAGGGTATGGCAGAGTATTGCGGGGTATTCCAGGGTATGGCAGAGTATTGCGGGGTATTCCAGGGTATGGCAGAGTATTGCGGGGTATTCCAGGGTATGGCAGAGTATTGCGGAGTATGGCGGGGTATTGCGGAGTATGGCGGGGTATTGCAGGGTATGGCAGAGTTTTGCGGGGTATTGCAGGGTTATGGCAGAGTATTGCAGGGGTATTGCAGGGTATGGCAGAGTATTGCGGGGTATTGCAGGGTATGGCAGAGTATTGCGGGGTATTGCAGGGTATGGCAGAGTATTGCGGGGTATTGCAGGGTATGGCAGAGTATTGCAGGGGTATTGCAGGGTATGGCAGAGTATTGCAGGGGTATTGCAGGGTATGGCAGAGTATTGCAGGGGTATTGCAGGGTATGGCAGAGTATTGCAGGGGTATTGTGGGGCATACCAGAGTACCGTGGGGCATTGCAGAGGGCATTGCAGGGCATGCATAGTAGTGGGGATGGCTGAGCATGGATGGATGGATGGCTGGATGTCTCTGTGCAGCGCTGTGGGCACTACACATGCAGCCCACAGTGCTGCAGCCATCCATCCATCCCCCTCTCCGCTCACAGTGTACCGATCGGTACACAGGAGGGGAGGAGAGGAACCGGCGTCATCAGATGACGCCGGTTTGTTTACATGTGATCGCTCCGTCATTTGACGGAGCGATCACATGGTAAACGGCCGCGATCAGCGGCCATTTACCGGGATCTGTGATGCGCCGGGTCCTCTGGACCCGGCGGTCACGGATGCTCTCGAGTGCGCGCCCTAGGGGGTGCGCGAGAGCAGAATTCTGGGAGGACGTCCCTGGACGTCCTCCCAGAGTTAAACAACCGCCCTGTAGCCGTCATTTGGCTATGGGCCGGTTGTTAAGCGGTTAAAGGAATATTTCACTTTTTTTTTAACTTTAAACATCATTAAAATCACTGCTCCCGAAAAAATGGCCGTTTTTAAAAGTTTTTTTTGCCATGTCCCCTGGGGCAGGATCCGGGTCCCCAAACCCTTTTTAGAACAATACCATGCAAATTAGCCTTTAAAATGAGTACTTTTGATTTCAAACGTTCGAGTCCCATAGACGTCAATGGGGTTCTAACGTTCGTGCAAATTTTTGGTCCGTTCGCAGGTTCTGGTGCGAACCGAACCGGGGGGTGTTCGGCTCATCCCTACCCCACACATCCACCAGACATCAGCTCTCTGAGTGTCATGCTCAACACAGTCACCCTTGCTCCTGTTAATCCTCTCCGCACAGTAGTCATCAGTCAGTGGCCCAAGATCTACTCCACTATCGTCCCTGGAAGTGCAAAACAAGTAAAGTTGCCCGAATATGCAGTAACCAATGGAGGTATCTTAGGTCTCTGTACTGGGGGAAACAACAAACTCAATGTGTGTCAGGTGGAATTTGCTTCAGGTTTATGGCTCTTATTATACAATCGCAACATACATTTCAAACCTTCTGGATCTGCGCTATTATTCAATGGAAGAGGGACTGTTGCCAAATGGGGCCTAGCTCCTGCACAGACTAGACAATTTTCTCTTTTTAAGGTTTTAACTGTATATTTCAACCATTCTAGCCACTAATTTTTTTCCCTGATATCCTGTCTCTAGGGCTATGGCATCCTCTACAGTTAAGTTAGTGAATCTCATGGTTTTACTCAAAATTTCTACTTTAGTGTGGCCCTCCTCTTTTTCCCTCACGTATACGTCTAAATGTAGTATTTATGTGTAGGAGGGTTGCACCACCATTGTAAGTCTTTTCCAGATACGCTATTTAGCCAAAAGTATTGGGATGCCTGCCTTTACACACACATGAACTTTAATGGCAGCCCAGTCTTAGTCCGTAGGGTTAAAATTTGATTTGGCCCACCCTTTGCAGCTAGCACAGCTTCTGGGAAGGCTGTCCACAAGGTTTAGTGTGCCTATGGGAATGTTTGATCATTCTTCCAGAAGTGCATTTGTGAGGCCAGGCACTGATGTTAGATGAGAAGGCCTGGCTCGCAGTCTCTACTCTAATTCAGCCAAAGGGTGTTCTATCGGGTTGAGGCCAGGACTCTGTGCAGGCCAGTCAAGTTTCTCCACCCCAAACTTGCTCATCCATGTCTTTATGGACCTTGCTTTGTGCACTGGTGTGCAGTCATGTTGGAATAGGAAGGGGCTTTCCCCAAACTGTTCCCACAAAGTTGGGAGCATGAAATTGTCCAAAATGTCTTGGTACTCTGACGCCTTAAGAGTTCCCTTAACTGAAACTAAGAGGCCAAGCCCAACCCCTGAAAAACAACACCACATCATAATCCCCCCTCCACCAAATCATTTGGACCAGTGCACAAAGCAAGGTCCATAAAGACATGGATGAGTGATTCGGGGGTGGAGGAACTTGACTGGCCTGGACAGAGTCCTGACCTCAACACAACAGGACACCTTGGGGATGAATTAGAGAGGAGACTGTAGGTCAGGCCTTCTCGTCCAACATCAGTGCCTGACCTCACAAATGCACTTGGAAGAATGGTTAAACATTCCCATAGACACACTCCTAAACTTTGTGGACAAGAAGAGTTGAAGCTGTTATAGCTGCAAAAGGGATGGCATTACAGTTCACGTGCGTTTAAAGGCCCAATACTTAGGCCAATATATTGTATATTGCTTGTGACACTGAGCATGGCTATGGATTTAGGGCTGGTTCATACCACAGAGATGCAGAGGACATGTGTGGGGCTGCCTGGTGGCTAAGTGGGTAGAAGTTCTGTCTAGCAGCACCTGGGATGTTGGTTCAATTCCCCAACATGCTAATCCTTGTGTTGAAGTTTATATGTTCTCCCTGTGTGGGTTTCTCACCACAATCCAAAGACATGCTGGCATTCTATTTGTCTCCTGTCAAAATAGGTTCTAATGTAAGAAAGTTAATTTTGGACTTTAGATTGGAAGCTCATTGCAGCCAGGGACTGATGTTAATGTTTATTAGCACTAATCATGCCCAGGGACTCGGACATTTCAAATTTTAGGGTTTACACTGCACGGGTACATATGCTTAGAAAACTGTTGCTTTGTTTATGTGGATGCAAATGGACTTTGATCTTTGTCCTGTAGTTGGAGATTTGATGCACATAGCCAAGGGCTAACACAGTTGCGAATAGTATTGTTGCTGCTCATCAGGTGCAATCACTTTAGACATACATGAAGAGTAGGGATGAGCTTCGTGTTCGAGTCGAACCCATGTTCGACTCGAACATCGGCTGTTCGATCGTTCGCCGAATTGCGAACGTTATGGGCCATTCGCGCTAAATTCGTGTGGCGCGTCACGGCCCATAATTCACTGCGGCATCGCAGTGCATTGCTGGCTGATGATTGGCCAAGCATGCACTATGACCCGCATGCTTGGCCAATCACAGCGCCGTCAGTAGAGAGAGCTGTAATTGGCCAAAGCCAGGGTGGCTTTGGCCAATTATGGCTCAGGGGATTTAGTACACACCCCACACTATATAAGGCCGCCTGCACGGCGGCCCTGTGTAGTGTGTGTTCCGGTGTGCTGAGAGACAGAGAGAGAGAGAGACAGTGTCATTTGATTTGAGTTAGATAGATTAGGCAGAACAGTCAGTCAGTTAGCTGCACTTACAGTGTATTGTGTATATATATGCATCCCAGGTGTTGCATATATATACACTGTATTCAGTTTAGCTAGATCCGTTCCTGTTATCTTCTATCTAGACTATTTACATTTAATGCAGTGCGTCCTGCTCACAGTGTTCAGCTAGATCCGTTCCTGCTATTTACATTTAGTGCAGTGCGTCCTGCTCACAGTGTTCAGCTAGATCCGTTCCTGTTATCTTCTAGACTATTTACATTTAGTGCAGTGCGTCCTGCTCACAGTGTTCAGCTAGATCCGTTCCTGCAATTTACATTTAGTGCAGTGCGTCCTGCTCACAGTGTTCAGCTAGATCCGTTCCTGCTATTTACATTTAGTGCAGTGCGTCCTGCTCACAGTGTTCAGCTAGATCCGTTCCTGCTATTTACATTTAGTGCAGTGCGTCCTGCTCACAGTGTTCAGCTAGATCCGTTCCTGCTATTTACATTTAGTGCAGTGCGTCCTGCTCACAGTGTTCAGCTAGATCCGTTCCTGCAATTTACATTTAGTGCAGTGCGTCCTGCTCACAGTGTTCAGCTAGATCCGTTCCTGCTATTTACATTTAGTGCAGTGCGTCCTGCTCACAGTGTTCAGCTAGATCCGTTCCTGCTATTTACATTTAGTGCAGTGCGTCCTGCTCACAGTGTTCAGCTAGATCCGTTCCTGCTATTTACATTTAGTGCAGTGCGTCCTGCTCACAGTGTTCAGCTAGATCCGTTCCTGCTATTTACATTTAGTGCAGTGCGTCCTGCTCAC
Source organism: Aquarana catesbeiana (assembly GCF_042186555.1). Taxonomy (NCBI): domain Eukaryota; kingdom Metazoa; phylum Chordata; class Amphibia; order Anura; family Ranidae; genus Aquarana; species Aquarana catesbeiana. Next base: position 375,864,145 of record NC_133325.1, read on the forward strand.
AGTGTTCAGCTAGATCCGTTCCTGTTAAATTCCTACTGACCGGCAGGCTTGTCTGGTTACAGTATATAAAGCTACCTGAAGAAAATTACAGGTGTTCTATTTGATCCTATTAGTACCACGGTCAGGCAGCTAGACTATTTACATTTAGTACAGTGCGTCCTGCTCACAGTGTTCAGCTAGATCCGTTCCTGTTATCTTCCTACTGACAGGCAGGCTTGTCTGGTTACAGTATATAAAGCTACCTGAAGAAAATTACAGGTGTTCTATTTGATCCTATTAGTACCACGGTCAGGCAGCTAGACTATTTACATTTAGTACAGTGCGTCCTGCTCACAGTGTACAGCTAGATCCGTTCCTGTTATCTTCCTACTGACAGGCAGGCTTGTCTGGTTACAGTATATAAAGCTACCTGAAGAAAATTACAGGTGTTCTATTTGATCCTATTAGTACCACGGTCAGGCAGCTAGACTATTTACATTTAGTACAGTGCGTCCTGCTCACAGTGTTCAGCTAGATCCGTTCCTGTTATCTTCCTACTGACAGGCAGGCTTGTCTGGTTACAGTATATAAAGCTACTTGAAGAAAATTACAGGTGTTCTATCCCAGCTTAGTGCAGCTACAGGCCATTAGTATGTCTGGAAGGCCAAGAAGGAGAGGCAGACAGTCACAAGCCAATAAGAGAGGGCAAGCAGGCTCTGTGTCTAGTGCTGGTCGTGGAGACGGTGCATCCTCATCAGCACGTGGCCATGGGACACGCTTGGCCTTTTTTTCAGCAGCTGGCCATGTTGAGCCGCAACATGCGGAAGACTTGGTCGAGTGGATGACCAAGCCGTCCTCATCCTCCTCATCCTCTCTCACCCATGCCCAGGGTGCTTTGTCTGGCAAAGCAGCGGCCTCTTCCCTCAGCTCAATGTCATCAGTGACTCCTTCCCTAGCTCCACCATGTCCTCATGAGGATTCCCTCGAACTGCTTGACCACAGTGTTGGGTACATGCTCCAGGAGGATGCCCAGCGTTTGGAAGGCTCTGATGACGATACTGAGCTCGATGAAGGCAGTAACATGAGCGCGGACAGAGGGGGTGCCCAAGAAGGACAGCAATCTGGCAGTCATGCTCCCCCTGCTGCAGCATACTGCCAGGTTTGCTCCAGTGATGAGGAGGGAGGGGATGATGAGGTCACTGACTCAACGTGGGTGCCTGATAGGAGAGAGGAGGAGGAGGAGGAGGAGGAGGAGGAGGAGGAGGAGGAGGAGGAGGAGGCGGCAGCACATCACCAACGAGGCAGGATGCCCTCCAGGGGCCAGCCTAAGGGCAGCACATTGACTGCATCACACCCCAAAGCTCCACATGTGCAGGGCGCTGCAGTCTCTGCGCGTTATTCAAAAAGTTCTTTGGTGTGGGCCTTTTTTGAGACGAGTGCATCAGATCGCACCGCTGCTATTTGCAACATATGTCTCAAGCGTATCTCGCGTGGCCAAAATATCTCCCGCTTGGGTACCACATGCTTGACCAGACATATGTTGACCTGCCATGCAGTTCGTTGGCAAGCGTATCTAAAAGACCCACACCAAAGAACAAAGAGGATCTCTCCTTGCTCCTCATCAGCTGAGATTTCCAACCCCACTAGACCTTCAGTCCTCTCTGAGACCTGCAGTGAGAGGAATGAAGGTGTAGAATTAGGTGTGTCACAGCCAAGTACTTGTGGGCAATCTGCTTTTGGTACACCGACGTCAGATTGTACCAGGCAAATTTCCCTGCCCCAGCTGCTGCACCGCCGAAAGAAGTTTGCTCCCAGCCATCCACATGCCCAGAATGCTAGCTTGGCAAAATTGCTAGCACTTCAACTGCTGCCTTTTCAGTTGGTAGACTCTGCCCCCTTCCGTGAGTTTGTGGAATGTGCGGTTCCTCAGTGGCAGGTACCCAAACGCCACTTTTTCTCACGGAAGGCGATTCCGGCTCTCTACCGGCATGTGGAAGGCAATGTCCATGCCTCGCTGGACAGGGCGGTCAGCGGTAAGGTGCATATTACCGCTGACTCATGGTCCAGCAGGCATGGACAGGGACGTTACCTAAGTTTCACGGCGCATTGGGTGACTCTGCTGGCAGCTGGGAAGGATGCAGGACAAGGTGCAGTAGTGTTGGAGGTTGTTCCGCCACCACGCCTCCAAAATGCTGATTGTGACACACCTCTCTCCTCCACCCCCTCCTCTTCTTCTTCCTCCATGGCCTCTTCCTCGGAACCAGCGGTGCTCCGTAGGCGTTCAAGGGGCTACGCAAGTACGCAGGCCAAAAGATGCCATGCGGTGCTTGAGCTGGTGTGCTTGGGGGACAGGAGCCACACTGGGGCAGAGGTTCTGTCAGCTCTGCAGGGGCAGGTTCAGAGGTGGTTGACGCCACGCCAACTTAAGGCAGGAATGGTGGTTTGCGACAATGGCACCAACCTCCTCTCTGCCCTCCGACAGGGACAAATGACCCATGTGCCCTGTTTGGCTCACGTCCTTAACTTGGTGGTGCAGCGGTTCTTGGGCAGGTACCCGGGCTTACAGGATGTCCTGAGGCAGGCCAGGAAAGTCTGTGTGCATTTCCGCCGGTCATATAATGCCAGTGCTCGGCTGACGGACCTCCAAAAGGAGTTTAACCTGCCCAAGAACCGCCTAATCTGTGACATGCCCACCAGGTGGAACTCAACGTTGGCCATGCTGCAGCGGCTGCACACGCAGCAGAGGGCCATCAATGAGTACCTGTGCGACTATGGCACCAGGACAGGGTCAGGGGAGCTTGGTTTTTTTTCCCCACGCCAGTGGGCCATGATCAGGGATGCATGCACTGTCCTGTCACCATTCGAGGAGGCCACGAGGATGGTGAGCAGTGACAGTGCATGCATCAGTGACACTGTCCCCCTTGTCCACCTGTTGGAGCACACGCTGCGTGGAATAATGGACAGGGCACTTGAGGCAGAACAGAGGCAGGAAGAGGAGGACTTCCTTAGCTCTCAAGGCCCCCTTTATCCAGACAGTGTTCCTGCGTGCCCGCCGATCACACAGGAAGAGGACGAGGAGGAAGAGGAGGAGGAGGAAGATTGTGTCAGTATGGAGGTGGAGCCTGGCACTCAGCATCAGCAGCAGTCTTTAAGGGATCAGTCCCAAGAAACACATGGACTTGTACGTGGCTGGGAGGAGGTGGCTGCGGACCATGTCGTTCTTAGTGACCCAGAGGACTCCGGACCGAATGCCTCAGCAAACCTACGCTGCATGGCCTCCCTGATCCTGCAAAGCCTGCGTAAGGATCCTCGTATTCGTGGTATCAAGGAGAAGGACCAATACTGGCTGGCAACCCTCCTTGATCCACGTTACAAGGGTAAGGTTGCGGACCTTATCTTGCCATCGCAGAGGGAGCAGAGGATGAAACATCTTCGGGAGGCCTTGCAGAAAGGTCTGTGCAACGCGTTCCCAGAGACTGGGAGGTTACAAACTCCTGTTTCTGGACAACGTGTTGCTGAGGCTTCGGTCAGTCAAAGAAGGAGCGGTGGAGAAGGTGGCCGTCTGACCGATGCGTTCAGACAATTTTTTGGTCCGCAGCCCCAAGGTATGATCGGTTCCAGCAACCATCGCCAGCGTCTGTTTTACATGGTGCAGGAATACCTAGGGGCAAGATCAGACTTGGACACCTTTCCCACCGAAAATCCTCTGGGTTACTGGGTCTTGAGGATGGATCACTGGCCAGAGCTTGCACAGTATGCAATTGAGCTACTGGCCTGTCCTGCATCCAGCGTTCTTTCGGAACACACATTCAGTGCTGCTGGAGGCGTGGTAACCGATCACAGGGTGCGTCTGTCCACCGACTCGGTCGATCGGCTGACCTTCATAAAAATGAATGAGTCTTGGATCACCACCAGCTACCAAGCACCTGATGCTGATGTAACCGAATAATTTTTTTTGAAATCTCAGATCCCTTCAAAGACTGCCTATGCTGATGCTGAGTGACTATCCCTGAGTAATTATCCTCTTCCTCCTCAATCATCACGCTGATAGCTTGTAAGAACATTTTTGGTTCTGGGCGCCACCACCAGTGCCTAAGGCACAATTTTTCAGCCCCTGTTTAACAGGGGCGTGTAATTACAATTTTTGATGTAATACTTTGCAGCAGGGCTCGTTCCTGCATTCCAACTAGAGTGTCTGTGAGGGGTTGCAGTGTTGTGGCACCAGCACCAGTGCCTAGGGCCCAATTTTTCTGCCCCTGTCTAACAGGGGCGTGTAATTACAATTTTTGATGCAATACTTTGCAGCAGGGCTCGTTCCTGCGTTCCAACTAGAGTGTCTGTGAGGGGTTGCAGTGTTGTGGCACCAGCACCAGTGCCTAAGGCCCAATTTTTCTGCCCCTGTCTAACAGGGGCGTGTAATTACAATTTTTGAAGCAATAATTTGCAGCAGGGCTCGTTCCTGCGTTCCAACTAGAGTGTCTGTGAGGGGTTGCAGTGTTGTGGCACCAGCACCAGTGCCTAAGGCCTAATTTTTCAGCTCCTGTTCAACAGGGGCATGTAATTACAATTCTTGATCTAATATTTCACAGCAGGGCCCTGTGAGGGCTTACAGTGTTGTGGCCACAGCAACACCTAAGGCCCAAATTTCTGCTGAGTATATAGGGCAGGACCCTACTTTCAAACATCTAACTTACAAACGACTCCTACTTGCAAACGGAAGGAGACAACAGGAAGTGAGATGAAATCTACCCCTAGGAAGGGAAATTCTCTCCTGTAAGAGTTAATATGGGAAAACAATTTCTCCTTTCCACTGATGCTTTCCAATCCTTGTTCCACAAAAAAACCCAAATTTTCAAAAAACATTTTTCATTGGGACAAAAAAGTGAGGTGAAATCTTCTGAAGAGGAGGAAAGACAGCAAAACAAATGTCACAGGGGTGATAACCCTTCCCTATGTTTTCCAAAAAGCTTAGAAAAGATTTTTTGGCTGGAGCTAAACACGTTAAAAATGTTCAAAATTACAAACAGATTCTACTTAACAACAAACCTACAGTCCCTGTCTTGTTTGCACCGCCTGTATACTGCTGTTCAGAGTATATAGGGCCTGGTGGCCCCACACCTTTCCTTATTTTAATTTGGGTGCGGGGTTCCCCTTAATATCCATACAAGACCCAAAGGGCCTGGTAATGGACTGGGGGGTACCCATGCCGTTTGTCTCACTGATTTTCATCCATATTGCCATGACCCGACATGACATTAAACCCGCAAGCAGTTTTAAATGAGATTTTTTCCTTTAAAAATGACATTTGGTGCAGGGACTGTTCTAAACATGGGAAACACGCGTCACTTTACAGGCATACTATAGACACCCCCCAGGTACGATATTTAAAGGAATATTTCACTTTTTTTTTTTTACTTTAAGCATCATTAAAATCACTGCTCCCGAAAAAACGGCCGTTTTTAAAAGTTTTTTTTGCATTGATACATGTCCCCTGGGGTAGGACCCGGGTCCCCAAACCCTTTTTAGGACAATACCATGCAAATTAGCCTTTAAAATGAGCACTTTTGATTTCGAACGTTCGAGTCCCATAGACGTCAATGGGGTTCTAATGTTCGTGCGAACTTTCGGTCCGTTCGCAGGTTCTGGTGCGAACCGAACCGGGGGGTGTTCGGCTCATCCCTAATGAAGAGATAGATTGAAAGATACTGGTGGGCGTGTACTTCTACTAGGTGTGTCAGTGTGCTAACAATACAACCTCTCTTATATAAAGGCCTGCGGTAGGGGGTTTTTTTTTGGCCTGAGAAGGTCAGGTTTTTTGCTGTGATTTGTGGGGGAGAAGGAATGATATTGTGCCTATTAACAAATGCCCAGCTAGGCATATTTGATGAAATTCTTGTGCATTTTTTCAATCAAAAGTGGGTTTATGTGGCCATGCTGTCAATGTTGTGCATGTATTGTTCCTGTCTGATCATGCAAACATCATTTGGAAGCATCTGCTGACCTACTCTTTTTAAACTCATTGTTTAATTGTGTACATCAAAATGCAGCTTCCAGCAGAACATGGTCACCAATGTATGTATGTGTGGATTGTGGGCTAGTGGTGGGTGTTTTGAATAAGTCTTTTGTAATATTATGTTGGAATGCTTTGTAAGAATGACTGTTAAGTATGTTTCTATAATCTTACAGATAAAAATGTGATGTGTTGCCAATTATACGCTGAAATGAAAGCTGTGTCCACTCTAAGGTTTTGTCAAATTTTTAGCTTGTAAGCTCCTATGAGCAGGGCCCGTAAAATCCCATTGCTAAATGTAGCACCATATATCCTGTCCAATTTTTTTGAAGCTAGTAAATGAATGTAATTTTTTTTCTGCTGGTAAAATAAAAGTACATTATTGAGCTTTGTTGTGGTGTTTTTTTTTCTTCTACTTTTCTTTCTCTTTAGTTTATGTGGGTGGTGGTTTTGGGAAAGTGCAATATCTTTTATATTTTATTTCAATATGTATTTGTGCACCAAAAAACAAATCTCTTTGACCTGGTTCACATTGATGCTACTTTGAAATCGCGCTACTTCACTTGAAGTAGCACGATTTCAAATTGGCAAGGTCAGCGTGATTTCAGGTGCGACTTGATAGATATCCGTGTGGCTTCATACACAAATGTTTATTGAAGTCGCACCTGAAATCAGCAAAAGTAGTGCAGGAACTACTTTAGCAAGTTGGTGTGGAACCACAAAATTGGTGTCCCATCGATTGGAATAGTGCCATTGCTGCCAATAGACATGCAATTTGATCTCTCAAATCGCATGACAAATCGCTCCAATGTAAACCTAGGCTTCTGCACACCTGCAAGTTAATGATAAAGGTGGAATCTTTATATATAACAGCTGTGGGGAATTGCAGGTAATGAATTCAGCTGGTGGATAGGCAGTGTTTTATGTGTCAGCTTTAGTTCACATTGGTGTGATTTGACATGGCAAAGCAGTGACAATTGCACTGTTTTAATTGGTGCGACTTTGGGGTGCAATTTGTATTGATATCAGTGCAGAAACCTGCACAGATATCTCTGAAATTCCCCCTGCAGTCGGGACTGACATGCGAGAATGAAAGTGTGTGATTTCAGCTGAATGATTTCTTCCCTCTGTCAGTGTGACCCAGGGCTCAAACTGGGCCTTTTGTTTTTGTCATTCACCTGCTGCTAACCCAGGGACACCATTTCTTATCGAACGCCTTTAAATATCATAAGTAGAAATACAAATTTGCATATCTGCAAGTAAACAAAAATAATAAAATTCTAATAGTGGTTGTGATCAAATATTCGCAGCAGCGATCAAAAGAGTGTGGTTTTGCATTCTGACCCAGAAATAAGTCATTGTAATCACTCGGAAGTTCCTGTGCTGGTCAGGATCTCCATCTAGGTGGACATGGGGAGGTCCCTCTTTAGCAAAGAGGAGGTGCTGCTCATTTTCCGGATAAGGGTATAATTTGTACTTGTGCTTAATCAATGTGGGGGTGGATGTGGTAGTTAGATTTGGTGTGGGTGGGGTTCATTGATTTGTTTGGCATCCCCACACATTTGCTTCTGGCCCATGTGCACACATCACTTCCTGCATTTGTTCTGCTCATGTAAATGCAAGTATAAATGAGAGCTCCTTTCTATTAAAATATATATGACTTGTTTCACAGTTGGGTGACTTTGGACCTCCAAGTTGCTTGACAAGTTGTACCCCATGATTCTCAATGATAACTAGGGATGGGCCGAACATTCCCCTGTTCAGTTCGCAGCAGAACATGCGAACAGACAAAAAATTTGTGCGAACACCGTTAAAGTCTATGGGACACGTACATGAATAATCAAAAGTGCTAGTTTTAAAGGTTAATATGCAAGTTATTGTCATAAAAAGTGTTTGGGGACCCGGGTCCTGCCCCAGGGGACATGTATCAATGGCAAAAAAGTTTTAAAAATGGCTGTTTTTTTGGGAGCAGTGATTTTAATAATGTTTCACAGTTGGGTGACTTTGGACCTCCGAGTTGCTTGACAAGTTGTACCCCATGATTCTCAATGATAACTAGGGATGGGCCGAACATTCCCCTGTTCAGTTCGCAGCAGAACATGCGAACAGACAAAAAATTTGTGCGAACACCGTTAAAGTCTATGGGACACGTACATGAATAATCAAAAGTGCTAGTTTTAAAGGTTAATATGCAAGTTATTGTCATAAAAAGTGTTTGGGGACCCAGGTCCTGCCCCAGGGGACATGTATCAATGGCAAAAAAGTTTTAAAAATGGCTGTTTTTTTGGGAGCAGTGATTTTAATAATGCTTAAAGTGAAACAATAAAAGTGTAATATTCCTTTAAATTTCGTACCTGGGGATGTCTATAGTATGCCTGTAAAGTGGGGCATTTTTCCCGTGTTTAGAACAGTCTGACAGCAAAATTACATTTCTAAAGGAAGAAAAAAGTCATTTAAAAGTGCTAGCGCTAGTGCTGGTGTTCTGCCGAGAAAGTTCCCCCCGACGGATAAGGACTCCCCTGTACTGCGCAGGTGCAGCGCTTGCGCTGTACGAGCCACCAAAAATAGCCGAAGCTGAACACCTGTGAGTCAGCTGTACAGGGCGCCTGTAACAGGGCCCCTCGCGTGCTCGCTTCGCTCACCACGCTTCGGGCACGGCCTTGCTTCGTTTGGCATATTTTTAGTCTAACTCGTCCACTTGGATGGTGGGGCTTGAACCTGGACTCAAGGCAGAATCTAGTGCGCAGGCGCCGTGTAGGGTTGACGTTTAGCTGTTCAACTTCGGAGACTTTAGGCAGCTCTGTAGTCGTTTGTACTGTGCAAGTGCAGCACATGCGCAGTACAGGGGGGTCCTTATCCGCCGGGGGAACTTTCTCGGCAAGACACTGGCTATTAATGAATTGTCGGACCCGACAATACACATAAAAGTTCATTGATAAAAACGGCCCAGGACTCCCCCACAGTCCATTACCAGACCCTTTGGGTCTGGTATGAATATTAAGGGGAACCCCAAACCAAAATTAGAAAAAAAATGTGTGGGGGTCCCCTCAAATTCCATACCAGGCCCTTCAGGTCTGGTATGGATATTAAGGGGAACCCCAGCCAAAATTAAAAAAAAAAGGCGTGGGGTCCCCCTCAAAATCTATACCAGACCCTTCAGGTCTGGTATGGATTTTAAGGGGAGCCCCGCACCAAAATAAAAAAAATGGCGTGGGGTCCCCCCAAAAATCCACACCAGACCCTTATCCGAGCACGTAACCTGGCAGGCCGCAGGAAAAGAGGGGGGACGAGAGAGAGCGCCCCCCCTCCTGAACCGTACCAGGCCATCTTCTCCTTCTTATGGTTCTTCTGGTTCTCCCTCCGTTGTTTTCGTCCGGCATCTTCTCGTCTCCTCGGGCCGTTCCGCATCCATGATGGGAGGCTCCCGCTGTGTGATGCTTCTCCTCTTCTGGCGGTTCTTATATAATGGAGGGCGGGGCCACCCGGTGACCCCGCCCCCTCTGACGTCACGGGGAATGCCACAGGGAAGTCAGAGGGGAGGGGTCACCTCATGGATGTGGAGCAGCCCGAAGAGAAGAAGGGAAGAAGACACAGCAGAGGAAGATGCCAGACGAGAACACTGGAGGAAGAGCCAGAAGAACCAAAAGAACCAGAAGAAGAAGAAGAAGATGGAGGAAGAAACCGAAGGAAGATAGAAGAAAGAAGATAGCAGATAGAAGAAAGAAGAAGCATTTAAATAAAGCAATTGTCAAAAACTGTCTCTTGTCATTTTTAACATTTTTGACACTTTTTTTGTGAAATGGTAGGGGTACTTTTGTACCCCCTTACCATTTCACACGGGGGGGTCGGGATCTGTGGGTCCCCTTGTTAAAGGAGGCTTCCAGATTCCGATAAGCCCCCCACCCGCAGACCCCCACAACCACCGGGCAAGGGTTGTGGGGATGAGGTCCTTGTCCCCATCAACATGGGGACAAGGTGTTTTGGGGGGCTACCCCAAAGCACCCTCCCAATGTTAAGGGCATGTGGCCTGGTACAGTTCAGGAGGGGGGCGCTCTCTCTCCCCCCCTCTTTTCCTGCGGCCTGCCAGGTTGCGTGCTCGGATAAGGATCTGGTATGGATTTTTGGGGGGACCCCCACGCCATTTTTTAAAAAAATGTTGGCGCGGGGTTCCCCTTAATATCCATACCAGACCTGAAGAGCCTGGTATGTAATTTAGGGGGACCCCCACGCCATTTTTTTCTTAACTTTTGGTTCGGGGTTCCCCTGTGGGGAATTCCCATGCCGTTTTTATCAATTAACTTTTATGTGTATTGTCAGACCGGCAATTCTTTAATAGCCACGAGTAGTTTTAAATGACTTTTTTTCCTTTGAAATATCATTTTGCTGTGAGACTGTTCTAAACACGGGAAACATACGCCCCTTTACAGGCATACTATAGACACCCCCAGGTACGAAATTTAAAGGAATATTACATTTTTATTGTTTCACTCTAATGCCCCGTACACACGGTCGGACTTTGTTTGGACATTCCGACAACAAAATCCATGGATTTTTTCCTACGGATGTTGGCTCAAACTTGTCTTGCATACACACGGTCACACAAAGTTGTCGGAAAATCCGATCGTTCTAAACGCAGTGACGTAAAACACGTACATCGGGACTATAAATTGGGCAGTGGCCAATAGCTTTCATCTCTTTATTTAATCTGAGCATGCGTGGCACTTTGTGCATCGGATTTGTGTACACACGATCGGAATTTCCGACAACGGATTTTGTTGTCGGAAAATTTTATATCCTGCTCTCAAACTTTGTGTGTCGGAAAATCCGATGGAAAATGTGTGATGGAGCCTACACAAGGTCGGAATTTCCGACAACAAGGTCCTATCACACATTTTCCATCGGAAAATCCGACCGTGTGTATGGGGCATAAGCATTATTAAAATCACTGCTCCCGAAAAAAAGTCCGTTTTTAAAAATTTTTTTTGCATTGATACATGTCCCCTGGAGCAAGACTCGGGTCTCCAAACACTTTTTATGGCAAAGAACTTGCATATAAGCCTTCAGTGAGAACTTTGGATTTTGCAGGTTCGATCCCCATTGACTTCTACTATTCCAGCATATGTGATCTGACAGGCATTATTGCCGCAATAGCACTGCTTTCCATTTGCATTAGCGCTGACTTTCTGAGAGTTGAAGTCTTTCTGGCCTTTTTTGAGAGTTATTTTTTGGTACTGCAGGATCATTTTTTGGCGCTATAGTAAAAGACCCCCATATTCTGCTAGAGTACATTCAGATTCTTCAGCTGGTGTTTCATTTGGTAGTAAGGGTATTCTATATGGCCTTCCACGTATCATTTAAAATGGGCTCAAATCTTCTTTTGTGGGTGTAATATGCATACTAGTCACAGCCAATGGTAAGCAGTACATCCAATTTTTACTTGTTTCTTCCATAGCTTTTCTCAGCTTATTTTTTAGGATTCCATTGTGTATCTCCACCAATCCAGCTGATTGGGGGTGAAAGGTACAATGTTTTTTTACTTGGATACCCATCGCTTCTGTCAAATGTTGTATAGTTTTATGTACAAAATGGGGTCCATTTTCACTGTAGATCTTTTCAGGGATTCCAAATCTAGGAATTAGATGTCTAAGTAATGCTTTTGCCACTAAAATAAACAAAAATGCAGCACTCTTTTACGGCAACACTACGGAGCTTGCGGCCCACCCGGCATTTGGTGTCTCCTCACTTCTGGCTCTGATCGTGTCTTCCGGCCCTTGGATTTACTGTGTACCATCCAGACGCTGTTCAGGAAGCCAGATTTCGCCTTGGCTCTTCAGCCAGCCCGACTGTGTGAATCCTTTGACAGATCTGCAAGACATCTTGTGGTCAAAGTGAGTCTGGCATTCCACATCTAGCTATCTGTTGCATTCCACAGAGCAGCGTCCTTCCCATAACCAGGTTGTATGCACACTGCATTTACAGAGTCCGCTATAGAGGATTGATATACAACACACTTGCTGACATTAACCCCTTGTTACTTGGAGTTATGGCGGGATCATTTACACTAACATTCGGAGTACTTCAATTTTGACAGTGATTAGTTCTTAATGAATTTGATTTCATCATTTTATCACCAGTTGGTGTTTTTAATTCTTGATGTGCATCCAATAAATGTACTTGATTGTTTACATTAGCTACAACAATCTTTTATTGCTGGTCTCATCGAGAGCTGCATTTTTGTTTATTTTGTTGCCCACTTCCCTCCAGGAGTTAGCAGCTGCACTGGGTTATAGCCATTTTTTGAAACATTAAGCCTGGTTTCACACATGTACGGTGCGAATTGAAGCTCAGGTTTCACTGGGGAGATAAAAATTTCCTGTTCAAAGGCTCATCTGTGTTTTAGCTCAGGATCAGTGAGCAGGGAGAGGAGGGGGAGGGGGGGTGGAGAGGGGGAGGTGTAGTGAGGAGAAGGAGAAAATCCATGTTCAGAACGCAATGCATCTGGAACTCGTAATTCGCACAGCAATGCCCAGAAAACGCACACGTTTTTTGTGCAATGCGCAGTGCGAATGCAACGCACATATGTGAACCAGATGAATTCATATGAATGTATTTTAAAATGTCCTGCGAATTAGATGCGGTGTAAGCCGCATCTAATTTGCATAGGTGTGAACGGGGGCTAAAGCAATATGATAAAAAGGTGATGGTGGTTGCGCTGTGAAACAGAAGGGGGGAGGGGGAGAGAGAGGGGAGAGTGTGGGGGGGAGGAGGGGGGTGGGATGTGGGAGGGGCTAAAATGTACTAGAATAAGAGTGTGGAGGTGAAAGCAGCAATGATGAAAATGAATACAACCATAGATACACTCAAATATCACAGAATGTGTGATGTGATAAATAAATCCAAAAAATATGAAGAAATAGGACTGTGTGAAAAACAAATCGCAAATGAGTGAGTCAAATGCCTATATAATCATAAATACAAAAAAGTCCAAAAAAGGCAGAATATAGTAAAACTATGCAAAATACCTGATACAAAAATGTATAAGTGACAAAACAAGTTATAATAAATGTAAATCAAAAAAAGACTGAATGAGTCCATAAAACGTGAATATGAAACAGTCCCACCACCAAGCAGCATAAGTGTGCCAGAAAAAATCTTCAGTGATAGCACCTCTGTGTCTGCACGCAGCTCACCTCACTGCTGTAAGGTGTACAGCATATGCTGATTGCAGACCACAGGTAAGCTGGTGGATGCAAGGTTGAGAGGATATCCAATCCAATTCTTGGAGCGATCCTAGTAATGGATATTCAAGATGATATGTAAAAAACGACATAAAACACATATATGGTGTGACTCCGTGATGACCACAGTGAGACAGGGATGGACCAAAAGGAGATCCACTCACATTTGTTAAAATGAGTGTAGACATATCCACGAACGTCAAGTTAGTATGCCCCCACTGGTGGCTCCAGTCAGTTCCTGGTCACAGATGCTCGTCAGATGTGGTAAGTGTAAATAGAATATAAAGAGAGGATATACATAGCATAATCCCGTATGGAAATCCAATTTTATTAAAGAGAATAGAAAAACTCACATTTAAAAACACAACTGCAGATCGAAACATCCACAAGCACCAAGCTCGTCTCCTGCCATCAGAATGTGACAGTACCCAGTGCATTTTCAAGCTCTTTTGGTAACTGTATTGCATCTAAGAGTTCTAGAATGAAGTCCGTGTGTGAAATTGGCTTACCACTGGAGGTGACCATCCTCCTGTTTTTCCATTGTTGTTCAAAAACATGTACGGTTGAAAATGCATATTGACTGTCAGTGTATATGGTTACAGATATTCCTTTTAAAAGTATGCATGCTCTTGTCAGTGCTACAGGTTCTGCTACTTGTGCTGAATAATAAATTAAGTTAGGAAGGTCTGCGCTTAGGACGTGTGTGAAGGTTGCAGCCTCCCCAAAAACCCCCCCGTAAGAGTGCTCTAGAATATAGAAAGAAAGAAGATGTGAAGGGGATAGTGGCGCTACCTATTGGGCTGATTTACGAAGCGCTTGCGCCATGAGTTGCGGCGCACGCCGATGCGCAAATTACATTTTCGTATTTACAAAACATTTGCGCTGGTAACACAGCGCGATCCCCCATTTACTATTCTCTTCCCAGCGCACGGGAAGAGGCGATCGGTACGCCACTATAGACATGGTGCACGGCATCTTTAAATTAAAATTTAAACAAGCTGGAAGTGCCAATATTATGGGAGTGATGTGGGGTGATGTGAGGAAGTATAGTACTAACTGCCCAAGTCACAAATATGCCCAAAATAGAATGAGAAAGTAACTTTTTCTGAACAAGCCGGCTGTGCCGGCAAGTACATTTAGAACTGCGGGAGGTGAATTTATGCACTGCGCATGCTCAAACGGCATTTGCGCTTGTTCAAATGCGTTGGTTCAGTGCGCTGGCAAAATTTTAGTAAATGACAAGCAATGTAAATGCATTTGCATAGGTTGAACGGGCGCACCTCTACACTTTTTTTTTTTTTAACGCTGGTTCACTTCGCGGCTGTGATGAAATGTTGGTCCAGCAATACACATAAAAGTTCATTGATAAAAACAGCATTTAGAAAAAAACAAAATTAAGAAAAAAAAATGCATGGGGAATAAAGGAATTGTCAAAACTTTTGTACCCCCTTACCATTTCACACAGGGGGGGCTGGGATCTGGGGGTCCCCTTGTTAAAGGTTAAAGGGGGCTTCCAGATTCCAATAAGCCCCCGCCCGCAGACCCCCACAACCACCAGGCAAGGGTTGTGGGGATGAGGCCCTTGTCCTCATCAACATGAGGACAAGGTGTTTTGGGGGGCTACCTCAAAGCACCCTCCCAATGTTGAGGGCATGTGGCCTGGTACGGTTCAGGAGTGGGGGCGCTCTCTCGTCCTCCCTATTTTCCTGCGGCCTGCCAGGTTGCGTGCTCGGATAAGGGTCTGGTATGGATATTAAGGGGAACCCCACAGCAAAAAAAAAAATGGCGTGGGGGTGCCCCTCACTTCAGGCCTGGTATGGATCTTAAGGGGAACCCTGCGCCAAAATAAAAAAAAATGGTGTGGGTCCCCCTAAAAATCCATACCAGACCCTTATCCGAGCACGCAACCTGGCAGGCCCTTGGGTCTGGTATGGACCTTGAGGAGAACCCCCTACGCCGAAAAAGGCAGCATGGGAGTCCCCCACAATCCATATCAGACCCTTATCCGAGCACGCAGCCCGGCCGGACAGGAATGGGGGTGGGGACGAGCGAGCCTTGGAGGGGGAACCCATGCCGGAGTTTTATTTAAAATTTAGCGCGGAGTTCCCCCTAAAGATTCATACCAAACACAGTGGCGGGGATCCAAGTCGGATCCCCGTTCATTGAAAGTCGGATATATGCCGGCTTCATGTCGCAGGGCAAAGTCGGATCCAAAGTAGGACGGCTGTCGTGTCGCACCAGTGTGAACCCAGCCTTAGGGTGGGACCTGGGCCCCATACCCATTTTAAGGCCAATAACTGGAAGATAAGCCAGCCAAGTGGGGACTAGTAAAATTGCCAAGTCAGTTCCCTTAGACTGCAATGGTATTTGTTGTATAACTTTTGCACATGTTAGGCTCTTTAGTTGCCCCCCTGGACTGGGGGGTGTTTTGTCCCATCTGTAATTTTGGTGCATGCTGGATGATGTGCTTAATTTTGGACAGGGGGGTGGCTTATTTTGTGCTAGCTGCATTTGGGTTGTTCTGGGCATGCTCGGGGACTTTGTTTTTTTCCTGTGCCTTTTGGTGTGTGAAATGCATTTGGGTTGGTCTGGGCATGCTCAGGGACTTTGTTTTTTTTTTGGTGTTTCTGGGCATGCTCAGAGTGTGTTTTTTGGGTTAGAAATTTAAGGTCATCCTTAACAGGTGTACCCACTTTGAAGTTCTCTCTACATTGGTTGAACTTGCATTTTGTGTGTTTCATGGACTGTCCATGTGTTTGCAATTGCCTCATTAGCACACAAACCTATGTTATATAAAGCTTGCAGATAGCATTCTTTACTTTGCCCTGAAAAGAGCCAAGATTGTGTGTGGGGGCTGGAAGAGAGTACATTATCGAGTTTCTAACACATGTATTTTGTTTGTTATGTTGTTGCAAAACAGATGTGTTTTTATGTAGTTTGTTACTTTGGTTTGTTGTATTTTTTTTGGGTGGTGCTTATTTTACCATGAAATCTTTTTTATGTTGGCAATTTTTGTTGTTTTTATGTTGCTCACTTAGATGTCTGTTGTTTTAATCCTTAATGTCCATTTGTGGGTGCACTCCCTTTAACTCCTGTTAATTTACACTGCAAAAGGGTCAAACCTCAAAAATATTCTGTTAGTGTCTCAAATTAACATACATGTGTGTATTTTGCTTTTCTTGCTTCTTTTCCAAGTCCTGGGTTTTTTTTTTTTTTTTTTTTTTGGACCAATAAAATTGTTTCAAATTTTTAATGTTGTGTTTTTTTTTTATGTGTGTGTGTGTGTGTGTGTGTGTGTGTGTGTGTGTGTGTGTGTGTGTGTTTTTTATGTGTGTTCTTTTCATGCAATGGATTTCCCAGCTGCAGCTTAACTAGGCTGATTGGCCTGTCTTAGACAAATCCCTTTTTTATTTATTTTTTTTAGTTTTACGTTACTTTCCTGGTGCCATCATGGTAGTGCATGCATGGATTGTGCGTATGTTGCCATGGATAGTGACTAGGAAAGTAACATTTCAGAGTGGTAAGTATTCAATCTTCTTCTTTTTGAGCAGTGGTTTTCAGCCTCAGTCCTCAAGTACCCCCCCCCGACAGGACATGTTTAGGAAATGTATCTTATCTAAAATAGCTGTCCAAAATACAAAGCCATTGACTTTGATTTAAAGCACAGGTGCAAGATGAAGGAAAACCTGTAAACATGGGCTGTTGGAGGGTACTTGAGGACAGGGTTGAGAAGCACTGATTTAGAGCACTGAAGTAAAATCAAGCTGAAGACAATCCTATTCTAATTGTGAACATTTGAGGGGAAATCAAGATTTTTATTTTTTTGTTTTTTTAAGTTTGGGCTTTGTCCCTTTTCTTAAAATTGGCTTTGCTTCCTGTCACATAGCCAAACAGGAAGTGAGAGTAAAACCCTAACAATATTTTTCCTTGGGGACACACAGGTCAATCTAACTAGTGTCCCCATTATGCAAATTGCACTCTAGCACTTTGTTGTGTACACCCCAAATTATTAGGTATTTTGGGGTTTATTAAAGGCAAATCCTTTCTACAATACAAGTGCAGTTGATGAAAATCAGAGGAGAAGCACTGGTGATTTTATCATCCGATCATGTAGAGGCAAAGATGCTGTTTTTTTTTTTTTCTTTTCCTTACATGTCCCCCTCGGATCTCCAGCAAGTGCACTTGTAGTGCAAAGTGGATTTACCTTTTAGTAAATAAACCCCAAGACACATAATAATTTGGGATGTACATGGCAAAATACTAGAGTGCAATTTCCCGAATGGGGAAACTATTTAGATTGACGTGTGTCCCCAAGGACATACATTGGTAGGGTTTTACCCTCACTTCCTGTTTGGCTATGTGACAGGAAGTGCATAATTTTGAATGAGAAATTGGCAAAATTTGGGAGGTGTCTTCACCCTATCAGGGGTGTAGACATCCCCCAAAACTTCTAATCCCTCTGCAGTCTATCCAAAAGCAAAAATAAGAAAGGATTTTAATTAGTTTAACTTTGCAAAGGCACATTCCTAAGTTCAATTGTGATGCATGTTAATGGCCCATTTAGACCTTTAATAGAAAGTCATCAGTTGCCTTTGACTCTAAACATTATTTTTGGCCAGTCCTAGAAATCTGCATCTGTTTTTCTATCAACCACTTGGTGTCTGTGCTATAGCCAAACGACGGCCACAGCGTGGACCTGAATTTCTGGGAGGCTGTCATAGGACATGCACCCCACAGGGTGCGCAACGTGCACTAAGCCACTGAGACTTGGGTGATCACAGATCGAAGTAAGGGCCGATCCCGGCCCCTTACCACGCGATTAGCTGTCAACTGATCACATGATGTAAACTAAAGCTTGGTAATTGTTTATTTTTTTCTCCTGACAGCATGAGGACACAAATAAAAGCTGATCACCGGCTTAGGTGCAAGGGACATTGGTCCCGAAGAGGCAATTCTGCCTCATCTGTGCCCACCAGTATCACCTGCCAGTGCCACCTATCAATGCCCACCAATAGTCCCAAGCAGTGCTGCCTATACAAAATTATTTATAAAAATCTGTCTTTTCTATTTATTGAACAAAAGCAAAAAAACACAGAGGTGATCAAATATCACCAAAAGAATGCTCTATTTGTGGAAACTTTAAAAAAAAAAAACATTTGGCTAAGTATGGCCGCGCAATTGTCATTCAAAATGCATCAGCGCTGAAAATTGGTCTGGACAGCAGGGGGGTTTAAGTGCCCAGTAAGCAAGTGGTTAATTTCCATGCCAAATATGGATTTCTGTAATAAAGATGTGTGCCCGCTGTGTATACGGCATGTGCGTAAGCAAGTCGCACACATATGAACGGTACTCATTGTAAATCATGGGGTAGAACTTGTGATGCAACTTTTCAGCCCCTAGTGGCATGACAAGTCGCAATAGTGGAAAACAAGCCGAAAAAGCACAATGTAAATCACGCAACTTTGTGGTTGAAGTAGTGGAAACAGAGCATTAGGCTAAAGTGGTAATAGGAAGATGCACTGTAAGAATTACTTCTAATTGTAGAAAATCAAACAGGCTCTTGCACTGAATCTAATTTATGGAAGATCTAACTGATTGGCCAGTGTATGGTGACCTTTAAAGATATGAAAACTTGAATTTGTGGTGTTTAAGCCTCATACACACGATGGGACTTTGTACCCGTGGATTTTTGTACAAAGGGCGTTGGCTTTAGGGTTCTGTCACACCGACATGTCCGTGTACAGAGCCCGCCCTGCTCAGCGGGGGATTGCTCCGTGGATCCTCGCTGAGCAGGCAGATGACAGGTCTGTCTCTGCACACTGTGCAGGGACGGAGCTGTCAGAGTGCCGCTCTCCTCTATGGGGGACCGGATGATGATGGACTGTAGAGTCCGTCGTCACCCGATCCGATCTGCAGACAGATGGAAAAATAGGTTTTTCCTCCATTACACTTTTTCGGATTAGTGTGGGTCGGATGTCAGCGGATATGTCACCACTGACATCCGACCCTCCATGGAGGTCTATGGAGTGTGCTTTCAGATCCGCAGGTCCGAGGCAGACCTGAAAGGTCCGTCCGTGTGAAAGGGGCCTTAGGCCCCTTTCACACTGGGGCAGTGCGGGCGGCATCGGTAAGACGGTGCTATTTTTAGCGCTGCTTTACCGGCAGTATTCAGCCGCTAGCGGTTTTAACCCCAGCTAGCGGCCGAATAAAGGGGTTAAATCCGCCCGCAAAACACCACCGCAGCGGCGTTTTGCAGGTGGTATAGCCACACTGTCCCATTGATTTCAATGGGCAGGAGTGGTTTATACACCGTTCCTTCACCACTCCAAAGGTGCTGCTAGCAGGACTTTTTTAGGCCCCTTTCACACTGGGGAGTTTTTAGGCCCTACAGCGCTAAAAATATTGCTTGAAAAACAACCTAAAGAAGCGGCTCCATTCACTCCAGTGAGGGCTTTCACACTGGAGCAGTGCGCTGGCAGGGCATTACAAAAATTCCTGCCAGCAACTTCTTTGGAGCGGTGAACTCACTGCTCCTCCCCATTGAAATCAATGGGGCAGCACTGTGATACCGCCAGCAAAATGCCGCTCCAGCAGTGTTTTGCGGGTGGATTTAACCCCTTTTCGGCCACTAGCAGGGTGGTTAAAACCGCCCCGCTAGCAGCCGAATAATGCTGCTAAAAGGACAGTAAAGTGGCGCTAAAAATAGCAACGTTTTACTGCAGACTCCCACAATGCCCCAGTGTAAAAGGGGCCTTACTGTCCTGCTAGCGCACCGCTCCAGTGTAAAAGCCAGATTCACACTGGAATGAATGGAGCCACTTCTTTAGGACGTTTTTCAGGTGCTATTATTAGTGCTATAGCGCCTGTAAAACGCCCCAGTGTGAGGACGGATAGAATTGTGCTTTTAGCTGCGTTTTCTACTGCAGCTAAATGCACACAATGCTTTTCTATGGCCCCATTCACACACTGCGTTTTGATTACATGCGGTTTGGTGCGGATAGAAAAAATAGAATTGCTTGCGACCAGGAGTGATTTAGCGCAGCTATCCGCACATAACCGCAGGTAATCGCAGTGTACTGTGTCAGCTGCGGATGGCAGCGCCGGGCTGGCTCACTCATCGGGAAAGGAAAAAATGTTGGATCCCCTCCAATGCCAGGCACTGTGGTATGAATCTTGAGGGAGAACTCCACGCCAAATTTTACATAAAAAAACGGCACGGGTTCCCCCTCCGGGTGCATATCAGGCCCTTCGGTCTGGTATGGATTTTAGGGGGAACCCCCTAAGCCAAAAAAACGGCATGGGGGTCCCCCCAAAATCCATACCAGACCCTTATCCGAGCACACAGACCTGCCGGTCAGGAAAGGGGGTGGGAACGAGTGAGCGTCCCCCCTCCTGAACCGTACAAGGCCGCATGCCCTCAACATGGGAAATGGGTGCTTTGGGGAAGTTTTGGTTATACTGCACTATGGGACCCAATTTCTCTTTTTTATGAGGATTATGAAAATTACATCTATCACAACCCAGATATCCCAAGGCTGCTCGAGAAACTGCAAAGGCTGACACCAGTGGTTACCTGCCTTCCCAAGGAGCTACATGCACATTACTCCTGTAGGGGTAGTAGGATCTGATGAGTGGGGACCCTTGAAGGGGAGCACGCAAGTCACCTGTCAAGATCCTGTGAACACTAAAGTCACCTGCTACAATTCCTCTAAACAAGAACAGTCACTTTCATAGGAATGAATGCACCTATGTGTTCTTTGTACACAGTGCGATAAACTGCATCTTGGTGGAATTTTTAATTTTGGTGCATTTTTTTGCATTTTTTAAATTTTTTTCTGCATCTTGGGTTTATATACACCTTGATATTATGATTGGGACACTATGGGGGTTATTTACAAAAGGAAAATACACTTTGCACTGCAAGTGCACTTGGAAGTGCAGTCGCTGTAAATCCGAGGGGGACATGCAAGGAAAATATAAAACAGCATTTTAGCTTGCTCATGATTGGATGATAAAATCAGCGAGCTTCCCCTCATTTCAGATCTACCCCTCAGATTTACAGCGACTGCACTTCCAAGTGCACTTGCAGTGCACTTGTAGTGCAAAGTGGATATGCCTTCCGTAAATAACCCCCTATATGTATACACTTATATGTTTTTGTATATGGTGCGATAATTACATTTTGGTGCGATTTTGGTGCGTTTTTTTATAACTTTTTTGTTTTTTGGTGCGATTCTCTGCATTTTAATTTGGATTTGGGTTTTGGGTTTACTCACAGCCTGTATTTTGGGTTAGGACACTATACGCACTATTACAAGCAGAAGATCACTATACTATCATGATATTCATGTCTGGATGTTTTATACACTAATTTGTAAGCCATTACATTTTTGGTGATAACTTCTCCTATGTAGGATTGGTGTCCACACCTAGAGGGCTTTAGTACTCACCTACTGGGGTAGGTGATGTGTGATTACACTACCACCTTTATGGAAACTGTTTTGTTATAGTTTATTCCACAATAACACTGTAGGGGTTATTTACGAAAGGCCAATCCACTTTGCACTGCAAGTGCACTTGAAAGTGCACTTGGAAGTGCAGTCGCTCTAAATCTAAGGGGTAGATCTGAAATGAGTGGAAGCTCTGCTGATTTTATCATCCAATCATGTGCAAGCTAAAATACTGTATTTTATTTTCCTTGCATGTCCCCCTCAGATCTACAGTGACTGCACTTCCAAGTGCACTTTCATTGCACTTTCAAGTGCACTTGCAGTGCAAAGTGGATTTTCCTTTAGTAAATAATCCCCTGTGTCTTTTAATACTTAGCCACTATAGACTGATTTGGTAGAGCACTATTTGACATATAGGTAGCGCCACTTGCCCCTTCACATCTTCTTTCTTTTTACTGTGCTGAATAATGTTTTGGTAATGGCCTAGCTTCTAAGATTTCATCTTGTGTCACTACTGCATATCCAGTTGCATTTGTGCAATCTGGATTTTTCTTACTGGAGCCATCAACAAAAAGTGTCATGTCAGGGTTAGATAACGGTACATCTTTCAAATCACTTTGTGGCAGTACCTTTTCAGCAATGGCAGCAGTACAGTGATGTTTATGACCATCAGTAGGAAGTAGTAGTAATGTGGATAGGTTTAATGTAGTACACCTCTGTATTGTTAAGTGAGGTTGTGTCAAGAGTATTGTCATACAGGAAAGGTGTCGTGCTGGGCTCAAATGTGATATCTTTTGTTGTAAAAGGATAACAGACACTGCATGTGGCACCTTGAGTGTCAACGGGTGATATAGCACTATAGATGCTGAGGCCTTAACTGCTTTGGCTGCATCTACCACTGCATGTACACAGGGGGAAGTGCTCTAGTTACACTGTCTAGTTTTGTAGAATAGTAAGCAATTGGCCTCTGGTGCACACCATGTGACTGTGTAAGTACTGATGTCATGTGACCTTCCATTGAGTCTATTGTTTGTTCAAAAGGTTTGTCATAGTTTGGTAAGGCTAGCACTGATGAACTAGAAAGGACTTGTTTTAGGTCAGTAAAGGCTGTCTCTGTTTCCTAACTCCATTTTATAGCATCCTGTGGGGCCATGGGGTTCCCATGTATGCAGTGGAGGATTAAGGTGGTCATGGGCCCCTAGGCTACTTTTTGTGTGGCCCCCTCCTAAGCATGCTTTACCAGAAAATAAATTATTTAGTGCCATGTGTAAAAGGGTAGACCTATATTTCACGCCTCAAGTGCAACTCTCAGGTCTACAGCCCAAACACATTCCGACATGAGCCTACTATAAACAGCAATGCCACAGAAAAAAAGCATTCAAATACACCTGCAAGCTGGATTTTACCTTTCTAAACCAACAGTTAGGCCAAAAAACGTCTGCAGCAGCTCCTGTTTAACTGAGGCAAAATCAGTTTTATTAAACTCCATGTTTTTTACTGCACTTAGAGTGGCGCCTTTGTTTCATTTTTAGAGTGCATATAACACGCACCCTAACATTAAGAGGGAAGTTTCAGGAAAAAAACTTCCCACAGCCCCCTGCACAGTACACAGACCCCTTTCCCTGCACAGTACACAGACCCCTTTCCCTGCACAGTACACAGATCTCTTTCCCTGCACAGTACACAACCCTCTGCACAGTACACAGACCCCCTGCACATAACACAGCCCCCTTTCCCTGCACAGTACACAGACCCCCTGCACATAACACACCCCCCTTTCCCTGCACAGTACACAGACCCCCTGCACATAACACAGCCCCCTTTCCTTGCACAGTACACAGGCCCCCTGCACAAAACACAGCCCCCTTTCCCTGCACAGTACACAGACATCTGTATAGTACACAGAACCCTTTGCCTGCATATCACACAGGCCTCTTTCATTATAAAGCACCCCTGCACTCCCAGGAGACCCCCAGTCTCTTGGGAAAGAATACTCTAAAGTTGAGAAAACATCACTGCCAGCCCTTTCTCATACACCGCTCCTACTGTGTCACTCATTGTAAATCAAAGCTTCTAAATACCTCAATTAACGCCGTTCTTTGTGACCCGGTCATGTGACTGCTCTCCTCTGCTGTTTCATTGACAGTCACATGACTGCTCTCCTCCTGCAATCAAAGGCTACACTCGGGAAGGAGGTGGAGCGGAAGGAGGAGAGCGGCCAGACAGAGTGGCTTTAATTGAGGTATTAAGAGACTTCCATTTACATTGAGAGTGACACATGAGGAGCTGTGCATGAGAAAGGGCTGGCAGTAATGTTTTCTCAACTTTAAAGTATGCTGGCAGCGCTGTCCCAGGGCCAGGAGAGGCGGTACAGCGGGCCTGACACCCCCCCCAATGGGTGGCACCCGGGGCGGACCGCCCGATCCCCGCCCCCGTTGGTAAAAAAACATTTACCGGCGTATTCGTATAACAAGCAGGCATGGTTTTTATTCTACATATACATAAATATATATAAATTAATAAAAATATCATGGCCAATCGGGGGCCCTTGCACATGTGGGGCCCTAGGCTGGAGCCTAGACCAGCCTGTGCATTAATCCACCCCTGCATGTATGGCATGGACCAACGGGACGGTCAGTATTAAATACCCAGGGATCCAAGCCCTACAAAAATTTGTCATGCCCAAAAAAGATATCATTTGTTTTTTTGTTTCTGTCTTCGGCACCTGGAAGAGGGCTCAAATTCTCTCCTCATCCAGGCGTCGACCTTCTTTTGAGATATTATACCCCACGTATTTAACCTGCTGTTGCCACAACCAGGGGCGGGCTGACAACTCATGGGGCCCCCGGGCAATAAGAGATTATGGGGCCCCCAGGCTTACAGATGGCCACTATGCAGCAGCCATCTTTTTTGACGCAACATTAATGTGGGCATACCCATGCGGAGGGGCACTAAGCTTAGCGACATACAGAGTGGCAGGGGACTTAATGCTGGTGATCCAGTAAAGACACCAGTAGCCTTTCATAGGCAGTACCACCTTAACAGCATCATGGCCCCTGGGCTCCCTACCAGGGAGATGCTGACCTGCAGCATGCATAGTCCACCATGGTGAATAATGGGCATGACCAGTGGGAGAGTCTTAAAGGAGGATTGAACAGAATCTGCATCTGCTGTATGCAATGCAAACATACCATAGTCCTTGTACCCAAAAGATTCGAATTACTGTGTCGCAACTGATAATCTCACAGACACAAATACATTTCAGTCAAAGGATCATTTGTTTTTTATTTTCAATGGTTTTTATTGAAGTTTTTGACAGTACAGGAAAAGACCTTGGCATCAATTTTTAACTTTTAACAGTTTGCATACTTTTTCCAAACACATAATACAGGTACGGACAGTACATCTTTTGTTCTTTTAAGGCATTTTTCTAAGGTTCTAGTACCTGTTTTGCCTTATCCACTACATCAGTTGTGGTTTAAAGAACAGACTATACTGTGGATTCTCTACCTTGAGAGTATATTATAATCTGTAGGCTTATGTCAGTTTCTTGATGTAGGTCCCAGAGCACGTCCTACGAGCCAGGAGACACTCACCCCCCAGTAATTCTCTGGGTGGGCCGGTTCCCCAGACCACGGAGGGACACCCTCCAGATTCCTCAATGTCAGGGTCTTACAGAGGGTAAAAGGGAGATAGGTAATAAAAGGGAGGAAAGATGAACTTGGAGGGGATGAAAGACAGGATTGGGGGGGGGAGGGAGGACTCCACGCTCCTGGGCATGTTATTCAAGAAGGGTCCTGGTTAGTAATTGTCCGGGGGTTGTTTTTTAAAATAAATGCTTCCATTACATATGTTTTTATGCAAAAAAAAAGCTATTTTTGTCTTAGGGCTGGTTTACACCACAAAAAGCACTCCAGATCTGTTCTGGATGAGTTTATGCATACACGTTTTTAATGCATTTCCAGGTGCATTCCAGATGTTTTTTTGACTGGGGTCCAGTGCATTTTTGATGTGTTCCAGTGCATTTTTGATGCATTTTATTGCGTTCCTGTCAGTCCAGTGCAGGAAAAATACAGCATGTTCTACTTTTTTTTCCGGAACTGGAAAGCCATGGAACTGACTGAACTGGTATGAACTATGCCCTTGGAAACCATATAACCTACTATCCATGCTTTTTTATGCAGGAAAAAACACACTGGACTTCATGTGGTGTGAACTGGCCCTTAGTGAAGCTACCTTACAGAAGAACTTAATTAAAATCAGCAACTGTTGAGACTATGAACACCTTGGTCAGGTCTATGTACAGTATAATGTACAGAGTACGTGGGTCAGGAGTAAGTAACAAACAAGACAACATATAGAGTACAGCAGTGAGGATGAGTGCCACGCTCACATCAGAGTCCTCCCTTACATCAAAGTCCCAACATTCTCCCTATAAATCAGAGTCCCCAGAGTGCCACCTTACATCAGAGTCCCCCCTTACGGCAGAGTCTCCAGAGTGGAACCCTACGGCAGAGCCCCCCAGGGTGCCACATAACAGCAGAGCCTCCCAGAGTGGCACCTTGCAGCAGAACCCCCTGAGTGGCACCTTCCATCAGTGTCCCCTTACACACACCTTTTCACCTTAGTGCTTGGTGTGGTAGGCAGCTGGCGGGAAAAGGCTTTTTAAAAAAATTCACTTGTTGCAGGCTCTGAACTGCACATGTGCAGTCATGGAGCCAGCTGAATAGTGAACTGCTGTGGTTGGCCTCAGATCGGGCAGTGGGACATGTGAATAAAAACTGTGCTTGATGTGTGCCATGATGTCACCGTACAGGTGTGCACCCAGACCTGCCCTGCTGCCTGATCTGAGGCCGAGCTTAGCAGTGCACCAATCAAATGGCTCTGAATGGCAACAAGTGGATTTTTCTCCTCTCAGTGGACGGTTGGCAACACAGCCACTGATTGAGTGGCTTTTTTCCAACATGTCTGTTCAACAGAAGTTGATTGTTAGATCGACTTCTGTTGAGCGGCAGTGGGCACACATGGATCATACAGTATACAAACACACACACACACCCATAGTATACATACACCCACGGTATACAGAAACACACAGTCACACACACACCAGCTGCCAGCACTTTTCATCTAAAAATCAGTCTGATAGAACACACTGCTGCTGCCCCATCTCCTAGCATGCTGGTACTTGTAGTGCCCCAGCAGCTCACAGACATTGGATGTGGTGATACAGGAGAGGAGGAGACTGTGCCTGTGTACTGGTGAGCAGGTGATGAGTAGGCAGAGATTGTGGAAGAAGTTCAGAAAGTCCTTCCCCCCAGGAGCAGTGCACTTCTCCCACAGAAGATTGATCTAACAACCCCAGAGACAGGAGGAGCCCTGCTAGAGGAAACACAGCCTCCCCTCTCCCCCTCACCAGGGTTAGCACTGACAAGAATACATTTAGTTTAGATCAACCAGCTTACCTGCTATCAGGCTGCAGCCCGTCCTTCACTGCACTTCAGGCTGTGTCCCCTCTTTCCTCCACTCCAGCTGTCGGCATCTCCTGCTCTATAGTAAAAAAAGGGGCGTGTACAGTGCATTTCCATTGGCTGAGGAGGCAGTGGAGAGGCAGAGTTACTATAGCCTCTGGATTTTTACAGAAAAAGCATGTCGGTAAGATACATTTCAGGGACAGATCTAAAAAAACACAGATTTTAACAATTTGTCCCTGCTTTTACTGAGGCTGGCAACCCTGATGGGGCCCCCCTTGGGCAGTGCAGAGTGCCCTAATGGTCAGTCCGCTCCTGGCTACAACTGGAGTTTAGTTTTATTTACCTTATGCCCTTGGTCATGGAGGAAATACAACAGAGCCATATGGGCTGATTTAGGAAGCGTTTGCGCCATGAGTTGCGGCGCATGCCGATCGCAAATGACAATGGCATAGGGGTGCCCCTCAAAATCCATACCGGCCCTTCAGGGCCGGTATGGATTTTAAGGGGAACCCTGCACCAAAATTTTAAAAAAAATGGCGTGGGGTACCCCTAAAAATCCATACCAGACCCTTATCCGAGCACGCAACCTGGCAGGCTGCAGGAAAAGAGGGGGGATGAGAGAGCTCCCCCCCTCCTGAACCGTACCAGGCCACATGGCCTCAACATTGGGAGAGTGCTTTGGGGTAGCCCCCCAAAGCACCTTGTCCCCATGTTGATGAGGACAAGGGCCTCATCACCACAACCCTTGCCCAGTGGTTGTGGGGGTCTGTGGGCGGGGGGCTTATCAGAATCTGGAAGCCCCCTTTAACAAGGGGACCCCCAGATCCCACCCCGCCTGTGTGAAATGGTAAGGGGGTACAAAAGTACCCCTACCATTTCACAAAAAAGTGTCAAAAATGTTAAAAATGACAAGAGACAGTTTTTGACAATTCCTTTATTTAAAGCCTTCTTCTTCTTTCCATCTTCTTCGGGTCTTCTTCCTTCTTCCTTCACCCTTACTTCATCCTTCGGTTTCTTCCTCCTCCATCTTCTTCTTCCTCTGCTTCTTCCTCCGATCCTCAGGTTCCTGCTCTGGTGTTCTCGTCTGGCATCTTCCTCCGCGGCGTCTTCTTCCCCGCTTCGTTCTTGGGCAGCTCCGCATCCATGATGGGAGGCTCCCACTGTGTGACACTTCTCGTCTTCTCACACTTCTTAAATAACGGAGGGTGGGGCCTCGGGTACTTTTGTACCCCTTTACCATTTCACACAGGGAGGGCGGGATCTGGGGGTCCCCTTGTTAAAGGGGGCTTCCAGATTCCGATAAGCCCCCCACCCGCAGACCCCCACAACCACGTGGCAAGGGTTGTGGGGATGAGGCCCTTGTCCTCATCAACATGGGGACAAGGTGCTTTGGGGGGGACCCCAAAGCACCCTCCCAAAGTTGAGGGCATGTGGCCTGGTACAGTTCAGGAGGGGGGGGCGCTCTTTTATCCCCCCTGTTTTCCTGCGGCCTGCCAGGTTACGTGATTGGATAAGGATCTGGAATGGATTTTTAGGGGGACCCCATGCCATTTTTAAAAAAATTTTGGAGCGGGGTTCCCCTTAAAATCCATGCCAGACCTGAAGGGCCTGGTATGCATTTTGAGGGGGACCCCCACGCTATTTTTTTAAATAATTTTGGTGTGGGGTTCCCCTTAAAATCCATACTAGGCTTGAAGGGCCTGTTATTGATTTTGAGGGGGACCCCCATGCCATTTTTTTTTTATTTTGGCGCGGGTACCCCTTAATATCCATACCAGACCTGAAGGGCCTGGTATAGAATTTCAGGGGAACCCCACACATTTTTTTTTCTTGATTTTGTTTTTTTTCTTAATGCTGTTTTTATCAATGAACTTTTATGTGTTTTTCCAGACCGACATTTCATTATAGCCGCAAGTAGTTTTAAATAACTTTTATTCCAGGGCCAGTTCACGCCACATGCAGTCCAGTGCGTTTTTTTCTGCATCAAAAACGCATGGAAAGTAGGTTATACGGTTTTCAATGGCATAGTTCACACCAGTGCTTGCAGTTCCAGTGCATTTCCAGTTCCAGAAAAAAAAAAGTAGAACATGCTGCAAACTCACTGGAATGCACCTAAATGACCAAAAACGCACTGCAACACACTTGTCCTTATTTAAGGTTAAGAAAAAAGAGGGGGGGGAAACCACTGGGCTGCATCCAAAATGCACCAAAAGCACTTGCAGAAAAGCACCTGGAACGCATCCGGACTGCATTTAAAAAATGCAGCATGTTCTACTCTTTTTCTGGAACTGGAACGCATTGGAACTGCAAGCACTGGTGTGAACTATGCCATTGAAAACCATATAACCGAATTTCCATGCATTTTTGATGCATAAAATATGCACTGGACTGCATTGGTGTGAACTGGCCCTTAAGCAATTTGGCATATTTAAAGGCATTTCTCCTTGTTTCATTTTTGGGGTTGTCCAGTTGGTGACATTGATATACCGTATTTATCGGCGTATAACACGCACTTTTTTCCCCTTAAAATCAGAGGAAAGTCGCAGGTGCGTGTTATACGCCGATCCCCTGCGATCCCGTGGTGTCAAAACTTCAAAATCGCCGACCGCGATTTGAAAATGGCGCCGCCGGCGCCGAAATACACAGAGCCGGTCCTCGGCTCTTTCCGGCGGCTCTCGTTCATTTTCGGCTCCACTCGTAGTCCCGAGCGGAGCTATCCGAACCTACTCGGGACAGGGGATCGACGGCTGCACTGGGGAAGACTGCACTGACAAGGCTGCACTGGGGAAGGCTGCACTGACAAGGCTGCACTGGGGAAGACTGCACTGACAAGGCTGCACTGGGGAAGGCTGCACTGACAAGGCTGCACTGGGGAAGGCTGCACTGACAAGGCTGCACTGGGGAAGTCTGCACTGACAAGGCTGCACTGGGGAAGTCTGCACTGACAAGGCTGCACTGGGGAAGTCTGCACTGACAAGGCTGCACTGGGGAAGGCTGCACTGGGGAAGGCTGCACTGGGGAAGGCTGCACTGACATGGCTGCACTGACAAGGCTGCACTGACAAGGCTGCACTGACATGGCTGCACTGGGGCAAGGCTGCACTGAGAAGGCTGCAATGATGGGCATTTAAATGTAAGTTTTTTTCCCTTCAACTTCCCTCCTAAAAGTTTTTTTCCTTAAAATTCCCTCCTAAATTGGGGTGCATGTTATACGCCGGCGCGTGTTATACGCCGATAAATACGGTATGTCCCTTAGGGTGGGACCTGGGCCCCCATACCCATTTTATAATTGTATTTTTATTGAAGATTTTCAAGGAAAAAACAAGATATCAACAAGAACAGACAATATCAAATTTGTAAGATAATCCAAAACAATGGATACGAAATGTCCACCTATGTAGAATACAAATGTAATCTGCAAGCAAATACAGGAGTGAGAACAACTCATATGCAAAATAAATACAAGAATAGAGGTCATATATAAGTAATACCATCAGCCAAAAATAATACTGGAGAGAACAGGTGATGCTAGGAGGTATTTTATGATAAACAATTTGGAGAGGAAAAAAGGAGGTTGGTTTTTCATGATACTGGTAGCCGGCAGGGGAATCCCAAATTCCGACTGGTCCCACAGATCCCAGATTTTTTTTTTCCAAAAAGATTTTATTGATTTTTACAGGTTAACAAAGAATATGGTACATACATCTCAGTTAGTAGGGGTACAAACATATGATATGTATTCATGTTCCATTTTAGCCAGCTCGCCTAATGTGAACGAAATGTCAGATCCATGTGCGAGGAGAAAAAATGCAGCTCAAATTTTCTAAAATTCCGTATGCTAGGTCAATATTCTTAAGATGTGAGGATAGCTCTATATAGCTAGGTCGGGAAGGGTGCAAGGGTTATATCAACACCGACAAGGGCTAGTCCCGGTTCCATTCACCCCTAAAGGGACCATCGCTGTGAATGGGCCAGGATATAGGAACACATAGTGAGTGGGGTCAGAAATGAAGGTGTGGTTAGAAGTGAGATATAATCCCGCTAGGTGACTGGTTTGTCAGTAAAATAATATTAGATAGGAGAATCTGACGTCGGGGGCTGGGAGCCCGTGTCAGTAGTGTGGGATAGGTGAGAGTATGTGCAAAGGGATATGTGTGTAGATTGTCCATATAGGAGACCAGGTTGGGAAGATATTGAAGGTGAGAAATGGGGTATAGGATGGGAACGGGGATAGGCGGTATAGCGGTTTTAGGGTGTTCCAGAACAAGAGGTAGCTAGAGTCAGCATGACGGGTGTGTAGGAGTTGGAGACGGAGTGGTCTGTGTGAGGGATTGTCTGTAATGTAACCAACTTGCCCATGTGGTATTGAATTTGGTAGGGTTATCGTTGGCTTGGCATATGAGATTTTCCATGTCTGCTATTTTGTCTACCCAACAGATCCAATCTTGGACTGTGGGGGGTGTCATATTCCTCCAGAGGGCAGGGATGCATAGATTGGCAGCGTTGATGAGGTGTATGGTAAGCGACTTTTTGTAGGAACCAAGGGAGTCAGGGGAGTGGTGGAGTAAGTATCGTTCAGGGGAGAAGGCCGGTGTGTATGTGGTGATTCGTGAGATCAGCTGGTGAATTTCCACCCAAAAAGGCTGTATAAGTTTGCAATTCCACCATATGTGCAATAGGGTGCCCTTGGTTGTACCACACCTCCAACAAGTTGGGGGGATGGTCGAGTGAAAGTGATGGACCTTGTCGGGTGTCCTGTACCATTTAGAGAACAATTTGTACCTGTTTTCCTGTGTTGAGACGTTGATAGAGCCTTTGTGCATGAGGGTGAATATATGGTCCCATTCCTGGGAGGAGAGATCTAGGGATAGGTCAGATTCCCATTGTTGCACTAGCTTATCATTTTTGACCCTGTGTTGTGAAAACAGGAGAGAGTAAGTTGCAGATATCAGGTGACCCTGGGGTTCTGTATTGGAGCAGAGGAGTTCAAGTGGTGAGTGTTCTCTGTGCCAGTGAGAGGCAGTTTGAGGTGCTTGAAGGAGATGTCTCAGTTGTAGGTATTTGAAGAAGGGTATGTGGTAATTGGGTAGTGTTGCGGAGAGTTCTTGGTGAGAAAGGAGCGTACCGTTTCGAAAGCAACTATGGGCCCTGGCTTGAGTACTAGTTGTCCCCAGGGTGGGATCTTTAAGCGCCAGACCCGAAGGGAGGTCTGGGTTGTTGTCAAGTGGTGTCATGGGGCCCAGTGAGGGTATGATGGTGAGTTTGCACGCCCTTTTGAAAATTGTTAGGGTGGTTCCAATGGAGGGGTGGGATGAGAAGTCTTTGGGTAAGTGTCTGCTATTAATCCATGAAGAGTTGGCAATAGGGAGACTCGCGAAGGAGTCTTCCAAGTTGATCCAGTCTTTGGAAGGGCGGTGAACATGCCAGTCAACTAGTCTAGTTAAGTGACAGGCCCAGTGGTACTTTTGGAGATCCGGGAGCCCCAGGCCCCCTAATCGTTTGGGAAGGACTAGTCTATCCCAACCAAGCCTTGGGTGTTTGGATGCCCATGTGAAGGTCCTGCATATATGTTTGTAAGATGAGAAGAAGGACAAAGGTAGTTTAATTGGTATAGCTTGGAGAAGATAGAGGAGTCTGGGCAGAACATTCATCTTCAATATGGCGGTCCTGCCCAGCCAGGAGAAGAAGCCCAGATGCCACTTCTGGAGGTCTTTCTGGATAGACAGAATCAGTGGAAGGAAATTACTGCATAAAGATCCTTCAAATTGGTGGTAATTTTAATTCCAAGGTAGGAGATAGCCGATTTCTCCCAGCCAAATGGAAAGTTGAGTTTACAGAGATTAACCGTGTCATCCGGCAGGGTAATATTGAGGTCTTTGGACTTCTCAAAATTAATTTGTAGATTGGAGAGAGTTTTGAAGAGTTTAAAATCAGCTAGGAGGTTGGGGATGGATGTGATGGGGTCCGTCAGGAAGAGTAGGATGTCATCGGCGTAAGCAGCCATTTTGTACTGTTTGTGATGAACAGCAATCCCTTTGATGGCGGGGTTATCTCTCAATCTGCGGAGCATGGGTTCCATGGTCAGTATGAATATAAGCGGCGACAGAGGGCACCCCTGATGGGTTCCGTTGGATACAGAGAAGGCGTCCGACAGCCCACCATTGATCCTTAATCTGGCCGACGGGGAGGAATATAGGGCTAAGATCATTTGTAGCATGCGAGGTGGCAGACCAATCGCTTGTAGGGTGGCCGCCATGTAGTCCAAGGCTACTCTGTCGAACGCCTTCTCTGCATCCAAGGAGAGAAAGAAACCCGGTGTAGACATTCTAGTGAGCCAGTGATGAATGTTCAGGGCTTTGGTGGTGTTGTCCTTGGCCTCGCGGCCCGTGACAAAACCAACCTGGTCAAGCGAAATTAGAGAGGGAAGGAAAGATAAAATACGATTAGCCAATACTTTCGCATAGAGTTTAAGGTCCACATTCAATAGGGAAATGGGGCGGTAATTCGTCACTAGTGTGGAATCTTTGCCTTGTTTGGGAATAAGTGTGATGTGGGCTGCGAGCATCTCGTTATGTGTAGCCGATGCAGGCGTCAGGGTGTTAAGGGCTTTAACTAGGTGTGGAAGGAGAATGGTTGAAAAGGATTTATAATAGCTGGCCGAGAGGCCATCAGGGCCGGGGCTTTTGCCTGTCTTCATTTGTTTTAAGGCTGTAAGGAGTTCGTCCATGGAGAGAGGAAGGTCTAGCGATTGTGCGTCTTCTGGAGAAAGGGGGGTTGGACCATGTTGTGCTAGAAAGTCCGTGATGGTAGTCATTTGGTCTATCGGAGTGTTGGTGGTGTGGGTCGATTGGCAAGTTATACAATTTAGTGAAATATTGAATAAATTGTGCAGAAATATCTTCATTGGTAACCAAAGTCTCCCCGGCCGGGTTGCAGATTTTGTGGATGGTATGGGAAGCCTTTTTGGATTGGAGAGCCCTAGCTAATAGTTTACCGGCTTTGTTGCCGAATTCATAGTATAATTTTTGCGTCAGTGCAAATTTGCATTTCAGCGTCTTGTTAAGCGTTTCTAGAAGTTCCTCTCTTGCCTGTGTCAGTTCGTTCAGTGAAGTAGTTGCAAGAGAAGCTTTGTGTGTCTGTTCGAGCGTGCGTATACGCGTGGTTAGTTCAGCAATGGGAGCATGTTTAAGTTTGTTGCGGTGTGCCGTTATAGACAGCAGTTCGCCTCGAATGACGCATTTGTGGGCAGCCCATGTGGTCATGGGTGTGGTATCATGAGAGGAGTTGTTTGTGAAGTAGTCAGAAAGGCACGTGGTCAGCCTGCGTACGTTAATCTCGTCAGTCAGTAAGGAGCTGTCAAGGTGCCAAATACATGTCTTCGTGCGTGTTGTGGGTAGATATAAAGTCATAGAGACAGGGTTATGGTCCGACAGGAGGGACGGGTCTAT
Source organism: Aquarana catesbeiana (assembly GCF_042186555.1). Taxonomy (NCBI): domain Eukaryota; kingdom Metazoa; phylum Chordata; class Amphibia; order Anura; family Ranidae; genus Aquarana; species Aquarana catesbeiana. The sequence goes on from NC_133325.1 coordinate 375,898,743, forward strand.
GGTAGCTTTGGTGAGGTATGTCAGGTCATTCTGGGAGAGAAAGAAGTGGTCCAATCTGGAGTACTTATTGTGGGGCGGTGAAAAGAAGGTGAAGTCCCTCTCCTTGGGGTGCAACGTACACCAGGCGTCATGAAGAAGTAGATTGCTTAATGGCAGCTTGATGGCCCATAGGGCCCGGTACGTAAGGGAGGATGCCCTGGTCAAAGTATCAATGGACGGGGTCAGAGGGACATTGAAATCTCCGCCGACAGTAAGGGTTCCAGATTGGAAGCTGGAGAGCAGTTGCAGGGTCGTGCGGAAAAAGGTGACTTGGCCAGAGTTGGGGGCATATATGTTGGCTATAGTAAAGGGTAAGTGGTGTAGAGTGCCTTTTATAAAAAGGTATTTGCCTAGAAGGTCTCGTAGTGTGTCAGTTACCTGGAAGGGATGGTGTTTAGAAATGAGGATGGTTATGCCTTTGGATTTTTCCTCTGAGTTGGAGGCATGGATCACTGTGGGGAAGTAGTGATTGTGTAGTTTGGGGATGGAGTCCATCTGGAAATGTGTTTCCTGTATAAGCGCAATTTGTGCTTTAGATTGTTGAAGGGAGAGTAGAAGTTTAGACCGTTTTTCAGGAGTGTTAAGACCCCTGATGTTGATAGAGTATAATTTAAGTGATTGGGGTAAGGATGGTGATACACCCGGAGTGGGAAGGGTGTCTGATGTAGCCGCCATCATGGAAAAACGGGAGGGGAGAAAAGGGGTGGGGTAGGGGGGTTGGTGTCTGTTGTGGAAGATGTGAGCGTGGAGTGAGCGTGGGTGTAGTGGGGGGAGACAGAAGAGGTGTGGAGCTATGTGTCCACTCGCCTCACGAGTGTGAGTTCGGTATGGTACAGGGTTTGAGCGGGGCGTATCGCCCTGTAAGGGATATGGCAGCCCGACACAAACCTGTGTGGGGGTTGGCCAGGAACAAGGCGATGGAGAGAGTGTGGTAGTAAGGATCAAAAGAGAGGACAAGGTCCGCCGCCACAGGATGATGTGTAGGCAGTATTGAAGGTAAAAAGCCTAAGGGACGTTATTCCGGGTCTTATGAAGACTTTGGTGGGTGCGTGGGAGGGTTCAGTAAGCACCGGGGGGTACACAGTGAGCTAGAAAACAGTAATACAATCAAGGTGAATATCTAAACATACTGAGCCATGGGGTCAACCACCTGCCTTGAACTGTAGGAGAGGGCAGACTACTGTCTATGCCAATTCCTGCAGTGCAGTGACATACACTAACAAAAATTTGAGGTAGCGGCATCGGCAGGGGGTGTGAGCCAGAGCCAGAAACACAGATGCCCTAAGGGCAGGTACCTTAAAGCTAGAGACATGATGATCTGCTACATTATGTCTCCGATTAAGTACACAACTGAGTAGGCAAGTAAAGATATATCTAGGGTACTGAGATTTCAGCAAAACAAGTAACAATTCAACAGGTAAGTATTGTGTGGCATAAGAGCCAAAAAACTGTAAAAACAATAAAAACAATACCGGAGTAGTCCCTACGGGTAGAAGGGGAGAGACGAGCGGCAGCAGGGCGATTTTTCCAGCAGTTCGCAAGCCTGCTACTGGGGTATGGTATCTTCCTTAAAGAGTCTCTCCCATTTCAGATGGATATCGGGCAGAGATGGGCTGTCTGAAGTGTGTCTGAATCGACCGGAGAGCCACTGTGGGGGCAAATCATTGGATGGATGAAAATCGCCGAAGTAAAGGGCTCATCTCTGTGAGTTGATTGAAGAGTGTCTCTGCGAGTTTCAGGAAGTCAGACGGAGGACATGCGAGGCTGCGATGTGACCGGGGCGGGGTGTGTTGCCGAAGTGCAGTGTGGTAAATGTAGTCTTGAGCTGAGCAGTTCAGCAAAGTCCCGCTGTGAACTAGTGGAGTCGTCAGCCAAGGGAAATTGGAGCTAAAGGCAGTCAGGAGGCTGATGAGTGAGAGGGCAAAGGGAGGAGCAGCAGCCGTGCAGATGTTGCGGACAGGCATGTAGGGGAGCAGAATGTACAGGCGAATGGACCGGTGTTCTCTTATTTGTAGCCTTATCAGGCCAGGACTAAAACACTTCAGTAAAAAATAGAAAAAGTAAAAGTAAAAACTAAATCCATAACAGGAACTAAAGGCAAAAACAGACCACACTGGCAGTGGCGTCACTAGGGTTGGTGTCACCTGGTGCGATAAAACATGGTGTCACCCCCTCCTGTCTAGGCTTCCCAGCACCCTGCATGTAGCGCACGGTCATGGGACGCACCCCAAACCGGCCCCTGTAAATTATAGTGTAGGGTGATATAGTGGCAGGTTAGGGTAGTATAGGGTGGTATAGTGGCAGGTTGTGGTGGTATATTGGAAGGTTAGGGTGGTATATTGACAGATTGGGGTGGTACAGGGCAGGTTGCGGTGGTACAGGGCAGGTTGGAGTGGTAAAAGGCAAGTTGGGGTGGTACAGGGCAGGTTGGAGTGGTAAAAGGCAAGTTGGGGTGGTACAGGGCAGGTTGGGATGGCACAGGGCAGGTTGGAGCGGCACAGGCCAGGTTGAAGTGGCATAGGGCAGGTTGGGGTGGCTCAGGGCAGGTTGGGGTGGCACAGGACAAGTTGGGGTGGTACAGGGCAGGTTAGGGTGGCACAGGGCAGGTTGGAGTGGTATAGGGCAGGTTGGGGTGGTATAGGGCAGGTTGGGGTGGTACAAGGCAGGTTGGGGTGGTATAGGGCAGGTTGGAGTGGCACAGGACAAGTTGGGGTGGTACAGGGCAGGTTGGAGTGGTATAGGACAGGTTGGGGTGGCACAGGGCAGGTTGGGGTGGTACAGGGCAGGTTGAAGTGGTATAGGGCAGGTTGGGGTGGCACAGGGCAGGTTGAAGTGGTATAGGGCAGGTTGGGGTGGCACAGGGCAGGTTGAAGTGGTATAGGGCAGGTTGAAGTGGTATAGGGCAGGTTGGGGTGGCACAGGGCAGGTTGAAGTGGTATAGGGCAGGTTGGGGTGGCACAGGGCAGGTTGAAGTGGTATAGGGCAGGTTGTAGTGGCACAGGGCAGGTTGAAGTGGTATGGGGCAGGTTGGGGTGGCACAGGGCAGGTTGAAGTGGTATAGGGCAGGTTGGGGTGGCACAGGGCAGGTTGAAGTGGTATAGGGCAGGTTGAAGTGGTATAGGGCAGGTTGAAATGGCACAGGACAAGTTGGGGTGGTACAGGGCAGGTTGGGGTGGTACAGGGCATGTTGGGGTGGTATAGAGCAGGTTGGGATGGCTGGCACAGTTTGGGGTAGTATAGAGCAGGTTGGGGTGGCACAGGGCAGGTTAGGACTATATGCAGTGAGAGTGTGCTGTGCAGTAACTTACAGCATGCCTCATTCCTGCAGATGAACTTGGGCGGGTCTGCTGTGTCCTGGCCTCTATCTCCTTCAGCTGCGGGATCAGCCAGTGTGAAGGGGTCTGTGGGAGGAGTGGAGGAGGCGGCGTGGCCACACCCACAGCTCCGCCCACTATCTCCTTCAGCTGCGGGATCAGCCAGTGTGAAGGGGTCTGTGGGAGGAGTGGAGGAGGCGGCGCGGCCACACCCCCAGCTCCGCCCACTATCTCCTCCAGCTGCGGGATCAGCCAGTGTGAAGGGGTCTGTGGGAGGAGTGGAGGAGGCGGCGCGGCCACACCCCCAGCTTCGCCCACCAACTTCGGCTGCCTCGGAGATATTGGAGATTTCCGAGTGACAGCTTAACCTGAAGGGGGAGTGTTATAGGCAGCTTCCCCGCACTGCTGGATGCCCTGCTCGCACCGCTCCGAGCCTAGCTGTAGTAGTGTTTAGCGGCGGCCCCGGTGTCGCCCCTCTGGTGGGTGTCACCCGGTGCGGGCCGCACCCCCCGCACCCCCATAGCAACGCCACTGCACACTGGGGTCTAACTGCTTAGACATGCTGAGGGACAGGGCTACTTCCATTACCCTTTAGCGGTCCCTGCGGGTTCTCCTGGACCTTGGCGAAATGGTGGGGCTGGCATCATGGGTACCCGAGAGGTACATGGCGTGGCCCCTTAGTGTAGAAGGAGAGCGTCTCCTGTGGTGCAGAGAATTCTGCACATCCATGGGTTCCTCCCTGAGCGTCTCCCGGGTGAGGGGCCTGTGGCAGAAAGCTGCATACCAGTTAGGTACCGGTACTAACGGAAGGCCAAGCGTGGCACAGAAGTGAGGAAGGTCTTCGGGTACCTTGAGGATCGCCGTACGGCCCTGAGCGGACACCGAGAGGCAGAAGGGGAATTTCCATTTATAAAGTATTTGCTTCTCTCGCAGGATATCCAGGAGGGGTTTTAGATCACGCCTATGCTGAAGTGTGATGCCAGAGAGGTCTTGGTAGATTTGCACAGGCGCTCCCTCATGGAGAATTTGCTGTCTGCCCCTTGCAGTTTTGATGATGTCCTCTTTCAGTTTAAAATCCACAATGCAGCAGATTATGTCCCTAGGGGGGTCGGTCTCCCTGCCTTTGGGGCGTAATGCATTGTGAATTCTTTCCATTTCAATGGGAGTTTGGGGAGGACGATGAAGAAGATTGTTGAAGAGGCTTACTACAGCCTGTGAGATCTGCTCTCCCTCTATGGATTCTGGTAGGCCTCTGATTCTTAGGTTATGCCTCCGTCCTCAATTGTCGAGGTCTTCGAGATGCCGCTGCATATCTCGCATCTGCATGGTATCGGAATCAATGTTCTCAGTGACCAAATGTAGGGTGATTTCCTGTCGTTCTGTCTTTCTTTTCACTATATGCACTCTGTCATTGAGTGCACGGAGATCTAGCCTCAGTTCTGAAATGGCGGCTGAGAGTGTTTCTTTGATGTCATCTGCTATAGAGCGGAGGTCCTGCAGATTTATAGGAGGATGGGGTCTGAGTTCAACCCCAACTTCCCCTCCATGTGGAAGCGGGGGTTGTAGAGGCACAGAGGTAGGGTTGTTCGGCTGTGTGGGAGGCTGTGTGGAGTGAGCTGGCGCATGGCGGGAAGGCGCCATGTTGCCCCTGCTGGCCCGGAACATCTCCGATATATTCTGACCCTGTGAACCCGCTAAATCTCTGGAGGATCTCGAGCAGGAGGCAGAGGAGGTCCGGGAAGCTGTCCCCATAGCTGAAGAGCGGGTCTGAGAGAAATTACCTCAGCTTTTGAGCGGTTTTCTCCTGTGGTGGACGGAGTGCAGGGATCAGACGTCTGTCTCCATGCCAGGTCAGGCCACGCCCCCAGATCCCAGATTTTATTAAATTGAGGGACACTATTGTGAACAGAAGCCATCAAGTATTCCATCCTGCGGTTATCAGCTATAAGTTGGAGTAATCTGGAACTTGGGGAGTGGTGTTGGATAACCAACATAAGGGGATCAATCTCTTGGTAACTAGAAGAATATATGAGATCAATCTGTTACCATGCTTTGTAATAGCAAATAATGTAAGGGGTCTAGTGGAAGAGATACATCTACTACCTTCTGAATCAACAGCATCGCTTCCTGCCAAAAACACTGCCAAAAAATATGAAACAGGGTAACCACTTCCTGACCACAACGCCAACATTTGTCTGAGGTCACGGGGTCATATTTATGGATGACTTCAGGAGTTTTATACCAAAACATCAGTATTTTTATAGAAGTCTCCCTCTGAAAGACACATTTTGAGGATTTAAAAATAGATGACCATATCCTATCCCATAGCTGGGAGCTAATGGGTCTACAAAGCAATTGAGCCCATTTCCTCATATATAAGTGAGAGACCTCAGTAAGGGGAGTTGACTCGTGGAGGATACTAAATGCAATTGGTGGGGTCTCTGAGCACACAAATATTAAAAATGAGTGGTTTTATCTAAGGTCAGTGTCAGAGACAGGGAATGGAGAAAATGTCTGATTTGTAGATAGAAGTAGAACATATGAGAGGGGATATCAAACTTCTCACGGATAATGTCAAAAGAGTGCAATCGACGGGAAATCGGATGCACTAGATTACGAAGTTGGAACAGAGAAGCATTCATCCATGGAAAGATATGTCCCAGGGATAAACTGTCAGGGATGGATGGATTAAATAGTACATTCATCAGAGGGGGACATTTTGATGTGAGGGCAAAAGTTTCCCTGCATTTATACCATACGGATAGAGAGAAGTTCATAGGGGCTGTACATTGACGTCTAAAAATAGGGTCCGTGTGTTGTGAGGGAGACCAGATCAGGGAGCATGGCTGGACCGGATACAATGTCCCTCTTTCTATATCTGACCAATGACTGGGGGCATGTAGGCTGGACCAAGAGGTAATAATTCTTAGGTGAGTTGCATAATAATACTTTATAATGTCTGGGGCACTCAATCCCCCTCTAGATTTAAGGGCGAAGACCACTGAACTCGCAATGCGGTGAGCCCTACCGTTCCATATAAATTTTAGGAAGCTCCTTTGAATGGCTTTAAGTTGAGAGAGGGGGATGGCCACAGGTAATGTTTCAAAATAATATAACAGCCTGGGTAGAATGGACATCTTTAACCACTTCAATACAGGGCACTTATACATCTTCCTGCCCAGACCAATTTTCAGCTTTCAGCGCTGTCGTAGTTTGAATGAGAATTGCGTGGTCATCCAACACTGTACCCAAACTAAATTTTTATCATTTTGTTCTCACAAATAGAGCTTTCTTTTGGTGGTATTTGATCACCTCTGTGGTTTTTATTTTTTGCTAAACAAATAAAAAAAGACCAAAAATTTTGAAAAAAATAAAAGCTTTGCTTTTGTTTCTGTTAAAAAATGTTGTAATTAAGTAAGTTTTCTCTTTCACTGATGGGCACTGATAATGCGGCACTGATAAGGTGGCACAGATGAGGTGGCACCAATAAGCGGGCACTGACGGGCACTGACGATGGGCACTAATATGCGGCACTGATGGGAAGTGGTAGGCGGCACTGATATGCAGCACTGCTGGGCATTGATAGGCGGCACTGATGGGCACTTACGGGTGGCACTGGGTGGCACTGGTGGGCACTGATAGGCGACACTGATGTGCACTGAAAGGCTGCAAAGATGGGTTCTTATGGGTGGCACTGCTGGGCACTGATAGGCAGCACTGCTGGGCACTTATGGGCACTGATAGGCGGCACTGCTGGGCACTATTGGGCACTGCTGGGCACTGATGGGCACTGATACGTGGCATTGATGGGCACTGATACGCGGCACTGATACGCAGCACTGATAGGCATCCTTGGTGGCACTGGCAGTGGTAGGCATTGTGAGTGGGCACTGATTGTCAGCTGCCTGGGCATTGATTGTCAGCTGCCTGGGCACAGATTAGTGGGATCCGAGGGGGGGGCTGTGCTGATAAATAATGATAAATAATCAGCACAGACCCCCCGTCAGGAGAGCAGCCGATCGGCTCTCCTCTACTCGCGTCTGTCAGACGCGAGTGAGGAAAAGCCGATCACCGGCTCTTCCTATTTACATTGTGATCAGCCGTGATTGAACACGGCTGATCACGTGGTAAAGAGTCTCCGTCAGAGACTCTTTACCTAGATTGGTGTTGCGGGGTGTCAGACTGGTACCTCGCAACAACGATCGCCGTGATGCGCGCCCCCGGGGGTACATGGCGGCTCAATATCCTGCGGACGTCATATGACGCCCAGTCAGGGTTTGAAACCACTTTGCCACTATAATTCTTCTATATGGTGGGCGGCAAGTGGTTAATACATTTATTCTATCTAGAAGGGAGAGAGGGTACTTAGTACAGCTTTGCAAGGATTTGTTGATGTCTAAAATTAGAGGGGGAAAGTTCATAGAGTAGAGGGTTGAGTAAGTAGGGGTAAGATGGACCCCCAAATATTTGAAGGAGATGTAACACCATTTATAAGGATAAGATTGTATCAATTGAGATAAGAGAGGGGGAGGGATATTCAAAGGAAGGGCCTCAGTTTTTGTGGTGTTAACTTTGTAGCCAGATATGGCACCAAAAGAGGAAAGAAGATCATGCAGTGAGGGGAGGGACAACAGCGGCTGGGTAATGGTTAACAGAATATCATCTGCAAATAATGACAATTTGTATTCCCTCTGTCGCGTCACCACCCCACGAATATCTGGATGTAAACGGATAGATTCAGCTAGGGGTTCAAGGCATAATATGAAGAGTAATGGGGATAAAGGGCATCCCTGCCGAGTACCATTACTCATAGGGAAGCAAGGCGACAGAAAGGAAGACATCTGTACTTGTGCTGTTACTTGGGAATACAATGCCTGTATCGCTCTTAGAAAGGGGTCTCTGAAACCGAACTTAAGTAGCGTTGCAAACATATAAGGCCAGCTCAGCCTATCAAAGGCTTTTTGTGCATCAAGACTTAAAACTAGAGCTTGACGTGAGGATCTGTTTAGAAAATCAATTAAGTCTATGGTGCGTCGAGTGTTGTCCCCTGCATGTCTAGTCAGGACAAAACCTACCTGGTCTTTGTTAATCAATTTTGGAATGTATTTAGAGAGTCTAGAAGCCAGTATCTTAGTAAAGATTTTATAGTCTGAGTTTAAGAGAGCAATAGGTCTGTAGTTGTCAGGGAGGGAGGGATCCTTTCCTGGTTTAGGTATAACAGAGATATAGGAATGTGAAAAATGGGAGTGTAGGGATTGACCTTTGAGGAAGGTACTGTATAAAGTCAGTAAATGAAGGGATAAGATGTCAAAGAAAGTCTTATAGTAGGTATAGGAGAGGCCATCTGGGCCAGGGGATTTATGAAATGGGTCCTTAATTGTGTTGTGAAGTTCCTCAGCAGTTATAGGAGCATTCAGATCAGCCAGATCTGAGGTAGATAGTTTCGGAAGACTAAGACCTTAAAAAAAAGCATCAAATTTTTCTTTAGTAAAGTTAAAGTGATTTTCTGGTTGTAGGCAATTATATAGTTTGCGGTAAAAGGAACCGAAAATCTTAGACATTTCAAGAGGGCAGTGGGTTCTGGTTCCATCATCCTTTATGAGAAAATCAGGGAAAGAGTTGAAGGGGCGAGGGCGTAACTTGTTTACTAGCATCCTGTGAGGTTTATTTGAAAACTTTTAAAATTTTTACCCAGAGTAAGGATTTAACTGCCTTACCAAGAGTTAAGGAGTTAATCTGTTCTCTGAGGGATGTAACCTTGTGGAGTCTCGACACTGTGGGTTTGCACAGTAACTGACGTTCGGCTATCATCAAGGTAGACGTCAATGACTGTAAAAGTTTGTTTCTGTCTTTTTTCAGACGAGAGCCCTCCGCGATGCAAACACCGCAGAAGACCGCCTTATGTGCCCCCCACAGTGTGGAAAAATCCGAAACAGAGCCCACATTGAGCAAGAAAAATTCTTTAAGGCTGGCAGCCAACTTAATGCGGGAAGGCTCAGAGTGTAGGAGTTTGTCATTTAGACGCCAGTGGCAAGACCTAGAAGGGATTTGAGATAGCATGACATCTAGTGTGATAGTGGTATGGTCAGACCATGTAATGGGGGATATGTCTGAATCGATAATGTAAGGGATAAGTGGAGCTGAAACAAGAAAGTGATCTAGACGTGAATACATTTTGTGGGCCATGGAATAGAAAGTGAATTGCTTAGCGGTAGGGTGCTTAATCCTCCAGGAGTCAAATAATTGGTGAGATCTGACACATTTACGGAAGGCATTAGCTTGGGAAGCAGTTTTTCCACGAGGGAGAGTCATTTAAAACAGTCTGCCTATCTCTAGAAGATGACATGACTAGATTGAATTCGCCACCTACGATCATAAAGGGTTGGGAGTGGTACTGAGGTAGGTCAAATACCTTGTTGAGGAAATCCACCTGACCACTATTAGGTGCGTATATATTAACTAGAGTGAAGGAGGAGGACATATAATCACAATCCAGAATAATAAACCGCCCATGAGGGTCAACGTGTGTATTCTTGACCCTAAAGGGACAGGACTTCTTAATTAGAATGGCCACTCCAGCCTTGCCTGAAGAGTCAGATGCCAGGAAGGAGGTAGGAAAAAACATTGAGGCAAATTTTAATGTGTCACCAGCACGAAAGTGTGTCTCCTGGATCATGATTACATCCACGCCTGAGGATCTGAATTCCTTTAAAGCAATCAATCGCTTCTGAATAAAATTCAGGCCCTTGACATTATATGACAAAAGCTTTAAGGTCATGATATCAAGTAAACAGGTAAAGGCAATAGATATATATTGAACTTATGGTAGCCGAAAACATAGCTGACATTGAAAAAGGCATGTACATTAGTTATAAAGACATAGTGTGAAGGACAAACCCAACGGATCTGAAATTTGATCCAATATACCTCATTGAAAAAGAAAAAAAAGAAAAAAACCTTAGAAAAAAGGTAGGAGGGGAAAAAAGGTGACCTCATCCAGCAATACCGGCATATGAGTTTAGACTCAAGAAACCAAAAACATGAGCAAGTGGATAAAAACATTAAACCAAAAAAGAAAAAAATAACAATTGAAAGCCCAAGACACTGATGTGTCTCAGGAGGCCCTGAACCATGTCACAGGCCAAGTAGGGACACAAGGGACTCAAGGGGAGAGGAATAGGGAGACCGTCCACTCTCCATAAAAAGAAAAGAATAAAAAGACTTAGTAGATGCTGCATAAAAAAAATCAGCAAAAGAAAGAAAATAAAATGTCAGAAAAAGCATTAGTAATAGTAATAAGAATAGTAGTACCCCAAGGGAATGGGATGACAGTGCCCCTGAGAAACAAACCAGGGTAACACTTAAAAAAAGTCCAGAATTCAGCACTGAATTTTGTATGGACCAGAAGAAGAAGAACGGACAAATGAGGATCATAAAGTCCCTTCCAGAGGCATCAAGGAGGTTGCTTGGCAGATCTTGAACGTTGAGGAGTAGAGAAGTGTTTCTTTGGTTGTCCTCTGACCGGGGTCCAGATGCGATTTGGTGTAGACGGAAGAGGGCGAGCTTGTGGAGGAGCAGCATGTTGATCATCGTCAGGCAATGGAGGGAGATTAAGATTTTTCATGAAGGCATCTCCTTCCTGAAGGTCTCGTAGGCTATGCTGGACGCCATCCTTAGACACTATGAGACAAAAGGGAAAACCCCAATAGTATGGGACCCTATGTTGTTGCAGGTGTGCTGTTATTGGGTGTAAATTCCTCCGTTTTGCCAGGGTGATGGGGGACGCTAAAGATTTGTAGCTTGGCCCCCTTATAGGTGATATTTGATTTATTTCATGCGGCTATGCTCAGGGCTTCCTTACTGTCATAAAAATGAAAGACGTCTCTGGGCCTAGCTCCAGCAGGAGGTTTCGGGCCCAGGGAATGGTGTGCCCTGTCCAGGCGCCAGTCCACATCCACCACCGTGGGGGCTAAAGTATTAAAGAGACCCAGGAGGTATGGACGCAGAGATGAGTCATCTACTGTCTCAGGGATGCCACAGAACCAAAGGTTCTGGCGTCTCTCTCTGTTTTCCAGATCCTCCTGTTGCAGTTGTAACTGGGTAACAGAATGTTTAAGACTGTAATTTTCCTCCTCCATGGCCTGAACATAGTTCACCATTTCATCAAATTTTTGTTCCAGGCGTCTGCACGCTCTCCAATATGATTAATTCCCCCCCCTAGTTCTGTGGAGATTTTGCTCACCTCTGTCACAATGTTTCTGGTGATTTGTTGAAGGAGAAGCTGTATCTTGGCATCTAATTTCGGGCTTACCCCCAAGATCGGGCTTACCCCCAAGTCTAATAATAGCTTTTGTGGCGGTGCGGAGGTCTCAGAGAGCGGACGGTTCCCGGAGGTCTCTCAGATCACGTCCGCCATGCCAGGAAGCCGCGCATGTGCCCCCCCATACCCATTTTAAGGTCAATAACTAGAAGATAAGCCAGCCAAGTGGGGACTAGTAAAATTGCCACGTCAGTTCCCTTAGACTGCAATGGTATTTGTTGTATAACTTTTGCACATGTTAGGCTTTTTAGTTGCCCCCCTGGACTGGGGGGTGTTTTGTCCCATCTGTAATTTTGGTGCATGCTGGATGATGTGCTTAATTTTGGACAGGGGGGTGGCTTATTTTGTGCTAGCTTAATTTGGGTTGTTCTGGGCATGCTCTGGGACTTTGTTTTTTTCCTGTGCCTTTTGGTGTGTGCAATGCATTTGGGTTGGTCTGGGCATGCTCAGGGACTTTGTTTTTTTTTGGTGGTGCTTTTTGTGTGTGAACAGCACTTAGATGTTTCTCGGCATGCTCAGAGTGTGTTTTTTGGGTTAGTAATTTAAGGACATCCTTAACAGGTGTACCCACTTTGAAGTTCTCTTTACATTGAGTGAACTTACATTTTGTGTGTTTCATGGACTGTCCATGTGTTTGCAATTGCCTTATTAGCACACAAACCTATGTTATATAAAGCTTGCCGATAGCATTCTTTACTTTGCCCTGAAAAGAGCCAAGATTGTGTGTGTGGGGGCTCCAGCAAGAGAGTACATTTGGGTGTCCTTATAGAGTTTCTAACCCATGTATTTTCTATTTGTTTTTTGTTTGTTATGTTGTTGCAAAACAGATGTGTTTTTATGCAATTTATTTGTTACTTTGGTTTATTGTATTTTTTTGGGTGGTGGTTATTTTACCATTAAATCTTTTTTATGTTGGCCGTTTTTGTTGTTTTTACGTTGTTCACTTTGATTTAACTGTCTGTGCTGCATTATTTTTAAAAGTCTTTCTCAAGATGTTGTGCCTAATGTTTTAATCCTTAATAGATGTCCATTTGTGGGTGCACTCCTTTCAACTCCTGTTAATTTACACTGTAAAAGCGTCAAACCTCAAAAATATTCTGTTAGTGTCTCAAATTAACATACATGTGTGTATTTTGCTTTCCTTGCTTCTTTTCCAAGTCCTGTTTTTTTTCGACCAATAAAATTGTTTCAATTTTTTTTATGTTTTATGTGTGTTCTTTTCATGCAACAGATTTCCCAGCTGCAGCTTAACTAGGCTGATTGACATGTCTTAGACAAATCCCTTTTTTATTTTTATTTTTTATTTTTAAGTTACTTTCCTGGTGCCTTCATGGTAGCGCATGTATGGATTGTGCATATGCTGCCATGGATAGTGACCAGGAAAGTAACATTTCAGAGTGGGAAGTATTCAATTTTCTTTTTGAGCAGTGGTTTTCAGCCTCAGTCCTCAAGCACCCCCCGACAGGACATGTTTAGGAAATGTATCTTATCTAAAATAGCTGTCCAAAATACAAAGCCATTGACTTTGATTTCAAGCACCTGTGCAAGATGAAGGAAAACCTGCAAACAAGGCCTGTTTGGGGGTACTTGAGGACAGGGTTGAGAAGCACTGATTTAGAGTACCAAACTAAAATCAGGCTGAAGACAATCCTATTCTAATTGTGGACATTTGAGGGAAATCAAGATATATATATATATATATATGTAATATATATATTTTTTTTTTTTTTTTTTTTTTTTTTAGGTTGGGCTTTGTGTCCCTTTTCTTAAAATTGGCTTAGCTTCCTGTCACATAGCCAAACAGGAAGTGAGAGTAAAACCCTAACAATATTTTTCCTTGGGGACACACAGGTCAATCTAACTAGTGTCCCCATTATGCAAATTGCACTCTAGCACTTTGTTGTGTACACCCCAAATTATTAGGTATTTTTGGGTTTAGTTGATGAAAATCAGAGGGGAAGCACTGGTGATTTTATCATCCAATCATGTAGAGGCAAAGATGCTGTTTTTTTTTTTTTTTCTTTTTCTTGCATGTCTCCCTCGGATCTCCAGCAACTGCACTTCTAAGTGCACTTGTAGTGCAAAGTGGATTTACCTCTTAGTAAATAAAGCCCAAGACACATAATAATTTGGGATGTACATGGCAAAATGCTAGAGTGCAATTTCATAAATGGGGAACCTATTTAGATTGACCTGTGTGTCCCCAAGGACATACATTGGTAGGGTTTTACCCTCACTTCCTGTTTGGCTATGTGACAGGAAGTGAATAATTTTGAATGAGAAATTGGCAAAATTTGGGAGGTGTCTTCACCCTATCGGGGGTGTAGACATCCCCCAAAACTTCTAATCCCTCTGCAGTCTATCCCCAAGCAAAAATAAGAAAGGATTTTAATTAGTTCAACTTTGTAAAGACACATTCCTAAGTTCAATTGTGATGCATGTTAATGGCCCATTTAGACCTTTAATAGAAAGTCAACAGTTGCCTTTGACTCTAAACATTATTTTTGGCCAGTCCTAGAAATCTGCATCTGTTTTTCTATTAACCACTTGGTGTCTGTGCTATAGGCAAACGAAGGCCACAGCGTGGACCTGATTTTCTGGGAGGCTGTCATAGGACGGGCTTCCCGCGTGCTCCCTACAGGGTGCGCAGCACGCACTGAGACCCTGGTGATCACAGATCAAAGTAAGGCCACATACCACGCGATTAGCTGTCAGCCAATGACAGCTGATCACATGATGTAAACTAAAGCTCGGTAATGTTTTATTTTTTCTCCTCACGCTGACAGCATGAGGATAAAAATAAAAGCTGATCACTGGCTTAGGTGCAAGGGACATTGGTCCCGAAGAGGCAATTCTGCCTCATCTGTGCCCACCAGTACCACCTGCCAGTGCCACCTATCAATGCCCACCAGTGGTCCCAAGGAGTGCTGCCTATCAGTGCCCATCTGTGCCGCCTCATCAGCGTACATCAATGAAGGAGAAAAATTACCTGTTTGCAAAATTTAATATCAAAATATCCAAAAATATACAAAATTATTTATAAAAATCTGTCTTTTCTTTTTTATGAACAAAATAAAAAAAAACACAGAGGTGATCAAATATCACCAAAAGAATGCTCTATTTGTGGGAACTTTAAAAAAAAACGAAAAAAATTATTTGGCTAAGTATGACCGCATAATTGTCATTCAAAGTGCATCAGTGCTGAAAATTGGTCTGGACAGCAGGGGGGGTTTAAGTGCCCAGTAAGCAAGTGGTTAATTTCCATGCCAAATGTGGATTTCTGTAATAAAGATGTGTGCCCGCTGTGTATACGGCATGTGCGCATGGGCATAAGCAAGTCGCACACATATGAACGGTACTCATTGTAAATCATGGGGTAGAACTTATGATGCAACTTTTCAATCCCTAGTGGCATGACAAGTTGCAATAGTGGAAAACAAGCCGAAAAAGCACAATGTAAATCACGCAACTTTGGGGTTGAAATAGTGGAAAGAGAGCATTAGGCTAAAGCGGTAATGGGAAGATGCACTGTAAGAATTACTTCTAATTGTAGAAAACCAAACAGGCTCTTGCACTGAATCTAATTTATGGAAGATCTAACTGATTGGCCAGTGTATGGTGACCTTTAAAGATATGAAAACTTGAATTGCTGGTGTTTAAAGTGGTGTTCTGGCCGAAATTATACTTTTTAAATAAAAATACCCCTATAATACACAAGCTTAATGTATTCTAGTAAAGTTAGTCTGTAAACTAATGTCTGTTTTGTTAGTTTATAGCAGTAGTTTGTTATTTTATAAACTTGCAGCAGGCCGTGGCCATCTTAAGTGTGGGCATCTGAAGCCAGACTGTATTTCTTCCTGGATCTCATCCTTGCAGATCTCACACATGCTCAGTGCAGCACAAGCAGTGTAATAGGTTTCAGGTCAGGTTTCCATAGCAACGGCAGTGTCAGAGGAAGTTGCCACCCCTTCCCAGAAGGCATTGCAAACAGGAAATGATGCGATGCGCCACGGACAGGGAGGAGGAAGTGAAAAATGAATACAGCAGATATACAGTAGGTGCTAAGAAAAAAAAATTTTAAATATCCAATTTGTTTACAGTGCACAGTTTAGTGAGGGATGCTGAAGAGTTGTAAAAGTGGGTGGAACTCCACTTTAAGCCTCATACACACGATGGGACTTTGTACAAACTTTCTCGTGGATTTTTTGCAAAAGGGAGTTGGCCTTAGGGTTCTTTCAGACAGACGTGTCCGTGTACAGACAGATGGAAAAATAGGTTTTTCCTCCATTACACTTTTTGGGATTGGAGTGGGTCGGATATCAGCGGACATGTCACCACTGACATCCAACCCTCCATAGAGGTCTATGGAGTGTCCGTTCAGGTCCCCAGGTCCGAGGCGGACCTGAAAGGTCCGTTCGTATGAAAAGGGCCTTAGGCCCCTTTCACACTGGGGTGGTGCAGGCGGCAGCGGTAAAACAGTGCTATTTTTAGCACCGCTTTACTGGCGGTATTAGGCCGCTAGCGGTTTTAACCCCTGCTAGCTGCCGAAAAGGGATTTATATAAATCCACCTGCAAAACACCGCTGCAGCGGCATTTTGCTGGTGGTATAGCCGCGCTGTCCCATTGATTACAATGGGCAGGAGCGGTTTATACACCGCTCCAAAGGTGCTGCTAGCAGGACTTTTTTTAGGCCCCTTTCACACTGGGTCATATTTAGGCGCTACAGTGCTAAAAATAGCATCTGAAAAATGCCCTAAAGAAGTGGCTCCATTCACTCCAATGAGGGCTTTCACACTGGAGCGGTGAGCTGGCAGGGCGTCACAAAAAGTCCTTCCAGCAGCTTCTTTGGAGCGGTGAACCGCCTTAGGCCCCTTTCACACGGACAGATAGAATTGTGCTTTTAGTTGCATTTTCTACAGCAGCTGAACTCACACAATGCTTTTCTATGGCCCCATTCACACACTGCGTTTTGATTACATGCGGTTTGGTGCAGATAGAAAAAATAGAATTGACTATGTCCAGGAGCGATTTAGCGCAGCTATTCGCACATAACCACAGGTAATTGCAGTGCAGTATCAGCTAGCAGCGCCGAGCTGGCTCGCTCATCGGGAAGGCTACTTTCACACTGAGGTGTGCGGGCACTGGCGGTACAGCGGCTCTAAATATAGCGCCGCTTTACCGTTGTTTTAGCGGTGCTAACGGGGCAGTTTTAGCCTCCAGCTAGCGGCTGAAACAGGGTTAAAACCGCCGGTAAAGGCAGGTTTGTTTTCAATGGGAAGGGGCGCTTTAGGAGAACACACCGCTCCTACAGCGCTCCAAAGATGCGGCTTGCAGGACTTTTTAGACCACCCTGCAGGCGCACCGTTCCAGTGTGAAAGCCCTCGAGGCTTTCACATTGGATTGCATTGAGCGGCTCTTTCAGGGCGCTTTGCAGGCGCTATTTTTAGCACTTTAGTGCCTGCAAAATGCCTCAGTGTGAAAGGAGTAGAAAGGAAAAAATGTTTTTTCCTTTCCCAATGAGTAACAAGCACGGGGATCCGACTTGGATCCCCGCCAATACCAGGCACTGTGGTATGAATCTTGAGGGAGAACTCCACGCCAAATTTTACATAAAAAACCAGCATGAGTTCCCCTCCAAGAGCATACCAGGTCCTTCGGTCTGGTATGGATTGTAAGGGGAACCCCCTGCACCAAAAAAAGGCATGGGGGTTGCTCCAAAATCCATACCAGACCCTTACCTGAACACGCAGCCCGGCCGGTGAGGAAAGGGGGTGGGGACAAGCGAGCGCCCCCTCCTGAACCATACCAGGCCGCATGCCTTCAACATGGGGGGATGGGTGCTTTGGGGAAGGGGGGCGCGCTGCGGACCCCCCACCCCAAAGCACCTTGTGCCCATGTTGATGAGGACAAGGGCCTCTTCCAGACAACCCTGGCTGTTGGTTGTCGGGGTCTGTGGGCGGGGGGCTTATCAGAATCCGGGAGCCCCCTTTAATAAGGAGGCCCCCAAATCCTGGCCTCCCACTCTACGTGAATGAGTATGGGGTACATGATTACACTAGACAGGTTTTTAAAGTCATTTATTAGGCAGCTCCTGGGGTCTCCTTCTGACTTTGAGGCTCTCCGGCCTCTTCTCCCGGTGTCTGGTTCTTCTCCGTGCTGTCCGGCCTCTTCTTTCGGTGTCCGGTTCTTCTGCCGGGCTCCTCCGCTATCTTCTGCTGCTCTTTTGATAGCGGGGCCCAGTCTTCTCCCGCTGTCTGGTTCTTCTCCGCTCTCCGGTATCTTCTGCCGACTCCCCCGCTATCTTCTTCCAGCTCTTTTGCTAGCGGGGGCCCGGTCTTTTGCCGCTGTCCGGTTTTTCTGTTGCTGTCTGGTTGTTCTCCGGTATCTTCTGCCGGACCCCTGCGCTATCTTCTTCCAGCTCTTTTGCTAGCGGGGGCCCAGTCTTCGGCCGCTGTCCGTTTCTTCTGTCGCTGTCCGGTTCTTCTCCGGTATCTTCTGCCGGACTCCCCCGCTATCTTCTTCCAGCTCTTTTGCTAGCGGGGGCCCGGTCTTCTTCATCGTCTTCTCCCCTCTTCTCTTCTTCCGATGTTGAAGAACCGAACAGCGACAGAAGAACCGGACAGCAGCAAAAGACCGGGCCCCCGCTAGCAAAAGAGCTGGAAGAAGATAGTGGGGGAGTCCGGCAGAAGATACCGGAGAGTGAAGAAGAACCAGACAGTGGGAGAAGACCGGGCCCCCGCTAGCAAAAGAGCGGCAAAAGAGCAGAAGATAGCAGAGGAGCCCGGCAGCAGAACCGGACACTGGGAAAAGAGGTCGGACAGTGTGGAGAAGAACCGGACACTGAGAGAAGAGGCCAGAGAGCGCAGAAGAAACCCCCGAAGTTGGAAGAAGACCCCTGGAGCTGCCTAATAAATTACTTTAAAAACCTGTCTAGTGTGTTTTTTTTCTTGACACTTTTCCTCCCAGGTGAATGGGTAGGGGTACTATGTACCCCATACTCATTCACGTAGGGTGGGGGGGCTGGGATCTGGGGGCCCCCTTATTAAAGGGGGCTCCCGGATTCCGATAAGCCCCCCACCTGCAGCCCCCGACAACCAACAGCCATTGTTGTCGGGAAGAGGCCCTTGTCCTCATCAACATGGGGACAAGGTGCTTTGGGGTGGGAGGCTGCAGCGCGCCCCCCTTCCTCAAAGCACCCATCCCCCCATGTTGAGGGCATGCAGCCTGGTATGGTTCAGGAGGGGGGGCACTCGCTCGTCCCCACCCCCTTTCCTGACCGGCCTGCATGCTCGGATAAGGGTCTGGCATGGATTTTGGGGTGATCCCCATGCCGTTTTTTCGACGTAGGGGTTCCCCTTACAATCCATACCAGACTGAAGGGCCTGGTATACCCCAGGAGGGGGAACCCATGATGGTTTTCTCGCGCTGCTTTAATAGGAAGATGTGTTTTTCCTATTGCAGCGAGCGCGAGATGTACCTCGCCGAGAACCAGCGCGATGGGATTGCGCTGGAAACATTCTCGTGGGCAGGTACTGCTGTGCGTGCGCCAGTTCACATGCTCAATTAAGGATTTATCCGGCGTACCAAAGGTATGAACCGGCGCAGCACATTCATCTTGGTAAATGACCCCCATTGTGTCAGTCCTACAAACCTCCTCTGAGGGAGACGCCACTAGGATGTTGTCTACATAGAGGAGGAGCTGGCTTCCCCCCTGGGGGCACAAATTGAGCCAAGTTTGAGGACAGTGCCTGTGAAAACATGATAGGGGACTTACAATAGCACTGGGGCAACCTGATAAAGGTATACCTTTTTTCCTGGTAGGTGAAGGCAAACCAAGATTGATGATCAGGGTGCTCCAGAATACTAAAGTAGGCATTACTGATATCAATCACAGAAAAGAATTAATTTCCCGGATCTAAATCATTCAATAGTGTGTGTGGATCTGGTACCACAGGAGCTCTTGGTATAACTGCCTGGTTAACAGCTTGTAAATCCTGTACCATTCTCCAGCCTGTGGAAGGCGGAGCCTTCTTAACAGGAAAAATAGGGGTATTGCAGGGGCCGTCAGGACACGGAACAATCACCCCTGTTTGTAAAAGTTTGTCTATTACAGGGGCTATACCCTCCTCTGCTTCCATCTTAACCTCCCTGACGGTATTCCCGAGTGTGGCTCGGGGTTAAATTTCAGCACCATTAGCGGTAACCCCGAGCCACACTCGGGATTACATCTCAGGATCCTGGTGCAGGTTACTTACCTTGTCCCCAGAATCCTGAGATGTCCCCCCGTGGTATCCGTGGGCTCCGTCCTCTGCCCGAAGCCTCTCTGTGCCAGGCTCCGTTCCCTGCGAGCGTCACAACGCATGGGGGCGGAGCCTGGTGGCAAATTAAAAAAAATTTAAAAATCATAACATATACAGTACTGTAATCTTACAGATTAAAGTACTGTATGAAATCATTTCACATCCCTTTTGTCCCCAATGCTTTGGCCCATGCCCTGCATGCAGCTTTGTATCATATATACTGTTCTTTCTGCCTGGAAACTTGAGATTGTCCATAGCAACCAAAAAGTGTCCCTTTACATCAAAAGTGGCTTTAGACCAGTTAGAAAACAGCGATAGTAAATTAGAACACTTGCAGAATTGAGCGATAGTGAATCGTGGGGAAATTTATTTTATTATTATTATTATATTATTATCTTTTTTAGTTATTTATATTTTTTTATTATATTATAATTTATGATTTTGTGTTTCAAACTTCATCATACCCGGGATATCTACTAGACTGTTGGTGGACAGATCTAAGTGTGTTATTGCTAAGAATTATAATTGTACTGCTTTGAGACGCAAAAATCTGAAATAATCATACTCCCAGGGAGGTTAAGGGGTTATTGTCTTTGGTGGGGTCTGTGGTGTGATTTTGGAGTGATGGTTACTGGTTGGACTCCTTTCATGAGTCCCACATCTGCTGGACCTTTAGTCCACAGTGTCCCTGGGAGCCCATCTAATGGGTGACCCTCTTGTGTCAAGTATCATTCAGTTCCTACAGCCCACTTGTGTGCCGAGGATGTTGTAATGGTTTTGTGTCCTAAGGGTTTGTGACAGAAATAACCTGTTGACTTACTTTTGTATAGGTCAGGTACGCCTACAGGAGCCCAATCTCTTAGGTCTTGGCATTCCCTCACAAACCCTGCCACATCCCTCCAATCTCAGCTTTTGGGTTTAGCCAGGGATAGATGTGGGGTGATTTTCCTAAACAGAACTTGTTCCTCGGGGGGGATATACAACATGCCAATGCACAAAATCCCTCAACACTCAAGTAAACATTGGTTAATTATTGCAGGGTAACTTCCTTCTTTAAGAAAAATCTGGAGGCGTAATATCTATCAGGAACCGGTGTTCTCTTAAAATACATTGTGCAGTGAGCCATATTTGGTGCCTGTAAATCCACTGTCTTACCTTCCGTCATGGTTTCAGCATAATTAATAATTTTGTCAACAGTATCAACTGTCTCCTTGGCTTTTATATACACATCTAAGGAGTAATAATAAAGTGTTTCTTCTATTGGGTTCATGAGTCCCTGTCCTACCTGGACTGAAAACCCATTATTTTGTGCACTGACTGACATGCGCATGGCTGACATTAGGTCTCTACCCAAGAGATTTACCCATTCTTTATTCTTCCACTGTCCTCTACCCCTTTCTCTTCCTCTTGACCTGTTCCTTCCTCTAAAACCAC